>NW_011888825.1:9193678-9200587 GCF_000151845.1 Pteropus vampyrus | reverse complement strand
GTGCAAAAAATTCTGTTTGATACCAGTGAGGGGATATTTCTTTCCTTTGGGAACTGTTTTCCCTTTTACAGGTCATGATACTTACATAACCCTTTATGTTTCCAGTTTTGCCTTAGTTACCAGGAAGGTCAAATACCAAATGATGAGTCACAATAATTACATTAGACTAAGTTTTTGTGTTCCTGGTGCTGATTTTGAATAATTCCTGATTGTCTGTTTCAGCAGTCTCATTGTGTATGTACTTCTTTATTATAAGCTGTCCTGAGGCTTATTTTGAAAGTAGGGAGTATATATTATAAATAATAATTATTCCCATTCTGTCTTTTAAGAAGGCTGAAGATTTTTATTGTTTCCATTTGTAGCTGTTGAAAAGTGCTTGTTTTCTCCCTTTTTTGATTTTAATCAAATCTTAACTTTTTAAAATAATAGCTTTATTGAGATATAGTTCACATACCATAAATTCACCCATTTAAAGTATATAGTTCAGTGGTTTTTAGTATATTTAAAGAGTTGTGCAACCATTACCACAATCGATTGTAGAACATTTTCATCCCCCACAGAAAGAAACCTCATACCTATTAGCAGTCACTCATTTTTTTCTCTTTCTTATGTATGTATGTATGTATGTATTTATTTATTTGCAGTTTGTTTATTTTTATTATGATGACACTGGTTATTGAAATCCAGTAAGTTTCAGGTGTACAGTTCAACAGTAAAGACATATATATATTTCATTGTGTATTATTCACTGCCTGTAGTTATCATTTTCTCTCAATCCATTCGGCCCCAGGCAACCACTAATTTACTTTCTGTGTCTGTAGATTTACCTAATCTGGATATTTCATATAAACAGAATTATATAATATTGGTCTTTTATGTCTTGCTTCTTTTACTCAGCATAATGCTTTCAAGGTTCATGTTGTAACATGTATCAATACTTCATTTCTTTTTATTGCTGAATATTTTATTGTACGGATAGGATACATTTTTATCTCTTCATAAGTTGATAGAAATTTGGGTTATTTCTGCTTTGTGACTATTGTGAATAATGCTATTAGGAACATTCAAGCTTTCATATGACAAATGTTTTCATTTCTTTTGAGTATATACCTAGGAGTAGAATTGCTGGGTCGTATGGTAACTCCGTGTTTAAACTCTTAAGGAATTGTCAGACTGTTTTCCAAAGCAGCTGAACCATTTTACATTCCTACCAGCAGTGTATTAGGGTTCCAGTTTCTCCACATCCTTGCTAACACATTTCATTGTCTTTCTTTTTGCCTGTAGCTGTCCTAGTGGGTGTAGGATTATCAAATCTTAATCTCTAAGAAACACAGGTAGTATTCACATTGACTGAAAACATTGTTGAAGGTATGGTAGACCCACTGTCCTCCTTAGAAATTTGAGAATATATAAGATTTTCAGATCAAGCCAGGAAACTACTTGGTTTTATGATGCTTGATGCTCTTGTTTTTTGTTTTTCTCTTGTTTTGAAGGTGGTGGTTACTAATACAATTCCACATGAAATTCAGAAGCTCCAGTGCCCCAAGATTAAAACCGTGGATATCAGCATGATTCTTTCAGAAGCTATCCGTCGTATTCACAATGGGGAGTCTATGTCCTACCTTTTCAGAAACATAGGTTTAGATGACTGAACAGATTTTCTTTCTTACAACTCCCAAGGGCCAAACTGGAAATGTGAGAATGAGTACTGTGAAGGATCATGCCTGTTTTGATGTATTTCCCTGGGTCCATTTGTGTTTTGTTCTTTTCTTGTTAATTCCTCTGAAGATAGACCAACTTTTTATGTCGGTTTGGGTGTTTGTGAGTTTTCTGGGCAATTTTTATAAAAAAACTATATTCTCCTCTTAAATAAAATAAGGCTTCATTATACTATTTAAAATATAACTTGGAATAAGATTTTTAAGCTCACAAACAGTCTTTTTCCAAAATTGTTGGAGCCCAAGTGCTTAAAAAATTTAATAAAACAATCTACTGTATGATACTTGCAATTGAAAACCAAAATGTTAGATTGTTGAATCCAATAAATGACATTTTTAGAAATGCTTTTATAGACAAGCATATGAAATATGTGACCATTATTTATTTTCTGCAACAAAAGAAGGAATAAAAACTTACTGTGTTTGTGTGTGTGTGTTTAAATTTTGTGTTTTGGCAATTTTATAACTAAAACGAAAGCTGAATATGCATGCCGTGGATATTGAAATGTTCATCGGCTTGATTAAGTTTTCTCTTCTACAACTTTTTGGGGGATACAGTAGCCTCTTGGAGATGTAATGTTCACTTTTCTACTTGTCCAGGGCCCTGCACATTCTCGATATGTCGTCATTTGTGGCAAGAGAGGAATTTGAATTCCAGGCCCATGGGAGGTGGGGCGGGTGCTCCTCGTTTGATGGCACAGCCATTCGCCAAACAAAATGTGCCACTGCATGTCCTTGGGGATGAGATGCTGGGGGAGGGAGGTCACAAAGGACAAGTGACTTGACCCTCGTCAGTGTCAAGCACCTACGTATTGTCTGTCCTAGAGTTTAGAACTCGAAACTTATACGTTAGAGTTTATCAGCCTATGTATGGGACACTGGGGTCCCATGAGTTATGCCAGTGTGTTCTCTCACTAAGGTCACATATGGGCAGTTTCATCCGACTCATAGAGGGAAAATTAAGACTTTCTTACCAAGAAAAAGATTACCTTTTCTTCAAAAAAACCTTAAACCTTTGCTTTCTGCCTGTCTTTGTTAGAATGGAATAAAATAGTTGACTTAGCACAAAGTTAAGATTAGTCACTTACTGTTTGCTATACTGGGGTTTCTTGGCTCTCCCCAGAGGACAGGACGACTCCTGGGAGCTTGCCCTAGAGCAGGCCTGGGGCCCTGTGTGTACATTGCATCTCCCACAAGAAATGTAGTCCAGCAACTCAGCCATTGAGCAACTGTGGTCATCACCTTGAACTTCTGCTTTTCTCTGATGAACTTTCATTCAAAATAACCCCTCCCAATTTCCTCCATTTTCCCTACAAAATAATGTTTCTCTCCTTTGTTTAACTTGCCTGTCTATGGCTTTGGCTATAGCTTACTTGTCATGAATTGCATTTTTTTGCTGTTTCTAAAAAATAAAATTTTTTTCTGCTGATAACTAACTTTTATTTTTAAGGTAAACATGACCAAATTTTCCTTTTACTCCAGAAAGAATAAGCTGGCAGATGTCAGAATAATGGAGTGGAGACCTCCAAAAGTCTGTCCCTCCATAAAGCAGAGAATAAATTGGCAAAAACTGTTACAATCAACTTTATTGGAATAGTGGAAATAGATCAAAAGTTTACAGCAACCAAGTAAATGGCCGTACACACGCGCCCACACACAAAGCTGAATCCCCATTAAGAGAGCTTTTACCCTAGTCCCATTACCTGCCCCCCAGCTTAGTGGCAGCATTGAAGATACCAGCCTGCATTCCTGGTATAGGTTCCTAGTTCCATTGGGAGCAGAATAGACCTTGTTCTCGAAGAATTATAGTTGTTTGTTTAGACCTGTCTGGTGGCTCCTTGAAGGAATGGCTCAAAGAATTATCTTTATTTTACTTAATAAACTCTCCCAGAGCAGAGAGGAACAATTGTTGAAAAGTTTAAAGGCAAATGTATTAGCCATTGCCTCTTGGAGCAAACAATAAAACCAAACAGCTTGGGAAGAAAGGGTGGGGAATGAGATGCTGTAACGCAGGAGCCCTAGGCTTGGGACTTGCACCTGAGTTTGGATATTCCAGAAGAATCACCAGGAGAAACGGGTGAGAAATGTTTATTACTCTCAAGGCAGGGAAGTTTCAGCAGTGGTTGGTCTGAGCTGTAGGAATAAAGCTGCTGACTAAGAACAAACAGAGTTTTTTATGCCCACAAGCAGAGGAGGGGTTATCTCATTGGGGAGCAGCCACCTTCTCCAACAGATGGGAGCAAGACGTGCTGCTTGGTTAGAGTAGCAGATAATGTCCATGGGAGCAGCAGAAAATGTCGTTAGGAGTAGGCACTGCTGAAAGTTCTTTGTGTATTGCATTCCTTGGCTGCTGGCGTCAGCTATCAGTCTTCTGAGTATGTGGAGGGGCTACGTTCAGAGTTAACCCTACAGATGCTCTGAAGGAAAAGGGCTTTGTAAAGTTCCCACACATTCTTTGGGAATCTGGAAAGCCACACGATTGCAGAAGGTGAGTGTATACTCAGAAAAAGCCACGAGATCTCATTTCTTGCTGACCATCATACTCTGCACAAGCAGGAAGTGGGAGCTAAGGCAGAGTTGTGAACTGCCTGACTGTTGAAGGCATGACCCATGGCACATAACAGAGCCCATGTGGGAGACTTTTTTCTTTTTTGGGTTTCAGGCTTTTTAGGAACGCTGTGATGACTCACTAGCTGACAGCTAACTGAACAGGGATTTCAGTTGCCACAAACAACAAAAAATACAGACTTTACAAAATCAGTTCAGAAAAGCCACTAAACAAATGTAAAAAACCACAAGCAGCAATAAATACTGGGGAGGGAGGAGAATCTGATTTCCAGACTACCCACATTATAATATGCAAAATGTCCAGTTTTCTTTTTTAATTACTTTTAATAGCATTTATTTTACACTAAATTTACTTTCAGGCCATAAGTTTTTGTTTCTTAAGTTTCTGGAATACCTTTTTCTTCTGGGCAACCTCCTCTGGTATAGGAACAATCTGCCTTTTTTCAGTGAGAATCATCTCAATGTGGCAGGGAGAGCTCATGTAGGGGTTAATCCGCCCACAAGCTCTCTAAGTTCTGCTCTGTATCATGGGAACTTTATTCACTTGAATGTGCTCAATGACCAGAGAAACTTCATCTAAACCCTTAAGTTCATCATTACTATCTGCATTTTTAAGTACGTGCAGCAAAAATTCAGCACTCTTTCTGGGCCACCGACTCTTCATCCAGCCCCACTGTTTGGCCTGGGCATCCTATCAACTCTACCATTGTAACGATGGAATGGCACACATTGCTTCTGTAAAGTGACATTCTTCAGATACTTAGTGGCTTTTGGGATATGCACACCTTTGATGGCCTGGGCAGTTTCACAAGTTGATGAGTGGTTGCTAGAGGGTGAGGTCAGAGGATTGGGGAGTGGCTGGTTAATAGATAAAAGTTTCTATTTGAGAGGATGAAAAACTCCTAGAACTAGATACTGGTGATGATTGCAGAACATTATGAATGTACTAGAAGCTAATGGATTGTATACTTTACAATGGTTGAAATGATAAATTTTACATATTTTATGTTATGTATTTTATAAAAATATTGAAAGAAATTAAAGTAGACCTAAATAAATAAAAATGCATCCTATGATCATGGATTGGAGGATGACAATACACCTAAAATGATTTACATATTGTCTAATCCCTAAACCCAAATCTCTACAGAATAATATATCCTAAAATTCACATGGTGGAATCTCCAGGGACTTCAAATAGCCAAAACGATCTTGAAAAAGAAGAACAAAGTTGGAAACTTACACTTCTCCATTTTAAAGCCTACTACAAAGCAATAGTAATCAAAGCAGTGTGGTACTAGCATGAGGAGACAAGTAGACCAATAGAATATAATTAAGGGTTCAGAAATAAACCTTTATATCTATGGTCTATTCGCTTTTGACAAGGGTGCCAAGACCTTTCAATGCTAAAAGAATGTTGGGCTTTAAAATAATTTTTTAAAAATTTAAATGGTGTTTTTAACAAATGGTGCTGAGATAACTAGATATACCCATGTATGAGTGAAGCTAGCCCCTTACCTCACACCATTATACAAAAATTAACTCAAAATGGATAAAGACCTATATATAAGAGCTAAAATTATAAAACTTGGAATAAAATGTAAGGGTAAATCTTCATGAACTTGGATTTGGCAATGGTTTCTTAGATCTAACACCAACAGAAATAATGGATCCATTGGATTTAATCAAGTCAAAACTTTACTGTGTTAAAGCACACTAACTGATAATAGTCTAGTACACACACACACACACACACACACACACACGAGTTTTCTTCTCATCTGTGGTTTCATGTTGTACAGTTTACCCATAGTCAACTTCAGTTCAAAAATATTAAGTGCGGGTGTGGCTCCATAGTGTAGTGGTTAGCACGTCTGCTTTGCATGCAAAGGGTCTTGGGTTCGCGCCCCAGGTGGAGCCATGGACCATACCTGGGTACACCAGGCCCCAAATGCACCTGGCCCCGGGTGCACTCCACAAGCATATGTGAGGGGATGCCCTGCCTTCAGAGATCCAGTTCTTAAGGGGAAACCACAACGTCCATGGGTCAGGGGTGGAAGGGGGTGGTGGTATTAAAGAGGGGAAAAAATATTAAATGGAAAATTCGAGAAATAAACAAGTCGTAAGTTTTAAATTACTTGCTGTTCTAAGTCACTTAGTAGCCATCTCTGTTATCAAATTGACTACCATGGTATCATAGTGTTTATGTTCAAGTAAATTATATTTTACTTAATAATAACCTCAAAGCCATTCACATAACTTTTATTACAGTATACTGTTATAATTAATCTATTTTATTATTAGTTATTGTTGTTATTCTCCTACTCTGACTGAATTATAAATTAAACTTTATCGCAGGTATGTATGTATAGGGAAAAACATAGTATATATAGGGTTTGGTATTATCCTTAGCTTCAGGCATCCACTGGGAGTCTTGGCGTATATCTCCTACGAGTAAGGAGAGACTACTGTACATATAATATATAATTAATAAATATGTAAAACTTTGCAATTCAACAAAAAGACAATCCAATTAAAAAATGGGCAAAGGACTTGAACAGACATTTCTCCAAAGATACACAAATGGCAAAAATTACATGAAAAGATGTTCAGCATCATTAGC
>NW_011888825.1:9189254-9189573 GCF_000151845.1 Pteropus vampyrus | reverse complement strand
CAACCATCAAAATGCTCTCTGTATCCATGAGCTTGTCTCTGTTGTTTGTTTATCCTGTTCTCTAGATGCCATGTATAACATTTGTCTTTCTCAGTTTGACTTACTCCTCTTGGCTCAGTACCCTCTAGGTCCATTCATGTTGTTGCAGATGGCAGGATTTCATTCTTTTTTATGGCTGAGTCATATTTCATTGTATATCTCTACCACCTCTTCTTATCCATTCATGCATTGATAGACACCCAGGATGTCTCCATGTCTTAGCTACTGTAAATAATGTGACAATGAACATGTGGATTCACATGTCCCTTCAAAGTTATGT
>NW_011888825.1:9185806-9188094 GCF_000151845.1 Pteropus vampyrus | reverse complement strand
TGCATTGATAGACACCCAGGATGTCTCCATGTCTTAGCTACTGTAAATAATGTGACAATGAACATGTGGATTCACATGTCCCTTCAAAGTTATGTTTTGGATTTCTTCAGATAAATGCCCAGAAGTGGGATAACTGGGTCCTTCTTTGTCTCTCGTTATAGCTTTTGTTTTAAAATCTGTTTTGTCTTTGTCCCCAGATTCTGGCACACAATTCCTTAAACCCTTGGAATTTCCAGTGATAAGAGTATCTTTTGTATGCTAGTGAGATGACTGGCTATTGGGGGCCCCTAAATAACTTAAGGATGGGGGATGGTCTACAGAAAGACCAACGCATGATTACAGGGTTGGGAAATTTCAGCCCACCCCCAACCCAAACTCCAGGAGGAGAGAGGGGCTGGAAATTGAGTTAGCCACCAATGGCCAATGATTTAATCAATCATGCCTACCTAATAAAGCCTCCATAAAAATTCATACACAATGAATGGGGTTTGAAGAGCTTCCAAGTGGGTAAACACATCCACATGCCGGGTGGGTGATATACCCCACCTCCATAGGGACAGAAGCTCTTGTGCTAAGGATCTTTCTGGACCTTACTCTACATATCTCTTCATCTGGCTGTTCAACTGTCTCCTTTATCATATCCATTATAATAACCAGTTATAGTAAGTAAAGTGTTTCCCTGAGTTCTCTGAGCCATTCTAGCAAATTATCAATCTGATGAGGGGGTTGTAGGAATTCCTGATTTATAGAAAGTTGTTAGAAAGTATGGGAGGCCCAGGACTTGTGACTGGTATGTGAAGTGGGGTCAGTCTTGTGAGACTGTGCCCTTACCCTATGGGATCTGTGCTAACTCAGGTAGACAGTGTAAAATTTAATTGAACTACAGGACACTCAGGTTGTGTCCAGAGAGATGGAGAATTGGTTGGTGTGGGAAAACCCACACATTAGGTGTCAAAGTGATGTTTGAAAACATGACATATGAGCTTCCACATGAGATGGATGCAGCTTACAGGGTGTAATGTGGATGGCTTCTTGGCTGACCAGGTCCCAGGCATTTTTGGGTGAGTTGGATCAGAAGAATTGGATCTGTGAGTGTGGTCGTTTTGGGTTAAACGGGGTATGTCTTTGTCCCCAAATTCTGGTACACAGTTCCTTAAACTCTTGGAATTTCCAGTGATAAGAGTGGAATGTGATTGAAATTTCTCCTTTGTGTTCTCTGCTGCCACCTTCTCCCTGGCCCTGTCCATCAGCTCCTCATGACCAAGTCCAAGACTTTTGATCAGAACAAGGAGTGGGGTGAGATTGTTATCTCTAAGTGGTTTATTTCCTTCTGGGACCTAGGCTGAGTAGAGGAGCCCAAATATTATTTTTTCAATTGCTTTATCTTCAGGAGACAGTTTTAATAAACCTGAGTCTTTTATGGGTACAAAGCTAGCTTTTGATTTACAATACCTTTCTAGCAATCGCTTGGTGGGGAACAAAATGTCATTTGAAGGCAAGGGTATTTGGGGAGAGGGAAGTCTGAGCCTGCTTGAGTTTACTATGAGCCATGTGAAGGGATTAATCTTTAAACCCTCCACCTCAGGTTACCGAATAACAGGCACGGTTGTTTTTGCAGGCCAGCATGTTCCCTGTAGCAGCCACTCACTCATTAACACTTCTGGAAGAGCTAAGTGTCCAGGTTAAACTCCAAATGCATTGCAAAACTATAGACCATGTCACTGAGACACCCTCATGGCTATGAACACTGATTTAATTAGTGAGTGAATATCAGAGCAGAAAGGACCTGATGGCATCTGATGTGGGAGGATCTGGGATGCCACCAATGTGGGAGGATCTGGGGTCAGATCTAGAGTTAATTACAGGCTTGCCTCTTAAGTGGATGTGAAATGACAGATGGTTCAGCCTTCTGGCCTCCATTCCTGACTGTGATGTCACCTGCTCTGAGTGGTTTGCTGAGGACAAAATGGGACAGTGTGCAGAAAAGCTAAGCATGATCCTCAGCCTCAGGCAAACACTTGCTAGATATTGGATCCCTCCATGGTTCTGGGGAGACCGTGGGGACCTGAACAGATGGTCAAGATAAAGGGCTTGGGCCTGTTTCACTGGTCTAGAAAGAGAGAGAAAATTTGGAGACAGGTCTTTATTGCCCAACATGAGACCTTCTGGAACCAGGACTGTCATGGCTAGAAATGAATCACATAGTGTGAGAGTCACCATCCCAGGTCCTTCTCGATCTACTTACAGCCCAATGGCCGCAGGACACAGCTGCCCATCAAGGCAGTGTA
>NW_011888825.1:9134596-9185756 GCF_000151845.1 Pteropus vampyrus | reverse complement strand
CTCCCTGGCCCTGTCCATCAGCTCCTCATGACCAAGTCCAAGACTTTTGATCAGAACAAGGAGTGGGGTGAGATTGTTATCTCTAAGTGGTTTATTTCCTTCTGGGACCTAGGCTGAGTAGAGGAGCCCAAATATTATTTTTTCAATTGCTTTATCTTCAGGAGACAGTTTTAATAAACCTGAGTCTTTTATGGGTACAAAGCTAGCTTTTGATTTACAATACCTTTCTAGCAATCGCTTGGTGGGGAACAAAATGTCATTTGAAGGCAAGGGTATTTGGGGAGAGGGAAGTCTGAGCCTGCTTGAGTTTACTATGAGCCATGTGAAGGGATTAATCTTTAAACCCTCCACCTCAGGTTACCGAATAACAGGCACGGTTATTTTTGCAGGCCAGCATGTTCCCTGTAGCAGCCACTCACTCATTAACACTTCTGGAAGAGCTAAGTGTCCAGGTTAAACTCCAAATGCATTGCAAAACTATAGACCATGTCACTGAGACACCCTCATGGCTATGAACACTGATTTAATTAGTGAGTGAATATCAGAGCAGAAAGGACCTGATGGCATCTGATGTGGGAGGATCTGGGATGCCACCAATGTGGGAGGATCTGGGGTCAGATCTAGAGTTAATTACAGGCTTGCCTCTTAAGTGGATGTGAAATGACAGATGGTTCAGCCTTCTGGCCTCCATTCCTGACTGTGATGTCACCTGCTCTGAGTGGTTTGCTGAGGACAAAATGGGACAGTGTGCAGAAAAGCTAAGCATGATCCTCAGCCTCAGGCAAACACTTGCTAGATATTGGATCCCTCCATGGTTCTGGGGAGACCGTGGGGACCTGAACAGATGGTCAAGATAAAGGGCTTGGGCCTGTTTCACTGGTCTAGAAAGAGAGAGAAAATTTGGAGACAGGTCTTTATTGCCCAACATGAGACCTTCTGGAACCAGGACTGTCATGGCTAGAAATGAATCACATAGTGTGAGAGTCACCATCCCAGGTCCTTCTCGATCTACTTACAGCCCAATGGCCGCAGGACACAGCTGCCCATCAAGGCAGTGTACCCAGAGGTGAGGCATCTGTCGCCAACCCTCCATGCTTTTTATAAGAATTAAATGTAGGTCGAGCCACCCATTAGGTAACTGAGCCCTTTCCGGGACTATTCTAGTTGCCTTTGTATCCATTAAATGCCCTTTATTTTCCCAAACCTTCTCTGAATTTAAGGAGGCTCCCCTCCTCCTCCCTCTCTTTCAGCTCTCCCCAAAGGGGAGGGGTAGGGAGTGGAGGAAACCGAGATGCACTTTGAAGCAGTTTCCCTACACGCGGCCACACCGTGGGCTGGAGGTGCCACCTTCCTGCTCGGTTTAATGATCAATTTATTTCTGCCAGGAAGTCCTATCCAACCTGGTTTGACCCCCGTTCCTTCTAGCTCAGAGTGGGTGCCTGCTACAAGATGGCAGTGGACAACTCCACCAGTGGCCCCCACACTCTTGGGCCACAGCTGTTTGTGGCTGACATCATCGTCATCGTGGTGTACTTTGCCCTGAATGTGGCCGTGGGCATATGGGTAAGAGGACCGAACCCAGGTGTGGGAACTGAGTGGCACATCCTTGCGGCATCTGCGTCATCTCCTGGGGTGGCCTGTGCCCGCTGGGGTCCTGCTCCCAGCCCTGGGGTAGATTTGTTGGAGACTTTGACCAATCTCCTTTCTCTCTCTGGGCAATGGTTTCTCAACTCACGAAATAAGGAAGGGGAAGTCCTCTCTAAGGGGCAGGCATTACAGGAAGCTCATTGGGCTTTTATATAGCTGGGGGCCCCGGTGCAGAGTGTCGTCTTCTTGACCTCTGTCTCCCTGATTTTAAATGGGCTCCCAAGGCAAACATTTGCCTGAACAACAGAATCACAGGGGTTCCCAGTTGTCCTTCAGATCTGCTGGGTCAGAATCCAGAGACGGAAGGAGCATGCTGGGCTTGGTTATCCGGATTTTTAACAAGCTCTCCAGAGCATCAGTGTCCGCCATCTAGCCCAATTTATAAGCCAGTTTCTCTCATCCTTGATTAAAAAAAAAGGGACATGATCTGAGCCCATCCCAGAATTCAGTGGAATGGGGCCGCTGCTGTGCAGGTGCCATGCACATCGTTTGTCCTCCCACCGTGGTGGTGGGGTTTGTGGTGGTGGTGGTGGTGTTGGTATTAGTGGCTGTGGTGTTAGTGATGGTGGTGGTGATCACAGAGGTGTTGCTTTTGGCGGTGGTAGCAGTGATGGTTGTGGTAGCAATGGCAGTGATGGTGATAGTAGTGAGAGTGGTCATGGTCATAGTGGTGGTTGTGGTGGGGGCAGTGGTGGTGTTGGTCATAATGGTGGTGGTGGTGGCAACAGTGGTGGTTGTGATATTGGTGGTGATAGCGGTGGTAGTAGTAAAAGCAGCCACAACAGCAGCAGTAATTCAAATTTATTCTTTTGTGATTAAGTAGTAAATCATCATTGTGGCCATCAGGAAAGCTGGGCTGTAGTCTTGACTCTGTCTGTTACTTGGAGCTCGTTAGTTAACCTCTCTGGCCCCCAGTTTCCCCAAACACACAACATGGATATCTGTGCAGCCCACCTTCCAGGGCTCTTCCAAGGAGCATTGGGGGCTGGTGGATATGAGAATCTGGTGCCAGTCATAGAGGGCAATGTTCCTGGGAGTGTCAGTGGCTGGCACTGACACTTCAGAGGAGGGGCATCTGCGTGGTACAGAATAGGCGACTGAGCCTTTCTGGATGGGATCAGGTGAGAGCCAGGCCGGGAAGAGGAGTGAGAGGGCTTTCATGGCCAGCACTAGTGGGGAATTTAGTTGGAAGCACACACCTAAGAAAGGTGTTTGGGCATTTGAAGCCAGGCTCTATCCTGCTCAGTGACTTAGCCCTTGCTGGCCTGGACCCACCTCTCCCAGCTCAGCCTAGCTGGTGCCCAGGCAGCAGGGTCAGTGGAGTTGTGAAAGTTCCTTCACCAGCCCAGCCGGGTGCAGCTGGCAGAGAGCTATGAGCATATGCAGAAAAGAGCCACATGAGGAGGGTACGGGAACCAGATCCCACAGGGTGCTCGTGGCCCAGAGGCAGACAGAGCAAGCTGGGCAAGTATCACTCTGCAAAAGTGCTCTGATTGTGAGTTTAGAAGCACCAGGGGAGGGCCTTCGAGGAGGTGCTCCTGGGGGAGAGGACCATGAGTTAAACCTTTACATCTGTTAGAGTATTTGTTAACAAGTGACAGAAATCCTATTTCAAATGAGATTAAATAGTGAAGGAAATGTAATGGCGTCCTGCTGAAAAGTCCAGCAATAGGGAAGACTTCAGGTGTAGTGTGATCCAGGGGTTCACAGTATCATCAAGGCTGTGGCTACACTTCACTGTCGTTCTCTCAGCCTCTGTCCATGTGCGGCTTTGTCCTGGGCCCAGTTTTCTTCATGGAGGCAAGTTGCCCAGCTTAGTGATTGAGTCTGGATTTAAATTCTGACTCTACCACTTACTAGCTGGGTGTCCTTTCACCTCTGAAAGCCTTGGTTTCCTTGTTGGTAATATGGGAATGATTATGGTACCAGCTTCATGGGGCTGTCGTGAGGACTGAAAACTTCATACAGGTAAAGCATTTGGAACCAACTCTGCCACAAAGGGGCTCTCAGTGGACATTAACTAGGTATATGTGGCTGCCAGCAACCCCCAGAGCCTCAGCTTCCTTGTCTACCTCCCAGGAAGCCGGGAGCAATCCCAGCTACACTGACTACACCCTCTTAAGTAAGTGACTTTCCCTGAACGAAGAGTGACAGCTAAGGAATGTGATAGGCTCAGGGCCCCTGAAGGCTAGAGGTTGGGTTGGGACCACTTGAACCAATTGCTGGGAAAGACAAGACCCCCTGGAGAAGAAAAAGGGAAATAAGGAGACAATTGGCAATGCCCACTATATCCTTGAGAGATGAGAAGACATGTTAGAAAAAAGCACTAGTTAAAGCCAGAGCGACTCTGGGTCTGTGCGGTTCATAGCCTACGCAGTTGGATGTGGCTGTCCTTGCTAAGACTGTGGGAGTCTTCAGTACATTCGGTACAGCTGGATCACAGGGACAGAGAGAGAGTAGGGGGGGCTGGGGCTGGAGAAAGGCAAGAAGGAGCCACATCAAAAGCTTTGAATGGCAGATCCAGACAATTTGAAGAGGCTTAATCATCTTGAAAATGGGATGTTGGGCAATTAAAGTCAGAAAGAAAGTAGCCTATATAGTAATTGATATTTTGTAATTCAGCCTTATGTTATATGTACCTTGTGAAAAAGGAATGCGAAATATATATCTAAATACACCTCCTGTATCCCTCTTTTCAAATTTCTCCTATTTTCAATTTCATATCTTTTCAATTTCCCTCATCTGGATAGCACTAAATGGGGGCTTGAAAAAGCCACCTAATCACTGACCATTACTGAATGCTTGCCAGGTCCCAGGTGCCATTGTCAGCATGTTACATGTATCAACTCATTAAACCTAAGAAAAGCCCTATGAGAGAACTTTTAGGCCCTTGTTACAGAAGAGGAAACTGTAACTTTTAGGCCCTTGTTACAGAAGAGGAAACTGAGGCACATAGGTTAAGTCACTTGCCCAAAGTCACATGGCTAGGAGGAGCCAGGATTTGCTTCCAGGCAAATTTCAGATTTTTAATTTCATACACATGGAGCATAAATTTCTATACTCCACTCAAAAGAGCATGTATGAATATCCAATAATTTGTTGATAATTTGTTGAAATGTCGTAATTTGTTGAAATTTATCAAGAATATAAATATTAGAAATAAGACATTAAGGCCAAAGGGCTCGCAGATTCTGTGGCTAAAAGTCCTAATCAGGAGGCAAAAAAAGACAGCCCAGCTCAGTGGCTTACTATGGAATGATCTCAGGGAGGTCAAAACTTAGACTTGACCTTTAGGGCCACAGTAACTGCCCTGAGGCTGTTTAGAGTGTCAAGGATAAGAAACATGGGGGAGCCTGGCTCAGCCAGCTGTTCACAGTCATCGGCTCTCTGTTATGTCTATGTCCATCTCTCCCCCAGGCTAAGAGCTCCCCCAGGGGGAGCTACTCAGCGGGGCTGGGTGATGGTCTGGAGTAGGCTGGAAATGAGTGAAGTCCTGGAGAAGCTGACTGCTGTGCCCAGGGATAGGGGTGGCAAGCTGTGGGTGGGGAGCTGGCTGGCTTTCTTCATTTTTTTAAATTGAGTAATATTCACAAAACATAAAACTCACCATCTTAACCATTTTGAAATGTACGATTCAGTGGCACTTAGTACATTCACAATGTTGTGCAATCATTACTTCTGTCTAGTTCCAAAACATTTTCATCACCCAAAAGGAAACCCCATACCTATTAGCAGTCATTCCCCACTCTCTTCAGCCCCTGGCAAACACTAATCTACTTTCTGTCTTTATGAATTTACCTATTCTAGACATTCATATAAATGGAGCCACACCACATGTGGCCTCTCTTTTACCTGACAGAATGTTTTCAAGGGTCACCCATGTATTAGTACTTCATTTTTTTATGTTTATATAATATTCCATTGTGTGGAGAGACCACGTTTTATCCATTCGTCAGCTGATGGACATTTGGGTTGTTTCCACCTTTTGGCTATTTTGAATACTGCTGCTATGAACACTCATGTAGGAGTTTTGTCTAAACACCTGTTTTCAGTTCTCTTAGATATGCACGTTGGAGTAGAGTTGCTGGGCCATAGGGTAATTGTATGTTTAACTCTCTGAGGAACTACCAGACTATTTTCCTCAGCAGCAGCACCATTTTCCAGCAATGCATAAGGGTTCCAGTTTCTACCTCTGTTCTTGCAGGCCTCCTGTCGAGCCAGCAGGAACACGGTGACTGGCTACTTCCTGGCGAGCCGAGACATGACATGGTGGCCGGTAAGTGCACCCTGACTCCTCCTTCCCCTCCTTCCAGTGGAGCCACATTTGACCTCTAAGTCAGCCAGCATCTGCATCCCTGAGGTCACTTCCCAGGCCGGCTCAAGCAGGTGGTGATGGGGCAGGCTGAAGCTGGCAAGGGGTCCCAAAGCTGCGGGTGTTGGGGTGGGGTGCTGGAAATTGTATGAAGGGCAGGGACTTTGGGGTCTGGGTGGGCCTGCAGCTGATTCTTTTTGCTCTCTCTTCTCCAGATCGGAGCCTCCCTCTTTGCCAGCAGTGAGGGTTCAGGCCTCTTCATCGGACTGGCGGGCTCTGGCGCAGCGGGAGGACTGGCTGTGGCAGGCTTTGAGTGGAATGTGAGCTCCAAGATGGCAGGCGTAGACTATGGGAGGGCACAGCCACATTGAAAGCCCTGGATAGGGGCTCCATTGGAGTGTACCCCTAGATGGCCAGAGGGGCATCTCCCAGCAACTTGGGTCAGCCAATGTCCAGACGGTCTCTGTGCAGTGGTATTTGTGGAGAAGTCTGGTCTTCAGAATGTCAAAGTACTGAACAAACCAGCAGGAAAAAAGCTGTTAGCCTTGGCCCCCAGTCATCTGTTTACA
Source organism: Pteropus vampyrus (assembly GCF_000151845.1). Taxonomy (NCBI): domain Eukaryota; kingdom Metazoa; phylum Chordata; class Mammalia; order Chiroptera; family Pteropodidae; genus Pteropus; species Pteropus vampyrus. The sequence continues at coordinate 9,179,228 of NW_011888825.1, read as the reverse complement.
GAAATGCAAGGAGGAGAAAGGGCTGCCTCAAGTTCTAATGGCAAGTTAGGCCTCTATACCCTGGTCCCAGTTTCATTTCTGGAGCAGGGCTTGTGGGAGCTGTGCCCACTTTTTTTACCTGCCTCTGTCTCCCACAGGCCACATACGTGCTGCTGGCCCTGGCGTGGGTGTTTGTGCCCATCTACATCTCCTCAGAGGTGAGCCTGCTCCTGGGGCCTCAGGGTGGCCTTACCTGGGTCTGGGCCTTGGTCCAATTTGGTGACAGTGATGGGCAGGACCCCCTGGCTTCATTCACAAGTCAGTGAACCCTCAGAGCTTGATTCGTTATTAATCCAATTAACATTCCTATCAACTAACAAAGGCAGGTCCCCTGGGAGCCTAGGTACATGTCTGCTGGTTTCAAATGCCCTTGCATGCTGCATCTTAGGGATGATACTCCATCTACCTGGGCACATAGCGCACACCTGGGCTACACATCTTGATGGCACACCTGGGCAACACTGTCTTTGACTTTGCCTGCTCCTTTGGCCCCAGCTGAGCAGTCTAAGTCCAGCAGATTCTATTTCCTGGATCTCTCTCAGTCCCTGCTCGGTCCCTCATAGCCACCTTTCCCATCCAGCCTCAACATAACTCATCTGGATTTGTCATAATAGCTTCTAAACTTGTCCCTCTGTCCCTAGCCATGAACCCTCCAATCAGTTCCTCAGATCAGCCCTGAAGAGGCAATATAAGCCTGCCATTCCCTAAAACCTTTATGATATGGTCAGAGACCCTAGCCTGGAATTCAAGGCCCAGTGTAGGCTGGGGTCTTGCCCTTGAGTAGCTCCCAGCCCTGAATGCTGGGCATGATCTTAGGGGAGTGCTTAACCCCTGCCCCTCATGCCTCCCCCAGATCGTCACCATGCCTGAATACATCGAGAAGCGCTATGGAGGCCAGCGGATACGCATGTACCTGTCTGTCTTGTCTCTGCTGATGTCCGTCTTCACTAAGATATCGGTGAGCTGCCCCCACCCCAGCTTCCAGCCAGCATTGCTTGAAAACCTCCGCTGTGGAGGACCCTCAAACAGACTTGACATCTTCTCACCCATCTCTGCCTTGTTTAACAGCTGGGGGAACTGAGGCCCAGAGAGGGACGATGACTTGCTCAGGGTCAAACTAAGAGTTTGTGACAGCTGGTTCAGGGCCCTCACAGTGTAGGCTCAGCAGCCAACATCGTTGGGGCAGAATGTAGGTCCTGTCGCTCCTGCTTTTCCTCAGATTCTAGATAGGGGCGTGTCAGGGGGTTTCCCAGTATCAGGGATTGGTGGTGGGGTCCCAGTTCCACCTCCCTTCTTCCCTGGGCCTACACCGAGGTGAGCCAGGACTTCCCACTAGGGGGCGCGGAAAGCCTTTGCAGTCTGGGCATTTCAGAGGCCACATGGAGCCGACCTCCTGCCTCGCTAGTGGCTGGTCGGCTCCATCACAAACTGATCCCTAGCAGCACTCTCCTGGCATTGGGGTGCAATTGCAGTAGGAACCTCCAGGCTTCTTTTCCTTGGGGGTCTGGGTCTGGTCCTGCTGGAAAGTTAAGAGCAAAAAGCACACCAGAATGTCCATCGGAACTCGCTGATGGCTTGTTTTGTCCAAGCCCCTGATTTTATATAGGGAAACCAAGGCCCAGGGAGGAAATATAACTTGTCCCAAGCCTACTGGTGACTTCATGGCAGTGCCAAGCCTTCTGGTTCTCATTCCCCCAGCCCTTGACCCCTAGGGCTTTCTAGCCTCCTTCTGCCCCAGCTTCTGACAGGGCTCAGGAGGCAGGGGTCCTGAGCCTGAGGCCTGGGTTGGCCTGCTTCTGGCTGAGTGAACTTGGACAAGACCCTGAGCCTTGCTTACCAAACGTGGAGGACTGGCTATGCCTGGCTCATGCAGCGTCTGTAGGGGGTTGACGAGAGCTGGAGAGTGCTTAGTGAGGCCCAGCTTTCTCCCCAGTGGCAAAGTCACCTCATGGGTCCTCTTCAAATTGCCTTTGGGACTAGGCAAACCCAGAGATGTCATTGATTTTGTGGAGGCTTAGAGGCAGAGGCCTCGATGGTTGTCCAGGAGCCGCAGGCAGGGCTTCCTAGAAATAAGGCCCTGGAAGGGTGACTGCTTCTCAGTGGCCCCAGGGCAGGCCTGGGGTCTACCTGGAACCCTCACTGGGCCCCAACTTGGGGTCTGACCCGACATTTGACCTGCCCTTCCCCAACCTTGGGCTGGAGACCCTGGGAGCTTTGGCCGAGCCTCTACCTGTGCTGTGCGTGTACAGGACGACTCCATGGGAGCCCAGAGCATCTTGTTCTTGTGAGCAAGTTTCCCAGGTTAGTTAGCAAGCAAACATCATACAGCCTTCCATGTTAGATGCTGTCAGAGTATCATCAGAGGTTTTCTTTCTTGGGGTTTCCCTTTAGAGACCAGAGGACCTGGCTTTGCACTGCTCTTGAGGCCCAGGTCAGAATTTTCCATTCATTCTCCTCCTTCCTCTCACACATTTCCTAGCTCCCTATACCAGCCATCCTGCTAGAACAAGGATACAGAAAAAATAAGACCTGATCCCTGCTCTCCATGGGCTGGCACTGCAGTGGGTGGCAGATGTTTACACAGGGAGGACAAGCATGGACCTCAGAAGAGAGGCGTTGGCAGAGCTTGCTGAAGGTGGCATTTGCATGGAGCTTTAATGGAGAAAGGGACACAGAGGAGGGAATGGGGAACAAATGCCAAGGAGAGGTGGCGTGGTGTGGGATGTGTCTGGGGATGGTCAGGTCAGGGCGCCTAGACTCTAGGGGTCTCTAAGTCAGACATTTCTGGGGACCAGAGAGGAAACTGTGAGTAGGAGCTGGGAGTGAGGTGACAGAGAATAGTGGAGACTGAGGTGAACCAGATACCATGCTCCAGCATCCACACAAAACAGACCTGTGTGTTGCGTTTGGCTCTCGGGCTGACAGTGTCCCATCCCTGGCCTAGAGGGCTGCAGTGAGGGATGAGGCTGGGGTTCTATTTAGTAAGGGGTTGAAGTACCCAAACAACATTGAGGGCTTTAAGCAGCGTATGTCATTGTCAGGTTTACATTAATGCCTCTAGCTCCTCTCAGAGGACAGACTGGAAGGGATAGAGGTGAGAAGAAAGGGGGGCCCCAGTGGAGTCTGGTGAGGCAGAGCTGTGGGCCTAGGGAGTTCTTTTATCCCGTTTCATCCTGTTGATATTCTGTGGTAGGGTTTATATCTCACACTCAGAGCAAGCTAAAGTGAGTGGTTTGGGTGGGACTTCCAGAATGGTGGAGGGTTTAAGCAGGAGAGTCCTTAGAGACTATCTTGTCCTGCAACCTTAGTTTACAGATGAGACAATTGAGACCTAGAGAGTGGCTGTCACTTGCTAAAGGTCACAATGAATCAGGCAGAGATCACAGAACCCGGCTCTGCCTCCCAGGCCAGGGGCCCAATCACTGCCAGGACATAACACTTCAAACTTTACTTTGTGATGGGGGCAATTCAGTTTACCCACCTATAAAATGGGGAGCAACCACTGACGTTAAGGCTGGAGCTTCAGCATCAAAGCTGGGGCTGCCTGGATGAAGCAGAGAGGGAGTACTTATTGTTGGGCTTGGTTTGGGAGGACCTGGGGCCATCCTGACTGATGGCCCCGGGCTGAGGCTGTTTGAAGTGCATGCACCCAGAGGTCCTGACCTCACTGAGCTGAGCCTCAGGAATGCCTCGTGTGCCTGCACTTACAGTTCCCATCCCAGCTGCAACCTGTCCAGACAGACACCACGGGGCTCGCCTGCTGCCAAATCTTCGGGGGGACCCTGATCTGCAGAAAGAACATGCCATGGCAGGATACAGAGATTACTACACTGACCCTCAGATGGGGTTAGGGGGAACCGAGGTCCAGCTCTATCATTGTGTGGCTCTGGGCCATTTTAACCTCTTGAAAATAGAGGAACCTGGCATGACATCCCAGGCCACTTGGAGTAAAGGCCAACCATGGCCTACAGAGTCCATCAAGATGCAGTCCCTGCTACCTTGCTGACCTCACTCCTCTCTCTCCTCCCTCTTGCACATGGCACGTTAGCCACACTGGCTTCCTTGCACTCCCTTGAACATGGCAGCCACAGTCCTACCTCAGGGGCTTTGCACTTGCTGTGGCCTCTGCCTGGAGTCTTCTTCCCTTGGATATCTACGTGGCTCACTCTCTCACCTCTCTTCAGTCTTCCAAATTTCACCTTCTCAATGAGGCCTACTCCTGCCCTAGCAGGTCCAGATGCCCTTACCTGCTCCCTCTTTTTCATACATGTATTATCTTCTGGTATGCTAAATAATTTACTTAGAATGTCTGTTGTCTGTCTCTCCTATTTTTTTCTCTTTGCTCATTGATGTATCTCTAGTCCCATCTCATGGGATCTGAATGAAATAATATATACCAGGGATTAGCTAATTTTCTTTTTACTAAAGGACTAGATAGTAAATATTTGTGGCTTTACAAGGCACATGCAAACTACAGCTGACCCTTGAACAGCATGGGCTTGAACTGCACAGGTCCACTTATACACAAATTTTTTTCAACAAATATATAACTGGCCCTCTGTATCTGTGGGTTTTGCATCCACATTTGGGAGTCTGAGGATGCAGAGGGCTAACTGTATGCATTGTTCTTACATAATTTTATATAAGGGACTTGAGCATTGGTGGACTTTGCTGTCTGCGGGGTCCTAGAATCAGTCACCTATGGATACAGAGGGACGGTATTTAAATCTTTGGGGAGTCAGAAGTTATACTTGAATTTTTGACTGTGTAGGGGTCAGTACCCATAACCCCATGTTGTTCAAGGGTCAATTGTATTCAACATTGCTGTTGGAGTGAAAAAAACAATACTAATGGGTGTGACTGGATTTGGGTCTGTGGACTCCAGTGTGCCAACCCCTGATGTATGTTTGGTGACTATTTACTGAGTGCCTGTGGTGTGCCAGGCCCTGGGTGTGCCCGGATGATGAATGTATTTTTTGCTCTCAGGGAGCTTATGTTTCAGATAGATGAAATAAATAAACAGACCAATATTATTATAATAAATAGTAAAAGTGTGATTAAAAAAAATGCAGGGCTGAAATTTAAAATGAGGGAGCAGGAGGAGTAGGGACCAGGCTTGCTTTAGAGAGAGTGGTCTGGGAAGAAAATGCTGGGCTTGCTGTGGCTTAAGGAAGCTGGTGGGGCTGGAGCATGTGGAACCAGGAGCTCTGGGAGAGGATGAGCAATGGCAGCAGGGGAGGAACAGCCAGATGGTGCAGGTGATGTGGATGGATTTTATTCTGCAGAGACCTCTGCTTTTCCTCTGAATAAGCCAAGTGCTAGAGGGACCAGTGAGGGGCTTCCAAAAAAAATGGGGCCCAGGGTGGGGACAGTGGAGGTGGGAGGAGTATTTTGGAGAGACAATCAACAGCAGTGGCTGGGTGCAAGGAGTGTGGCAAAGAAGATTCCAGAACCCCAAAGAAACGGTGATGGCCTCTACAGAGATGGACAAAGTTTGGGAGTAGGTGCCACTGGCATGATTTAGAGGGGAGTCACATGGTAAACTTGTGGTAAATGTCAGTACAGGGACCATCCCAGCTTCTCTGTTACCTCATGAAGGAAAGGAAAAAAGGGGGTGCTGTATAGCGAGGTGGCCAGTGTAGGGGCAGGGTGAGGGCCCAAGCAAGGGGTGGCATGTGCTCATGGAGAACTTGGGGCCCAAGAGACAGCCCAGCCTGTAAATTAACTCAATGGGACAGCTCCCCTCTCTCTCTCTCAGCCTGGCTCCATCTTGTGTCCTGGGCTCATGGTTTCTGCAAGCTCCATGAGATGGTTCTAGAATGGGGTCTGCTTTCTCTGGGGACCTAGAAGCTCATGGTCCCCAGGGTCAGCCCAGAGGGAAGGCTGCATCCTTGGGCCCTCCCTCATGACTATGGGGCTTTAGGCAAGTTTTTTCACTTCACAGTAGTGCCTCCTCTGTGAAGGGTACTAGATCATGACGACCACCTCAAAGGATGCGGAGCGTTGGATGAGACACTGAGCTCAGGGCAGCATGTGGCACACATGCAGGTTTTCCAAGTACCTCAGTGGAGACTTCCTGGAAGAAGGCAGTCTTAGAGGGTGGCACAGTTTCTGGGTATGAGATGAGAGGAAGAAGCCCCTGAAAGTAAAAGGCGTTGCATAGGCATGGCCTTACATTTGGGGAAGAAGGCACGGGAGATAGTAAGGACAGTTGGTGAGGAATGACTTTGGGGTCAATCACATGAGCAAGTGGATGGCCCTGAACATCAGCCTGTAAGCAGTGGGGAGCCACAGCAGGTTTCTGAGTGAGGGTGAATCAGTGGTTCTAGCCCAGTAAGGCCTTGGCTTGCCTTGTGCCCTTGAGAGTTGGCTTTCCTTTGAGACTTGGTTCCCTGCTGCCATCTTTTTGATTTTCTTGCCAAGGTTTTGCCACTGTGGACAAGTTCTTCGGTCTTGGCCTCTCCATCTGTGCCCATAGGGAGTTAGATGCTCTTGGGCCACCAGGGAAGGAGACACAGGAGGGTTGGCTCCCTCAGGTGCCACTTCCCTTCCCCTCCTCCAGCCTCTCCTGCTGGCAAGATGTCTGCAGAGGCCAGCAGAGATGGAGGAGGCTAAGTGCTCTCACCACTGGCACAAGTTCCAATGTTGTCTCCACATCTACTCCCCTATTTTACAGATAAGGGCCACTGAGGCTTAGGAGGTAAAATGACCTGCTGGAAGCCACCTGGCTGGGACAGAATCCACCAGGGACACAGACCCAAGTCCCTATGGCTCTGGGTTTAGGGCTCTTAGCTTCTACCAGGCTGCAGCTTGCCTGGGCCCCCAGGAGATAGAACTCGGCCTCCAGGAGAGGTCAGGTTGGACTGCGTGACGGGCCAGATGTCACCTAAAATTCCTCATCTGGGGAATCCCTGGAGCCTGCAGGCAACTGCACACTCACCGGTATACTTCTAACAGCAGCAGCAGGCCCTCACTAGATGCCATGTAGGATCCTGGAGGGAAGACAGCAGTTAATGTCCCACCTCCACACCTTCACCTGTGCTGTTCTTGTTGCCTGTCAGACTCCTCATTGTTCTTTGGGGACTACCACCATGGAAGAAGGAAGGAAGAACTGTCTCTGAGGGCTAGAAGGGTGAGGGAGCAGGGCATCTGGGGAGACTTGAGCTTTGAAAGATGAGATGCAGACTGCGTGAGTCAAGGCCTGGAGGCAGCAAAGTGCTGGTGTGGGATGGAGGCTAATCTGGTGTGACCAGAGTCAACTGTGCTAAAAGGGGTATGTGGCCTGGGATCCATGGAGGGGTCTTCAGCAGTGTCTAGAGATAACCAGGTAGAAGGAAGGGGCCTCTTTCTAGAGCCCCTCTACCCTTGGCCCTCTCTTACCTGGCAACTCCAATCTCTGGTATGTGCTTGGTTCTGATCTTGGAGAAGTCCTTTCCCCTTCCTGTGCCTCAGTTTCTCCTCTGATCTCATGGGGGCTGGAGGCAGACATCCTCCAACACACACACACACACACACACACACACACACACACACACACACACACACGCACACACACACGCACACAATGCCGAAGCCACGGCCAGAGTGAGAGGCCACTGTTCTCTATACTGGCTGGTCTCCTCTCCAAGTGAAGATGGAGGAGGAACCTGGAGGGAGAGGTGCAAGAATGTAGGCTTTGGGTGAGACCCAGTTTCCACCTGGGCTCTGTGTCCCTGAGGTCTGAGAAGCAGGGGGTCCATAAGCCTCACTCTGAGCAGTGCTGGGTGGCTCCAAGTTGAGCCAGGTGCTGGGGTGGCTTGAAAGGGCTAGGGACCCTGGCCTTGTGCAGATTGGCCCCATAGCCTCTCACAGCCTTCTCAGGAACTTCTTGGCCCCAGAGAATTGATTTCAGGTTGAAATAAAGTCCATTGACAGAATAGCAGGTTTGGAAACTTGGGGAGGTGGGCGGAGCCCTGTGCTCAGCCCCCAGGTCCCATAGGACAGGGTCCTGCATCCTGCTCTCTGGGTGCCCACTTCGCGGTTGGGGAGGAGTACAGTCTAGAAGGCCTGGTCCAGTGCTCACCCTGGGGCTATGATTTCTGACCCACATGCATGCATCCTGGGACATCGGGGGCTGTGTCTAGTCCAGCCCCTGGGGACCAGCTTCGGCCTAACGCAAGGTCTTGGCTTCAGTTCCAACCCTACTGGGGGAGGGGGCAGTAAGTAAGACTTGCCTCTGTTCCCCCAGCCTGCCCCTGGCACATATCTGATCTTTTCTCTGGGGACCCTGCCTAACAGGGAGCAGAGAACAGGAGGTATAACCAGACAGACCAAGACCTAGAGACCGAGACATATGCACCTGTTTTCTGAGGCTCACTAGTTTTTGTGGCCCTTCTCCAGGAAGCCCTCCTCATCAAGGACCTCCTGGGTACTGAAGGGACAGAGTTCTTCCCATCATATTCCAGGCAGCTGCCAGATTCAATAACAAAACTGCTCCCTGGTGGGCATCGACCACTTAGGACTTTATTAACAATAGCCACATGCCCTGCACACAGCTTATCCACAGCCAGGACCTCCTCCCACCCTCATCCAACCCCTGGCGTGTGGGGAGGGTATCCCTTTTTCATCCAAGGGCATTGAGGCCACTGGGTGAGTGAGTGGCGGAGTCGGGGCTTACTTGTGCTCTGGGTCCTGAGGTCACCTCAGGCCTTGGCACAAGACTCCTTTCCCATTGCAGATTGACCTGTACGCAGGGGCTCTCTTTGTGCATATCTGCCTGGGCTGGAACTTCTACCTTTCCACCATCCTCGTGCTCATCATCACAGCCCTGTACACCATTGCAGGTATGGCGCCTGGGCAGGGTCGGGCAGGGGTCCCGGAGAGAGGGAGCCCGACCACTGGGCCCGGCATTGGTGCAGCTGGGTAACATGTGTTGGAATACGAGAGGCTAGGGGCATGAGCAGGAGGCAGAGGGCCACCTCCTCCCACAGCCTGGGACATGGCCGGTTTAGTCAGACAAGAGATTTATAGTTAGGCTTTAGAGATTTATAGTTGCTTTGTCCCACAGCTCACCCACCTGTGGAAGGGCAGGGAACACAGATGTGAACAGCTGTCCTCCCTGGAGCTCTGGAGTTGCTTCCCTGTCCCTCTTCCCTCAAAGCCAGGGCTCCCTTGTTTCCTCCCACAGGAGGCCTGGCTGCTGTGATCTACACGGACGCCCTGCAAACGATCATCATGGTAGTGGGGGCTGTCATCTTGACTATTAAAGGTGAGGGTTTGTGGGCTGTGGTGGGGCTGACCCCAGCAAGCCCTCTGAGGTCTGGGTGCTGCCCTTTTGGAACCCAGGTGTCAGCACTCGGGGGAGAGGATGGCTCGCACAGTCATGAAGCAATTAGCTGGCCTTCGCTGGGTGATGGAGGCTGCCTGCTCCTCTTCCGTCCGTGCTGCTCAGCTGCATTTCTGTCACCAGCTCCTGGCCAGTTAGGGTCTGGTTCAGAGCTGACTAAGGAACACAGGGCTGGCCGCACCCACCCTGCTCAGGGCTTGAGGGTGAGGTGGGGCCCAGGAAGGATGTGCAGACACAAAATTAGGAGACCGCAAAACTGCTGGGGCATCCACTCCAATCGTTTAGAATGATATACAAGATCTCAAGAAGTGCTGCTACAGCCTGCTGCACAAAGGAGGGGAGGAGAGCAGGGAGTTTAGACAGATTCTGTGATACTGGTCTGGGAACAGGGGGGAAGCTCAGAGGGCTGTCCAGATAGGTAGTGGACTCTCTGTCCTTGGAAGTATGCAGGCAGAGCCAGGAGGATCCCAGAGAGGGTGAACAGAAGCATTTTAAGTCTCTTCCAGACTCAGAGTCTAGGATCCTGTGGCTTGGCAATTTCCAACTCATGTAGTGTTTGTACCTTTGCTCTGAGCACTCATACTAACCTGGCCAGCAGTGATGATGGGGGCCCAGACTCCGGGCAGCAGGCTTCCTGGAAAGGCAGGTGGGCGAGCTGAGACTGGGGTTTGCCTATGTCCAGGCTTCTGGGTATCTGCTTCATCAGATCAGGGGTCCATGTCCCTGTAACTCACTGCAGCAGAGGGACCCAGGCAGCTAGGCCCAATCTCAATGGAGGGGAGTGATCGCAGAAACCACAGATGGGCCAGGGCTTGGCCATGCAGGGCCAGCCTCGAGGTAGACGGGAAAAGTGATAGGCTTAAGAGGAACGACCCCTGGCTGGCTGGGTGGCCTTGGTCATGTTCCTGCCCTTCCTGGGACCTCTATTTCTTTTTTAAGTGTACATCACTGCCAGCCATTCTCAGCTCTGCCCAAAGTATGTCCTTCAGAAGCCCCTGCATCAGGACCTTAACATTTCAGACTCCTCAGAAGGTCCTCAAACATCAAGAAAAAAGACTTTTGCTTCCTTGAATTATCAATTTGAAGCCTGGCAGAGAACCCCTTGCCCAAGATCAACCAGCATCCAGAAGCCAAGAGGACACTGGGCTGCCCATGTGCAAAATAATCATTTAATAGTATTATTTTAAATACAAATAAAATAGTCATTTGAATTCACCTTTTTCGAATACCCTCTACCCTCCACACCTTTCCAGACACTGGGAAAGGTGAAGTGGGAAAAAGTCAAGTTTGATGTATTAGGAAGTTCCTTGTGAGATGAGGACAATGGGGGCTACCGGCCGCCAACCCATCCCTGTCCCGCCCCAACCCTACCAGCTTTCAACCAGATCGGTGGGTACGAGCAGCTGGCGGCAGCCTATGCCCGGGCCGTCCCATCCAAGACCATCACCAACGCAACCTGCCATTTGCCACGTGCAGACGCTATGCACATGTTCCGAGACCCCTACACAGGGGACCTCCCATGGACTGGAATGACCTTTGGTCTGACCATCATGGCCACCTGGTACTGGTGCACTGACCAGGTAAGTGTCATCATCGTTGCTTGCACCACCTTCCTGTCTTCCAGGGTGGGCTCTTGAGGGTCTGGGCAGCCCATATGCTAATCCCTCGTGCGGCCCCACAAACATACACCTGCATGGTGAGTCTGAGCTAGGGCAGAGGCCGCAGATGGCCTGGCTCCAGGCCTGGGGACAGGGTACTAGGGGTCTTTGCTGTCTCGGGGGGCCTGAATCCTTCGTTTAGAATCAGATGAGGCCCACTGGCCACCGCCCGTCCTGACCTTCAGGTGCTTAGACTGGGAAAGTTTGGAGTATGGGATTCCCAAGGGACTTGGGTGTGCCTCAGTGGCCCTGCCATCGGTCATGGGCCTGGCATTTCGGGCCAGCTTTGGGCTCCCAGGATCCGGCAGTGTGCGGGGCATGAGGCCACCCTTGGCCTGCCAGAGATGGGGGACTGCTTTCCTGGTAGAGCTCTGGGTGCCCTCTGTAACAGGGCGGTACCGTGGGGGTCCTGGGGTCCTCAACGGCCGTGGGAAGCCATCTTTATCCCTGGTACCTGAGGCAGGGACTCCATAACGGTGGAACTGCTGGCCCTGTGAGAGAGAGAGCAGACAGAATGAGATCCCAAGGAGTATCTTCATCCCTCTCCACGGGATTCTCACTAAGCAGGTGCAGCCAATACACTTGGGTTTGCTTTTTGGCCCTGCGACTCACTAACTGGTAGTCCTAGACAAGTTTGTTTCACTACTTTGTGCCTCAGTTTATCCCTGTTATATGGGTTGTGATAAGGCAAGTTCCCACTGTTCCTCAATGCCCCTGCTTTAGCCTCTTACATCTGTAAATGGGGCTGAATCAGGTTGACAGAAGCAGTGCCTTGATCTGGGTTCATAGTTCTGGTTGAGTGCAGTGGGGTAGGTCTTCTTCTGGAATCTGACTCTAGACCTCTCTGAGTCATAAAGGCACCAGGTGACCTCAGACAGTCACTTCCCTTCTCTAGGCAGAAACAGATGATGCCCCCTACTCTGCTTGCCTTGGAAGGTCTTTGGCAGTTTTAGGTACCACTTAGGTTGGAAGAGGCCTCGTGAAGTAACAGCCTCAGTGGGCAAAGGCCTGATGACCATCCTTGCCTCTAGACCAGCACCCCTGACATCCCCTCCATGGGAGAGAGGCAGCCAGGCCCGAGGGCCAGCCCAGCCCAGTCACTGTGGAGTAAATGGGGACAGCCTCCCTGTGGGTTGGGTAGGCTCAACCAGTTCCATTCATAGGCTGCAACGCTGAAGCCCAGAGGGCAGGACCGGGATCTCCATGCGGAGTAAGCGACTTCTCATGGGGCCACGGCTGCCTATACAGTGAGAGGAGTGCTCAGAGGGCTCTCCTTCTCCCAAGAAGTAGGTGCTCAGTGTGCATTCACCGAAAGACCCTCCCTGGGCTGTGATAGTGGGAAGCAATCTAGGTTCGGAGGCTTTAGAAAACCCAGGATGCTGGGCCTCAGTTTTCCCTTTTGTAACATGGTGCCCCAAGATTCCCACATCAGCAAGCCTGGGTGGGCGAGTTGCTGGTTGAAAGGCTGGCTGTAGAAGGTGTGCTAGGGGTGTCTTAACTGTCCTGCTGGGCCAGCCCGTGCCCCTTTCCTCTCCACTCAACACAGGCCTGGCGTGGCACTGGCATCTCTGGGCGGGGTATCATTCAGGAGATTTTCCCATGAAGGCCTAGTGAGTCAGCACATTGGGCCTGGCCTTAAGTTCAGGGGACCTCCCATGGACTGGAATGGGTTCAGGGCTGAATGGGTCTCACTGCCTAGACATGAGGGTCACATAGGAAGGCAGAGGTGAGATACTGTTGACCCCAAGGTGGTTGGTCCAGAGTACCACTGACATTGGTGGCCCACAGCCTCAGCTTACCTCCCCATCCTCCTCTTGCTTAGTCTGGATCTGCTGGAGGGGTAGCTGGGCCTTGGTCCAGAACACCCACAAGGCAGGAACTGGTGCACTGGGTCCTGTCTGCCTGGTCCTTCTGGTCCTGCTCTGCTGTGACCCTCACTAGCAACCGAAGGCTCTGGAGGGCTAAGTCTACTCAGCCCTGGGCCAGGGCCCCCATCCAAGACGCTCAGTCTGGTCAGCGCCAGGTGGAGGCTCTGTGTGCTGGGACCATGAATGCTTCTCATTTTCTTCTTTAGACTTCCTTCCACTATCTCCTAGCTCATTCACAATGCATAGGTAACACTCTTGTAATCAGAAACAAACAAAACCCGTAAAACAGGAGACCTGATGGGGTCTCCTGAGCCTCAGTTTCTCTACCTATAGAACAGGGCAGCAGTACCAGTCCTGTCTGCTTCTCAGGGCCAGCCGCCAAGAGCAGAGAATGAAATAATAGAATATGATGTGCAGGGTTTTAGGGAAATGCTTCTCTTCTCCCATGAAGAGTAACCCTGGGTTCTTGTAATCATAAAATATCAGAGGGGAAGGGTCTACAGAGAACCATGTCTAACTCCTTCATCGTCCAAACAGGGAAACTGAAGCCCAAAGTGAGGCAAGGACTTGTCCCAAGTCACTAGAAGCTGGTAGAAAACAGGACTGAAATCAGCCTGTCCCACATACCCGGCACTACCACCCCCAGCACCCTGTGTAATTCATGTGTCCGAGAGCCGCACCTTAGAGGAAAACGCTGGGAGCTATCGGTTAAATTAGCATGTTTGGAACATAGTTAAAATCATAGATAATTCCTACTTCTGAATTGCTGGTGGTGATTTAAACTACAGAACAGCAAAAGGGAAAACACATTTAAAAGTTATAGATTGCACGATGCTGTGAACATACAAAAACCCACTAACACGTACACTTTATGTGGCTGAACCATACATAGGTGGATTATTATATCTCAGTAAAGCTGTTTTAAAAACAGTTGTTATTTTTTTTTTTTAAAGTAGAATCATAACCTGAGAGTTGGGAGGGATCTCAGATGCATCAGTTGCTATTGCCCCTCTCCTTCTCCCATTCTACAGACCTGGGAAATGAGGCCCAGCTAGGATCTGCCTAAGGCTACCTGAGGAGCTGCCCTCAGGCAATTCTAGCATCCCTCCACTACTGAACTGTAAGCTTCCCCAAACCCCAGGTCTGAAAGCTCCTGACCTCCAATGTGCAAAACACATTGCCAATATTTCCTCCTGGCACAGATATGAGCATGCCAGCCACTCTTGTGGGTGTAGGGGATCGGGGGAGGGTCCCCTGATACCGTCCCACCCAGAGTCTCCTCCAGCTCTGCTAATTGCCAGGTGGTGGGCTAGGCAGGATCTAAACTTTCCCTATTCAACAGATGGGGAGATTGAGTCCCTGGAATGAGAGTACCTTGGCTCCAGCTGCTTGGCCTATCAGGGTGAGCTCTCCTTTTGGAGGGAACCATCAGGTATCAGGCTCAGGCTGCAGTCGTCTTGGGTACATATGGCACTAGTGGGAGAGCATCGTGTCTCATGCCACTCCCTGAGGCTCACTAGGGCGAAATCCTTTCACAGGCCCCCCGGGTTGGGGGTGGGGGCCTGGCACTCACTCCCTTCTTGTGCCCCCAGGTCATTGTGCAGCGGTCATTGTCTGCCAGGAACCTGAACCATGCCAAAGGGGGCTCTGTGCTGGCCAGCTACCTCAAGATGCTGCCCATGGGCCTGATCATCATGCCGGGCATGATCAGCCGTGCTTTGTTCCCAGGTAGGACAGGTGTCAGTGGCTGGGCCGGGGCTGCAAAGGTCACCAGGAGGAGATGCAAAGGATGAATGTGAGCTATATCTGGCTTGGAGGAACGGGAAAGAGAGTGGTCCCCAGGACTATCATCAAAGTGACAGACGTAGAGGTGGCTTGGCATTAAGGCCCAGACAAGGACCACTTACTCCTGTGTGACCTTGGGAGTGTTATGAACATCTCTGTGCACTGCCATTTCCTAATCCAAAAACTAGTTGTCAACTTCCTATAACACCATGTGTCTGAAACCTCAGGGTATATTAAGTGCACTTCTATTTGGCTCCCAGTAGCTGGCACAGGTTGCCTTTAGGGCACACTGGAGCAGAGGGTCTCCAATGCTGGTAGTCACATACCACATGTGTGGTCTTGGGTGGCTCCTACTCATTCCCCACCCCGTATACCAGTTTCTCCATCTGTAACAAGGAAAGAGTCTGAGCCAGAGAGGAGGGACCACAGCAGATGGCCATTCTGGACACTCAGGCCTGGGAGAAAAGATGCCCAGACCCCTGGTGCGCAGGGACCCCAACCTACCTGTGTCTCCTTGTCTGTGGAGTACAAGGCCTGTGTCTTCCTCAAAGTGCCCGACTCTTCTCTCTCTTGACTCTGAGCCCATGGTGAGCCACACAGGGGTCCACCAAAGGTACCACGGGTCATGTGGGGGGCACTCAGCTGTCGGCGGGGGGGCTGGATTGGCCCGTTGGCTACCTGTTCTGAGTGGCGCCTCTGGAGAGTAACTGAGCGATCCCTCACCTCGAAATACTCATCTGACACGGAAGAGGCCACTGAGGGCCGCCGGGGCCCAGGGCCAAGGCCAGAGCTGCCTGAGAGGCTGTCCTGGTCACTGAGAGTTATGTAGTCATCGTCGTCTTCCTCCTCCTCCCCATCTAACCCATTGAGGATCACTGCCCCCCTGCCGTCAGGGTCATCCTGGGTCATAGACAGCTGTCGCCGGGGTGGCGCCTGGCTTGGGCCTGGTGTCCTGTGTAGTCCACAGTCTGTCCCATTCTGGGAAACCTCCTCTTCTCGGCTTTCCAGGGCCCAGCCAATATCACTGCCATCCTGGGCAAGCACATGCGCCACAGGGACTGTCCGGGGCTTGGGCATGGGGGGCTGTGACTCAGGGTCCTCCTGGGAGAGGCCATTCCTAGCTGGGACCTGGTCCTGGGGGGTGCTGGGCTCTGGGGTGGGGCTGTAGTCCTGGTTCTGCCTCCACAGCTGGGTGCCAGTCTGGGATGTGTCTCGGATCTTGATGCGGTTTATCTGGCTGGGCTGGGGGTTCCAGATGTTGGGGTCGATGATGTTGATGTAGCCCAGAATGTCACTGCCCGGCTCCGGGTCTGGCTCCACCCACGTGGGCAGGTATTCGAACATGTTGGCCCGCTCTAGGTTGAGCAGCCCTGGGTGGATGGGCAGCAGTGTTTCGGGGAGGTCTCCTGGCTGCTCAGCCAGTGTTGGGCCCCGTAGCCCCAGGGGCCTCTTGACCTCCTGCTTCTCAGAGGAGACCCTGGCAATCTCCTCAGCGCTCTTAGCCTTGACCAGTGCATACTTGGGGTTGACGAGCTTCTTGGCCATGGTGCCCGAAGGTGCCAGTGGGACTACGGTGGGTAATATGATGGGCTCTGGCTCAGGCTCTTTTTCCATGGGGATGCCCTTGAGACTGACGCCATGTGACATGAGGTACAGCTCCTGGAACTGCCGGTCAAACGTCTCCACCACCTGGCCGGACAGCACGGAGATCACGTTCCGGTCAGTCCTTGCGGCCGACCATGTGAAGCTGCAACACAGGGAAAGGGGGCTGCCTGGTGAGTCATGTGGGGCCTGCCTCCGCCCTCAGGCCCCAGGTCCCCTTACAGTGGGTGTCCAAGTGAGCTGCCATATACCCCGCAGGCTGCTGTTCATCAGACTGGCTAAGGGGCCCTGGATGGGACTGAGCAGTGAGTGGGGACAGAGGACAGGGCACAGGCCTCAGGGCCAGACCTCAGTCTGGGATCTCAGGTGAGTCGCTGATACCAAGCCCTCTCCCACCTATGTAACACAGCACAGTGCTGCATTCCTATGGGGATTACAACACCCCTTAAGGCCACTCAGAATGCACAGAGCAGCCTTGGACACCTCGTGTCTTTGTCACTACCAACATCCTGAGTGGCTGTGGGCAGCACCCACCCTGCTACCTGCTGTGTGGCAGGCCTCTCAGAGCTGAGCCATGGTTGTTCTCATCCTGGCCCCGGATCTGAGGACAGCATTCACAATGACCACCCTGTGGGTCTGGGAAGATGCAGCCTGGCCTGGCCCACACCCCAACTCCAGGCTGGTGACATCTTTAGGTGGGAACAACAGTCTCAAAGACAAAAGCCTGCTTCTGGGGATAGGTGGGTGGCGTGTGGGTGTGCCCCAGCCCTGCTCATACCTCAGCAGTTTTGGGACCAATGAACTGGAATAACCAGGGTGTCATAAGGTAGGATTAAGGGCAGAAACCAGCTGAGAACTGGAGCCGCCTCTTCCCCCAGCCCCCAGAAAGCCGAGGAGTCACCTGTAAGAGCCACAGATGGCCCGGTCTCCATCCACGAACATGAACTTCTGGGCAAGGGCACCCTTGAACTTGGTGGCTGACCTCGTGAAGAACTCTGTTCCCCCACTGCTTCGCACCCTGAGATTCTGTGTTGGGAGACAGGAGACAGAAATACAGGACCACAGCACTGACCACACTGGGGTGGAGGGGTGGGGCAATTTCTGCCGGGGCTTCAGGGGAACTTGAATAGGGAAGGACGAGGCGATAAGGCCTAGAGAAAGGTGGTGGTATGTTTGGGGACTGCAGGGTCTGAGCCCAGGTGAGAAGTGCTGGAATTTGAAGCCAGAGAGGAGGGTGGGGTGGAGATGACAGGCAAGACCTGAATGGCCAGGCCAGTTTGGGGAAATGCTGTTGCAGGTGGTGGGGGCTATTGCTGGGTCATGAGCAGGAGGGATGTGGACACATTTTAGAAAGGTCCCGATGATGGCTGGGGGCTGCATAGCTGGGTAGATAGGGGTCTTTCCTGAGGGGTCTGGGTCTTGCATACTGGCAGATCTGCGGCCTTCCCAGGTTGAATGACTGCTGGGCTTCTCTCTGGATCTGCTCCACATGGCTGCCTCATTGTCGAGGCTGAGCTCAGCTCACCAAGGGCAGGGCTACCAGCAAATTGCTACTTTCCAGGAGTAGTTCCGTAAATGGTCCAGTCCCACTCCTCATTGGGCCTACACTGTCCCGCTCAGGAGAAAGTCAGAAGGTCCTGAGGGATGACAGGAAGGGGAGCTAAGACCCAGAGAGAGGAGGGGGTGGGTCTCCCAGGGGTCATAAGCAGTGCCTCAAGTCCAAGGCCAGGCCACTCCTGCCCGTCTCTGGACTCTGGCTATGAAGAGCCCTCTCTCCGTGGTGCAAAGTCTGTGGATATCCAAGTGCTGGATGCTTCAAGGCTCTAGTGCTGGCTCCCTACCCTATCCAATAGGAGGAGGCTCTTGCTCTGAGGGAGAGGCAGGTGTGAAGAGCCAGTGGTGAGGCATGGCAGACCACAGGAAGGGCAGGATGAGCCTTGCTGAGACCCAGGAGTTGATGGGATGGCTGGGGGCACTCCAAACCTCATGGTGGTCAGGAGAGTTGGGCTCATCTGTGCAAGCATTGCCAGGGCAGTGTGATAAAAACATAAGCTCCCGGGTGCCTCCAGAGAGTCGACTCAGGAGGCCCATGGTCAGACTGGGAATTTTATTTTTAACACAAGGCCCACTGAATCTAACAGCTGCCCAGGGCAGAAACCCCCTTAACAGCATCCTGACAAGTCTGCTTGCATGTGCCCTGGGAGTCTCACTCTCTCTGGAGGGGCACCATGCCAGCTTTGGGCACTGAGCTGTTACACTTTTTGTGACTTCTGTCACCCTTACCCACTCACTGGCTCCAGCTTATTGACTGCCCACTCTTTCTCTCATTTGACCCCCGCTGAGGCTTCCAGCTGCAGACACAGAGATGACTGTGATAAGAATCCCATTTTGGAGGTGATAAAGAATAACCCTAGCTGTGGCAGACTGGGTGAAGCTGATATGTGAAAGACAGGAATGAGTGGGTCAGGGTTAGCATTCCAGACATAGGACACAAAGGCCTGGTGACAAGAGAAGCAATCTGTTTAAGATACATGAGGACTTCGGGGGAGGAAGGCGGGTGATGGAGCCTGCAGAGCGGGCCCAGCTGGATGCTAATGACAGACCCTACATCTGATTAAGGGACTGACTGAATCTTCTTATGCCTCCTGGAGCAGGAGCCATAAGAAGATTCAGAGCAGGGAGTCACAGAGTTGGAACTGTACCTCGAGAGACTGGTATCCAGTAGGAGAACACATGAAATGAATGAGGAGCTGGAGGAAGAGGACAGGGAGGGGGCCGCTGCGGGTGAGGGAGGTGAGTTCGAGCCAGGGTAGGGGCAACAGGGAGAAGGGGATGGGTCTGAGAGAGCTGGAGCTTGCCCTCCACTCCCGACCCCAGCCCTCAGGTGCTCCTGCTGGAGTCCATTCTGTTATGAATTCCAGATCCCTCTGCTCCAAGTGGCCCAGGGCAGTATCCTCAGAGGTTGAGGGGTGGGTGTCCATGCCCATCGATGCCCACCCAGTGTGGGGTGAACAATGGTCTTGTTGCTGGGCCCAGCCTAGAAGGCGGATAAGCCTCTGCTCCCAGAGCCAGCTCTCCCTGGTCCCCAGGCTGCCTATCTGCACACAGCCAGCTCAGCAGGAAACTGGCCGCGGCCTAGGACAATTAGTGCTCATGACTTTGTACCCAACACAGAGCACGATCAGGGACCAGAAGTCAGAGCAAAGATCCTGGAGGCCTTCCCCTGTCACCTGTGCCCGACCATAGCCTAGCTCTGCGGCTTCTGTGGATTCCTGGCCTAGTGCTCTGTGTGCTGGGGCCACAGGCCCCTCCTTGGCCTGGAAGAACAACCTTCAGCCTCAATTCCCCTCTCACCAATGTCTGCCCTCACCCACCCTAAACCTTGTCCTGATGAAGGGCTCCTACATTTCAGAATGACTCAACCCTGTGTGAGAGGCAGGCCATGGCTGTACTAGATTCACTGTGTGATTCTAAGCAAGTCTCTGGCCCCTTCTGGGCCTTAGTTTCCCTGTCTGCAAACTAGGGGCTGGCCTCAAATCTAAAACCCATTAGCCCTGGGGCTCAGCAGCAAATGGGGCCTTGTAGCAGCTGCCACCCCCCACCCACCTCATGTCAGCTCCCAGGCCTGTTTTCCTGGGTGGGCCCCACCCCATGGGGCCTAGCCCAGATGAGGTAATGTCTCAGGAGTCAGGGCTCGGGTGAGCAGTGGAGGCTCCCACAAAGCAGCATTGTCTCTGAGCCTCATGACACCTCTGGCAGAGGACATAGGCAGGGGGAAGACACCCTGGCTGGCCCAAATGGGGTGCCATGGGCAAGTCTTTGGGCCCCAGGGAATCTGTTTTCTCATACCTAAAAGAGGGCAGTGATAGGTCCCCGAGAGAATGTCAGGGGAGGACAGCTGGGCAGCATGTCACCTGCTCGATAGTGTATGGGGCAGAGTGGAGTGGACTAAAGGCTGGGGCAAAACTGTAGTCGCCTGCTCCACATCCCTCACTGGTCCTTCTGTGCTCATACAGAGACACAACCTGACTGTATACCAAGTCCGCTGATGCCCAGGTCTGGGTTGGTGGGAGGCGGAGGGGACAAACCCAGCCCCCTGTCTCCCCGCCTCCCCTCCCGCCACAGCAGGGTGGGTCTGGGGCATTCTTGAGCTCTGGACAAACATAGCTTCAGTCCTGGCACCAAATGGATGCCGACTTGGCCTCTCCACACCTCAAGTTTTCTCATCAGTGAAATGGGCCTACCCGCCCTTATGCTTCAGGGCTGCTGTGAGGACTGAATGAAGCCATGACGCATGCAGAGGGCCAGGAAGATGCCTGGCACTCAGTGGGTGCTCCATAAATGCGAGGCGACAAAGTGGGCTGTGATTGCATGTACTAGGATGTAATCCCTTCCACTGCGGGGGATAGGTGGGGGACCAACACAGAGGACCAGAAAATATCTGAAATGACATGGACTCAGGCCCATGGAGGCCATGACTGTCAGTGATACATGATGGCCAGGTGGGCTCAGAGAGGAGGAATGACTTACCCACAGTCTCCCACAGCCCCCTGGGACTGAGGACAACTTCCAGCTGTACCATGGCAGCTCTTTTGCCCCCACCCTCCGCAGGGGCCTGCTGGCATCTCCTGAGCCCAGAGAGGAATAGAGAGGCCCAGAGCTGCATCCTGACCAGACCTGGCAGGTGACAGCAAGATCAGGCCAGGTGGGTGGAACACAGGGTACAGAGGGTCTATGTCCCCATGTGCTGGGTGCCCAGCCAGCCTCTGCTCTCTTCTAAAGGGTCTGTTTCACTCTAATGGGGAGAGAGACCAATGCTCACCCTGGCCTCCGCTGCGCTGTCGTAAAGCTTTGTGAACACACCTTTATGAACCACCTTTGGGGACAGGGGATGCAGTAGGGCTGAGCCAGCCCAGCTCCAAGACCTTGTTGGAGGGACTCCTGGCTCATCCCATAGGCTGGGTTGCTCAGCCCTGGCACCGTTGATATTCTGGGCAAGGTGCTTCTCTGTCGTGGGGATGTCCTGTGCATCATAAGAAGTTTAACATCATCCCTGGCCCCTAACCACCAGATGCCAGTAGAACCATCCCAGTCATGACCATTAAAAACATCTCCGGACACTGCCAAATGCCCCAAGCCAGGCAAATCCCCCTAGTTGAGAAGCACTGCCCTATACCTTGAATCCATTACAGAACCAGGCCAGTATTAGAGAAGCTGGGAGGGAAAAGGAGGAAACCTAGAGGACCGGAAGAGGGCTGCCTGTTCAGCGTGGAACGTGAGCTGCAAGCCGAGTCCTCTCATCCCCACTAAGTGCCTTCCCATGGCCACTCTGGCTGGGATGTTTTTGTTCATCAGAAATGGGCCCGGCCTTTGCCCAAGTGGATGCTGGTTTTTCCAGTTTGGCTGCATAATGCTGACAAGCTTTTCAAATCAGCCAGGCATCCCATAGCTCCTGTCCAGCCTAATTCCCACTGGCTCTGGGGCATCCCTTGGCACTCACTCTTACCCCGAATGTGGCCTGGTCATGTGGCCTGGCCTTGGGCCCTGGTGAGGGGTGAGATGGTGGGGTCTTCTTAAGGCCTATTCCTCATTTGGAATATGGGGCCATCATTCCCACGTTCTTCTCCTGATGGGCCATCAGGGGCCAGCTGAGCCAGCAGGCCAGGATGCTTGGCAATAGTGGGAATGTCACACCTGGGGAAATGCTCATGCATGTCCTCCTACCTCAATTGGGAACCAGGAAAGGGGTTGGGTCGAGCAATAGATCAGAGCTATTTCCAGAACAGCTCCCTGTTGAGCATCCTGGTGTGAGCTCAAAGCTCAGGAGGCAGGGGAGGCGCTGCATGGAGCAGGGGGCATAAGGGTGGTCCCCAGCCAGACCATGGCTCAAATGGAAAAGAGAAGCCCTTGGCACTCAGACCAAAGCTGGGATCTCATGGGAGGAGCCACACCTGTTCCCAAAGACAAGATGGGAAGAAACTCATTACTGAGTGTCCTGCCCATGTGGTCTCCTTTACTCTTCAAAGCAGCCCTGCTAAATAAATGACAATGACAACATTCCCACTTTTCAGACAAGAAGACCGAGGCCCAGAAAGATTCAATGTCTCTGTTCAAGGGTTTACAGTGCAGGTGGTAGAGGTGGGAACAGGTCTGGTTCCTAGTATTGCCCCCCAGGCTGGCACCCAACATTGCCATGGTCACAAGTATAACCCCGCCATGTGTAATCTGTACCCTGGGCCAGTAGGATCTGAGGGCAGGTCACAGCAGAGCTTGGCAGGGGTGGCAGGCAGCCAAGGGAAAGCCCAGGATTACTGGCAGAGGAAGTGCTCCTGAAACAGGTCTGGGCCTAACCAGCCCTTAGGCAGGGAGGTGGGCCATGTGAGCCGGCCTTCGACAAGGTGACACCTGGCCAGGGCTGGGCCCATAGAAGTCTGCCCAAGCTATAAAGGGGGCAGGCTCAGAGGTGAGACTAAGGAGGCCAGGGTCACACATTCTTTCCCATGAGGGTGCCCAGCTCCTAGGCACAACACACTGTAGACCCTGCCACCTTCTCCAGTATAGGGAGATAGCTAGCAGAATAGGCTAGGCCAGGAACCCCCCGTACAAGCTGTCCCTCCTGTGCCCCCAGCTACAGCTTCATTTTCAAGATATCTTCAGACAGGGGGTGGCAAGGAGAGGCCTCACACACACACCTCCTCCCCTGCCTAGGGCCTGGGGTTTATAATTTCTTGTTATTGCCAGCAGCTGCGTAACTCCCCTTAGCTCATAGAGCACTTTTACAACCATTGTCTCCTCTAATTTCATCCTCAAATGAGGCATCATTATGGCCATGAGGCACTGGAGGCTCAGAGAGGTGGGGCCATGCACCTATGTCTCATGGAAGCCCTGATGGCAGGTGCAACCTCAGTGAGGGACACTGGGCACCAAGGGTCTGTGCCTTCCCTGTCCATGCAGATTTCTTGCTATTGGCTTTTAGGTTCAGCTTGACTTGGGAGAATACCTCTGGGCAAGTCACAGCCTCCCTCAGGCCTCAGTTTTCCCATCTGTCCTATGGGAGCTTAGTCTAGATGGCCTCAAGGCCCCTGCAAGCTAAGGCATTCCAGGCTCCCACAAAGTTACAGGGCTGCAGCAGGTCCCAAGGCCCCTAACTAGGGTGGGTGAGTGATGTCGGGCCAACTTCACATGGAGGAAGCCGTGCAGCCTCTGGGTCACATTCATAGTCCAGCTCCACCTGCTCCCCACTTCTGGGAGCTCCAAACACTCTAAGACTTGCATTTGGGATTTCCTTACAAAGAAGGGGCCTGGACAGGGGACAAGGCCTCTGGAGTAGTCAGCCCTGGGTTTAGGTCCCCATTCAGCACGGACAACCACATTTCCTGCCTCATTATCCACACACTGGGAATGCAAGGTGGGCTGAGTGATGTGATGTGTGCACAGCAACACTGGACATGTGGCAGGGGTGCAGGGGTGGTGGGCCTGTAGGGTCTCTTCCCGAGCATGGGGAGAGGGCTCGACAGAAAGCCTTGAGGTTCTCTGATCTGCTACCCACAGGGACAAGGTGTCTCCTGCCACCTTTCAAAAGACGGCTTTTCCACACTCTGGACCTATCAAGCATGAGCTGTCTGGCCTGGCAGAGTCAATCCTCAGTGCTAATTACATGGCAGGCAGTGCGGCGGGTGAGCGTGGAGCTTGGGGTCAATCCACCAACGAGACCACATTAAAATGTCCCAACAGCCAGAGACTCACCACCCAGGAAGCTCACACCCACTTGAAAGGGCTCAGTTGAAATGGGGGACACACTTGACAAATACCGACAAATTACAGGCATGGGAACCCACCCAGTCCCTTGTTAATCAGCCTAGTGTCTCCTTTTCTCCTAAGATTTTGTTCAGATCACAGACCTAAAACCCAAGGAATTCTGACCTGTCAGAGGATACATTCAGCCAGAGGGCTCTGGTGCTGGCCCCCCACTCCCATTCTCTTTAACTTTCTAGTCATGAGTGACACCTGGGCATGCGCCTCCATTACCTTATCTGTAAAATGGGAACAACTGGATTGTCATAGGAGTAAATAAGTTAACCACGTAAAGTGCCTAGGACATGCCCGGCACATGTCCAATACTGTAAAATTATTACCTGTCATTATGTGTACTGATCTGTACTCTCTGGGAAATGTGCTGCACACAGTAGGTGCCAAGCAATACCACGGTGGAAGGAGGGCTCCCTCTATCCCTAAGCAAGGTACCAGATGCCAGGGCATCTGTGCAGAAGAGGCCAGCCACACTGGCCCACATGCCCCTCTGTTGGACCAATGAGACCCTGGAGTCCAGAGTGGGGAAGTGATGTGCTCAAGGACATACACAGCAAAGCAGTGCTGAGAACCCAGGCCCATCATGACTCCCTCACCTTTGCTCCGTGGTGTCCCCTCTAGAAGGCTCTTTCTACTCTGCTCTTATTCTTCTAATCCATTTTAACTCTGCAGCTGTTAAGGAAACCTTCCCTGACCTCAGCCCAAGGGAGCTTCCTCTGTCAGGGCTAGGTCCTAAGCGTGTGGGTAGACATTATAGGCAGACTTTGGCTTAAACCCAAGTAAAAACTTCCTGGGAGTCAGAGCTCTCCAGATAAGATGTGAGCTGCTGGAGCCAGGGTAGTGAGCACCTTGGCATCTGAGGTGTGCAAGCAAAGCTAGGTAACCCATGTAGCATGGACTGCTTTGATGTAGCACCTTGTATGTGCTCCAACGCCTGGCCGGTAGGGCCTTAATCAATGTTTATCTTTGACTTTTGGAGGTAGTTACTGTCTAGGTCCTTGGAGGATTTAAGCAGAGACCAGGTGACCAGAAGGTTCTAGGATTATTGAACTCTGTATGCCTGGCACAGGGCTCCGTCCCTAGAAAGCAGGTGCTTGAAGTGTTTGTTGACCAACTGAGTGATGAATTGGTCATTCATGACCAGCCAGCTCACCTTAAGGTGTCCCAGGTGCATGCGGGCCCGCTCACACATGTGCAGGAAATATTTGACATTACTCTCGTCCACGATGATGTACACAGCCACCTTCCTCTTGAAGCCGGCGTCTAGTAGGTCCTTGAAGATGTCCACATCGGTGAACATGTCCATGACCACAGCTATCACCTGGGAGCAGGAAGAGAGACCAGGGTCGTCAGCTGGTGCAGCAGCTCTGGCCCTGAAGTTCTAGGCTCAGTATTCCACACTTAGGACACAAGATTCTCAGTCGGTGGCACAGACTGGAATCTGGCAGCAGGGAGTGGAGGGGGAAGCACATTCAACATGCCTGCTAGCACAATACTACAGAGAACAAAGCCCAATGACCTGGCAGGTGAGACGTGTAGGTGGAAGAGTGAGAAAGCTGCACAAAGACCCTGGGAGGAGCTGGCTCTCAAAAGTCTTAGAGTTTGCCTGCTACCCTGGGACACTGAGATGAACCAGATGTGTCAACAGCCAAGGGGCAGAGCAGCAGCGGGCACAGTCACTGGATGATGTCACCCATCTGTCCCTGGGCTGGTATGGACTTTGGCAGGCTCCCTCACTGACCGACCCAACACATGTGCTCTTCCTGTCATCCGATGACCTCTGCCCACAAGAGCTGACCTCCACCCTCCTGGACCTGGCTTAGGGCAGGACCCCAGAAGTCAAGGTATACCTATTCCACCCCCAGTCCAGCCACAGGCCAATGTGGGCAGTTTAGTAGGTCCTGAGGAGGGTAGAGGCACAGGGAAAGGACAGGGCAGTGTAGACAAGCCTACCAGCCTCAGGGGTAGTCAGCAGGCACCTGGGCCCATCAGGCATTAGCCCTCAGTCTCCCCACTCCCTGTCCCACTGGGCAGCAAAGGAGAGCATGTCAGACCAGGGGCAGATACTACTGACCCAGACAGAGATCCAGCCCCTTCAAGGCCAGCACCGTGGTCCCATCTGGGGTCTGAGAAACCTCCTGGAGGACCCTTACACAGACAGGTGGGAGACATGCTCTAGGCCACACAGTAAGTTGGTAACAATTAGGCTAAAACCTACCCAGGCCCATCAGTTGAGCTCACCCCCGCCCCCAGCATGAAGGTGGCCTGGCAGGCTCCTCCTGCTGGGATCTGTAGACACAGGGCGACAGGGAGGCGGCCTATGGCCTGCTGGCAATGAGTCTGCATACTCCAATGAGCTCACCAGGCTGGCCCCTGCAGGCTATCTAAGCTCTTCCGGGGCCGCAGGCCCCTGTCCTGCCATGGAACAATCTCTGTGTGACTGTGAGCAAGACATCTAGCTTCTCTCATCAATATGAGAAAGGGCCCAGCTTTCTTGTTGGTACAATAGGTGCAGTGGAGCTGTGGAACCCAGCCAGGGTTCCCTGATGGTTGAGGGCCAGGGTCCTCTCTCCTCTGTTTGACAACCGCTCTCTTTCTTTGAGTCTCTGCAAGAGTTTTCCAGGTGGGGCAGAGGGAGATGGTACAGTCCATGAAGGGGCCGGGACCTGCAGGGGGAAGCCAAGGGGAGGCAGATATGCACACCAGATGAGGAAGCACTTTCTGACTCAAAGTTAGGCAGGAGTCTTGAGAGGGAGTGAACTCCCCACCCCAGGAGATGCTTAAGGAAAGGCAAAATATTATTTGGCAAGGGAGTGGTAAAAGGACAGATGACACACGATGTCAGAGCTGAGCGGACTCACATGGCCTTGGATTTCACCAGTCGAGGGTGATGAGAGCCTGAAATGGGTGAGGTGGTAGCAGGGACTTCCATGCCTGGGACCCCACAGCCCCAAAGCCACTCCAGCTCTGGGATCTCCTTGGATAATCACTCCTGCAGGCAAACAACCTCACGTGCCACCTTGGGAAGGGTGCAGCCAACACACTTCTCCCTGGAGGCAGCCATCCCCACCCCAACCCTTCGCTCCCCCACTGGATTGGTCAGGCCTGGTTCCAGGCCCTGCTTGCTGTGGCAGATGGGGGCTTGTCCTGGGCCTGGGATGAGGGACGTGCCCCAGCAGGACCCACTCCATGTGCGTCCTTCCCCACATCACCCTTGGGCAGGCAGGATGCCTGATTCAGGGACCATCTGCTGTCGAGCTGAATCTGTTGGGGCCTGTCCCCTATGGTAGATCCTCCACAGGGTCCCAGGGCTGAGCACTGGCTCTCTCCAGGCACTTGAGCTTATGCTGGGGTTGGTCAGAGAGGGCTTATAACTGGTGTCAGCTATAAAGTTGGGGGTAGGAAGGGGGTGCTTGGTGCTCCCCAGGGAGGCCCCCACAACTTGTTCACAGTCAGAGCCCCAAAGGCTTCCTGGCAGCCCTTGAGTCCTGCATGTTCCTCCTTGTTTTGAACATGGGAAATCTGAGGCCAGACTCAAGACTAGAATACTCCACCCAAAGCACCTTTGGCCTAAGATAGTATAAGCCAGTTCCAGGCCTTATGCTTCATGAGGGTTTATAATGACTCCAACAACCTCTATCTATTCAGCCTTCACAATCATGCTTAGAGGCAGCAGTTATTCCTAACTTACAGATGAGGAAACTGAGGTGCAGAGGGGTTCACTCTCCTTGCATAATTATCTGTTGGAGTGGCCCAGCTCGCCTTTGACACTGTAAGCTCACCAAGGGCAGAGCCCCCATCTGGGCCTAGCATGGGGCCTGGCCTAAGGAGGTCCTCAGGGAGCTGCTGTCAACTGAGAATGGGATCAAATAGCTTTTGAGTTGCAGGAATGAGAGCAGCCCAGGACAAGCCACAGCCCGTCCTGAACACTTGGTCTGCCATCTGACAATGGAGATGTCAACCTGGCTCACTCCAATGGTCTATCCAGGTCATACATCCATGGCTTGAGCTGGCCCCACCCAGAGGAAAACACCAGCCACTTCATGAAGTCTCAACCCACACATACCCCACGAAGGTCCTGGGCACGGCCAGGGCCAAACCAGTGGAAAAGTCAGAGAGGGGAGGCTGGAATCTGGAGACTGCCCTTGCCCTGATGGGTGTTAGGAGACCACATGGGGCATTGAACCTCGGTCCTCGTGACCACAGGAACTGGCTGTGTCCATGTGAGCACTGGACCAACTGCGTGGTTTCTACAGGGTAAAGATGGCAGGCATGTGTGTGTCCCATACTCTAGGCCTGGCATCGCCAGGGAGCTGATGGGGCAGCACTGGCCCCATAGCCCAGAACTTGCACAGTTCCCAAGGGAAGGAAGGAGCCCGGTGGTTCCCGTGTCTTATTGACAGGAAAACCCTCTCTCGAAGATGCAGCCATAGAACTAGGAGGGGCCAAATACCGTGACAACTATCCTGGTTCCCAGCCCCAAAGAGCTCCAGAGTGGGGGCTGGATGACGCCTGGGGAGCATGGGAGGATGGCAGTGTCTTCCTGTGGGGAAGACACTGGCAGGGATTGGTATCAGCACTAGGCTTGAGTGAACCTCATACTCAAATGCATCCCCACGTCTCTTGGGGTGGGGCGGGGGGTGGTGGTGGTGGTGGCGCAATATTTGCAAGTTCCCAAAGTGTGTTCTTCCAGCAGCTCCCACATCTCCCTTTCCTTTGCCGCACTCTCCCCCATCCAACAGATCTGTATCCTGCCTCCTACCAGGTCCAAATCCCGTGCCCCTCTCCATGTGGCTAGGACTGCTCTCAAGCCTCCTCTAACCCCGCCCCCCCAATCTCCTGATGGTTTCAGAATCCCCATACTATCCCTGAGATGGATAATATCCAACCCCATATGAGAGATGAAGATATTCTGGCCCGGAGAGGGGAGGGAACCGACCCCGGGTCTCACCTCGAGCTATTAGAATGGTGGACATGGTATCTGGCCCAGGTCCCCAGTGTCCCACCATGAAGACCTCCATCTTCCAGGTGGCTATGAGGGCAGGTAAAGCTTGAGCAAGGGGGGCAGCACTGAGCCACAATGGAGAGCACCCTCCACCCATGTCCACCACCCCAAAAGACACGGCCTAAACCCTTTAACACCTGTTGCTGGTGCTGGTGGCGTGGGCCAGGGGCACTGAAGTGAGTGTCCTCCTATCCTCCCTGGGCCCCAGCAGCAGTCTGAGCCCCTGCACAAGAACAGAGTGGGGCCAGGGTTGGAGCTCTGGGCTCCAGGCTGCAGTCTGGCTTTGGATGAGCCATGTCCCTCTCTGGGTCTCAGTTTCTTTATCTGTAAAAGGGGGAAGATTGATGTGACGCCAAAGGCCATCTCTGCTGAGGGATCTCCAACTCCCTATGCCCTGCCTGGGTGGCAACGTGGGATCTAGACTGTCCTTCCGGAAAGGTGTGTGACCTCAGGCAAGTGCCTTAGTTCCCTCATGGGGTGGTAACAATGCCCACTGCACACAGCTGTTGGAGGATAAAGTGAATTAGTGTGGACACAGAGCCAGCACAGGACCTGAGAGCCCATGCTCAGAAGACAGCGGCTGCCACTTTCCTGCCTTCTCCTCATCATACCAATCTGAGAACTATTCCACCAGATTCACAGCACCCTCTGGGGCAGATAAGCAGGAATCATCAACCACCTGCTTCCCTCTTCCCTCTGTGCCAGCTGGTAAAAAGTGGTACCAAACAGAAATGCTGCGGACTGTCCTAAGGATTGGGACAATGGTCATCAAGATCTTAGATTCCACTTCTATTCCCAGCCATGACAGAACAACAGGGCCTGCACTTACTCTCTTGCCTTAGCAATAAAAAAACCTGGCAAAATCTATGAAACCATGGCCAACAGGCAGCACAGCAAACACAGTGATCCCTGCGAGAAGGGAGACTAGTGAGGCAAGCGTAGGGTTGCCCCAGCTCCCTCCAGGCCACGGCACGGGGAGGGAGCCCTGGTGGAGTCCAGCCATCCCCTGAGCTGAGGAGACAGGGTTTGCTCAGAATTTGCAGGGCAGAGCCCTTGACGGGAGAGGGCTGCACAGAGTGAATGCCAGAGACCTGCAGAGGGTCCCCTCTCGAGCCTTCAGCTAGTCACCGAGCAGCACGCATGTGGGAGGAAACCACTGAGGACAGGAGAGAACCACTAGAAAGGAGAGGCTAGAACAATTGTCCATGTTCACACAGGACCAGGGATTGTTTATGTCCCCCCAGCCAGGGTGCAGATCCCTATAACGCTTGGGGTCTTCGGGAGAGTCCTCAGAAGGATACTGCATAAACAGTGGGCACAGAAGCCCTAGACAGGAGTTGCCAAACTTCTTCTGTAAAGGTCAGATAGTAAATATTTCAGGCTTTGCAGGCCATATGGTTTCTGACACAACTACTCAGCCCTGCTTGTAATACAGAAAACAGCCATAGACAGTACATAAACAAATGTGTATCTCTATGTTCCATTATTTATAAAAGCAGGCAGCAGGCCAGACTTGATCCATAGTTTGCAACTCCTACCCTGGACTAAATCTGCTCTGGTTCCATCTAATACAGCTTAACAAAAAGCCTCAAAAGCATTAAATTGCTTCCAAGCAACTTCAATGAATCCTGGAACAAATCTCCAAAGTATTTAAAGGAAAAAAAAAATCATACTCCAGCACCTCACAACATAAAATCGTCTTCCATCCAATAAAAAACTACCAGCTATACAAACAGGAAAATAATGACCCACATGAGAAAAAAATCTATCAAAACTAACCCAGAATGGATGCAGATATTAGAACTGGCAGATGAAGACTCGAAAAACAGTTATAACTGTAGTCTATATGTTCAAAAAGTTACTTAAAGACATGGAAGATATTTTTTAAACACAATCAAATTGAACTTCAAGAGGCGAAACAATTCAATGTTTAAGATAAAAACGCACGAGATGAGAATAGTAGGAGATTAGACACTATAGGAGAAAAGATTTGTGAACTTGAAGACAATCAATAGAAATGATCCAAAATGACACATAAAGAGACTGAAAAAACAGGACGAGAGCATCAGTGAGCTGCGGGTCAACATCGAAGATCTAATATATGCATAACTGAAGTCTCAGAAGTTGCTGAGGCAGAGGGTGGGGAGGAGGACAGAAAAACACTGAAAAAATAATGGCCGTAACATTTCCACATTTAATGAGAATTATACATCCATAAGTTCAGGAAGTTAAGTGAATTCCAAGCAAAAGAGACATGAAGAAAACTGCACCAAGGCACATCATAATCACATCACTTAAAACCAGTGATAAAGAGAAAATCTTAAAAGCAGCCAGAGGGAAAAAGACAATTGCATATTGAGGAACAAAGGTAAGCAGGTTTCTCCTCAGAGTCAACGCAAGCCAGAGGACACTGGAACATTTTTAAGGAGGTAAATGGAAAAAATGTTAACCTAGATTCCACACCCAGTGAAATCAGCTTTCAAAACCAAAGGTGGAATAAGAACCTTTTCAGACATGTGAATGCTGAGAGTATTCATCTCTAGCAGACCTGCACTCCAGGTACTGCCACCTCCTGTAGAGACGGAGGGGCTGAGACTCCGGGGAACTGCAGCTGCCTCCATGGTAGAAGCGCAGCACTCCCCCACCGCCTGCCACTGGGGGTCTGAAACAGACAGGAATTGCTGCTCTCTGGCCCCCAACTCCCTCCTCCAACAGGAGGGCTGGGGCAGACCTGGCTGCAGTGCCTCTGTTTCCTATGTTCTTGACATGGCCCTCCTCCCCTCCCCCTTCCCCGGTGCAGGCCGAATTGAGATATCGTCTGAAAGGCCTGGAAGGTTCTGCAGGCGTTGATATCTCCTGGGGGTCCCTGGCCCTATTATAGGCAGTGTTCCCTTGACTACTGGTGCTCTCCAAACCTATTCTCTGGCTCTGTCACCAAGTTTAGTCTGCCTCCCTGGTAGACAGGGATGGAGTCTGTGATTACAGTACCAAATGTTGACCCAAGCCAAGACCAGCTTGCTGACACTTATATGAGTGTCCCTTTTCGAGGGAGGGGTAGTGATGACCACTCACATTTTCCAGAGGAGGAGTCACTGTCAGCTGGTGTCAGGGGCCTCCTGTTCCTGGGCTGCTCTCCTGGTTGGGGGGATCCTATGTATATTCTAGCTGTAACTCCACCCACTGCCTCTCAGAACCACCCTATGTCCTAAAACAAACCCCTGACCATCAGCTCTGCCCAGGGGGTAAATGCTCCAGAGCCCCTTGGCTCTGCCACTCCTTCCCTGGGTGGCCTATGGCTGGGCACATCCCCACTTGAAGTCTTCTCTTCTCAGGAACGTTGAGAGTTTAATTGAATGACCTGAGGTCTCTCCTCTCCAACATTCATCAGCTCTGTCACCTTCCCCACCCTCTGGAATATTAAGACAGAAATCTTATTAAGGCAAATTAAAGAAAGCTCAGGCCCCCTGAGAACCAAATGGCTGCAGCAGGAGGAGCTCAAGAAGCACATACCGGTCCTGCCCAGAACCCTCTGAGTAAGAGGTCTGGCCCAGCGCAGCCATGTGGGGCCCTGCCCTGAGCCTCCAGCCTTCTCCAGATAGACATCAGTCTCCTCACCATGGCTCAGGAATGCTGCAGAGACAGAGGCTGGCAGAGCATGGGGAAAGGCCATCAGGTGACCAGGGCTGTGCCCTACGGATGAGACATGAGGACAAGCTGCTCCCTTTTCATGCCAGCCTCAAGGGGCCTCAGAGTCTTCCGAGCTTCCGGGCCTGCAGGCCCAGGATCCAGCCAGCCAAACCACTCCACAGTAGTCAGCGAACAGCAGAAACTGAAGATTTTCAAATTGGAAATCCCAGAATCATAAATTCAAAGCCTTTAAAAGCTTAGCTTCTCCAGGGTCCAAGAACAACAGACACTGTGGAGTCATCAAGCATCCCAATCCCCCAGGAAGACTGTCCTGGAAAAGATTTACCCAAGGTCACACAGAGCAGGGCTGAGGGCCCCCCTTCCCTGGGCCACTTAATGCCCACATCCTTTCTACCACATTCCACCAAGCCCCTACTTAAACTCCTCCAGGATGGGGAGCTCAGCACTTCCCAGCCCAGACTTCTGCAGAGAGAGGCTGTCAGGAGATGGGTAAAGATAAAGATAGAGGGATGGAGGGAAGAGAACTGGCATTTACCGAATGACAGCTCCATGCCAAACAAGTACTTTACACATCGCCCTTTTTCCATAAATCTCATGACTTTGAGGCAGGTGCTGTCATCGCAATGCCACTGAAGGGGAAGTAATGGAGGGTCAGAGAGGTGAAGCAACTCTCTGGGTGGCACAGCTGGGGCTCAGGCCTGGGTCTGCATGTTATTGAAGCCTGTCCTCCTACTGCCTCATGTGGCATTTAACTAACCTGGGAAGGTGCCTGAGTCTGGGGATCATTCAGATCCCAGGAAGGAGGTTGGTGTAGCCCACCCAGGCCAGGGCCTGCCAGGACATAGGGTTTGGCCCTGGTGTGCTCAGTGTCTTGTAGGCACTCATGACTGTTATTGTTCCATGACAAGTGCCTAATCCCCATTTTACAGATGAAGAAACTGAGGCCCAAGGTCATACAGCAAGGAGGTGGCTGAGCTGGGCAGGTGAGCCAGAGGTCTCTGGGAGGACCACACCCTCTCTGCTGGCCCAGCGGGAGGACCCTCGGCTTCAGCGTGAGCCTGCCAAACCAGAGTGACTAGGGTTCTGTGGAGGCCAGTACAGACTGGCCATGCCAAAGAGTCCGGTGTGACCTTCAGCAGGCCCTGGCCTGCTCTGAGCCTTGGTATCCTCATCTGTGACATGAGTATGACAACAGGCCCACCTCACAGGGTCGGGGGAGAGCACTGCCTGCAGGTGTGAGGCTGCCTGCTAGGTTGTTCCTGGAGCCAGGCGTGCACCCAGCCCAGAGGTGCCAGCCCTCCCTCCTGGCAGAGCTGCTCCTGGCTCTCCCCAAACTCTCAATTAAGATGCAAATGCCATTAGGTAGGAAGCTTTTGCAGAAAACAGGAGCCAATATTTAGGATTATGTTATCAGATGGTCCCCCACCTGGCAGGAGAGGGCTCTGGGCCCTGGGTTGGGAACTGCCAGAGCAGGCAGGGGGCCACTCCCCGGACCCACTGTGTGCCCATGGGAACAGACGACTTGAGGTGTTGAATTTGCCCTGGTGCTGCCTAGCTCAGGGACACTGAGAGCCTTCTCTCCTGGTCCACAGGGAACCTACAGTGGCCTTGGCTCCCCATCACACTGTTCTCTCCAGTCTCTGTGTGGACAGACTGTTGCCCTTTCCCAGAGAGCTCAGTATTTAGGAGCCTCATGAAAATGCTTTTACTATTCTGAGTCAAGCTGGGGGATGGCATCGAGGCTCCAACGTTCTCATGAGGGGCCAGGCTCAGAAAGAATAGCCAAGATGCTGCTTTTCCCAGGAAAAGGGGG
This sequence comes from Pteropus vampyrus, assembly GCF_000151845.1. Taxonomy (NCBI): domain Eukaryota; kingdom Metazoa; phylum Chordata; class Mammalia; order Chiroptera; family Pteropodidae; genus Pteropus; species Pteropus vampyrus. The sequence goes on along the minus strand of NW_011888825.1, from coordinate 9,144,676 downwards.
CTCAGAGCCTGCAAACCTGGGCACAGATCCTCCAGTTTTCAGCTCTGTGACCTTAGGCAAGTTATTTGCCCTCTCTGAGCCTTGCAAGGCCTCAGTTTCCTCATCTGGACAGTGGAGACAACATCTACTTTATGGAGTTGCTGGGAGGATTACAGCTTAGGTAAAGTGCTCACTCAGCAGTTGGCATATAGCTGGTGTTTAATAAATGCCTCATTAAGCTGCTTTTATTCTCTTGGAGCTAAGCCATGAATCAGGACTTTAGTATATGAAGGCGGGGACCTGACAGAAATGATGTGGGCTTAATCAGGCATCTTGAAATCTGGTTCCTGTCCCTTCCTGCTGTGTGGCCCTAGGCAATAAACTTAACTTCTCTGTGTCTCTGTTCCCAAGTCCTAGCCTGGGCAGCATGAGATCTGGGTACTAGTCCCACCTCTGGCACTCACTGTCCCTCAGTTTCCTCATCTGTACAAGACTCGCCCCTGTACCTGGGGCCTATCCCCTCTCCCAAAGATGTCAGGCTGATGAAAGGGATCCTACTAGGGGATTTGGTCCCAAGTCGTGAGTATGGAAACACACCCTCCCCCGCCCCTTCCTGACCCAGCCCAGCCTCACCCCTGTCTCTCAGAGGCTGCAGCTAAGTGAGGTTGAGGCTCATCCCTCCTAGCATGATGCTACAGGCCCAGACTCTGGTATGCAGCTAGAACCCCAAAGCAGGTTTTTTCCCCAGATAAATCATTGGCTCCTGGGGGTTTGGGGAGGGGCAAGCAGATGATGACCTTCCATTTTGGTAAGCTGGAGCCCACGGGGGGGGGTGTTGGAAAGTATCTCTGAGAGTGCAAGCTGCCTGCTCAGAGCTGCACAGCCAGTGGAATCCTGTGAGACCCAGGACCCATCTATTTCTTGTCCCAAAGGAGTCTAGAATCACAGGGCAACAAAGTGTCAGAGCTGAAGTGACCCTAACAGTCTTCAACGTCTGTACCCATTTTACAGATGGAATGACCGGGACTCAGAGAGGAGCTTAGACTTGTATCGGCTCACAGTGATGGAGGCAGAGCAGGGCCCTAACCCCAGCACTCTTGGTTCTTTACACTGTGGTCCATTAGTTCTATTCCAGTCTTTTGAGAAAAGGGGGACCTGATGGTAGCCTTGACAGGAACACAGTCTCCCAGGTGGATGAGCTGGGGCAGGCTTAGTGTGCTATGTCACTTCCTTGCCTCAGGGTCTGCCTGCCCTGCTGATGAGGAGGTGGTGGGCTCGGCCACCCTGACTCAGTTCCAGCAGCCCCAGGTGCCCCGGGGGGAAGTGGTCCAGTGTTAGGCCAGGCGGCTGGACAGTGGGGTCTCCATTCCACGCCTGGGAAGGGGGGCAGTCTCCCTGCACTGGTACCGGGGGTGAGAAGAGGATGTGGGGGTGAGGTGAAAAGAGGTGATTCATAGGAGAGAAGGCAGGGAAAGCTCCCAAGCCAATGGGCAAGGCAAAGGGCTCCGTCAGCATTTGTCACCATCCGTCAGTGTCATGGACCAGCCCCTGTGAACCTGGGAAGCAGCCGGAGCAGAGGAGATGGGAGGATTGCAGGAACTTGGATGAGCTGGCCCTCCCTGCCCTGTCAGGGCCAGGCAGAATGGGCAAGGGACCCATCCTAAGAGTCTGAGGACAACACAGGCCTGGTCTCTACCCCTCTACCCAAAAACTAGCTAAGTGACCTTGGCAGGGAGTAACCAGTCAGGCTTCAGTTTCTATATCTGAAAAACAGAGCAGATAATGCTACTTGAGATTATGAAGTGTCTTGCACCCAATAAATAGTAGCTATTGTTATTACAGATGGCCCACAAACATACCATGTTGGTCTCAGATCCCAGAATGGATATGACAGGGAAGCAGGTGGGCTGGAAAGCAGGGACTTGGTGCACCATGGTGCTCTGGGGTGTGAACAAATCCCTGTCTTCTCTGTGTGTGTGTCCCCATCCTCAGGATGAGGCCCTTGGCCTCTGCTGCTTCTGAGATCTCTCCTATTGGGCCTGTGAGGCTCCCTGCTATCCGAGGGGGCAGTCAGTTTCAGCAGTGAGGCCCCCACTCTTAGAGAGATGAAGGAAGGGGGAAATGCGTACCTGTTGGGGGAGTTGCAGGAAAGCAACTGTGGTACCACACAGATCGGGGTTCAAACTTGAGATGGACTCCTTCCTGGCTATGTCACTTTAGACAGGTGACATTGATAACCTTGTAGGGCTTTTGTGGGAACAAATGAAGTTGTGGGGGGAGGGGGGTCCATGGAACTACGTGGAGTGGCTGGTTCTCAGCCCCGGCCATAGAGACATGAGGAGGCTGCCTGAGCCTAGCATGGCTCTGGGCACACCCCTATCTAGCCTATCACTAGGCCAGGCCATATGTCTTTCTGTCTGGGGGAGATTAGACTTCGGCTGTTCCCATGCCAAGCTGGGATCTGATGTCTGCCGCCTTCCTACTCCTGGTGGGGAGAAGAGGAACAGAAGAGGGGGAACCCTGGCACAGCAGGTCAAGTTTCCTTGGGCCTCAGTTTTCCCACTTTTAAAAAGGGGGTGGAGGCTGGGTAATGGAATCCCAACAGACCCTCCCAGGGGATTGGGTTCCATGATCTCACATCAGGCACCCACGTCAGCAGCACCTTCCTATCCCATGGCAGGTATGCAAAGAGTTATTTCGCTCGAAAACCATAAAGGCCCCTTCCTCCTCCTCTTTCTCCTCCTCTTCCTCCAACTCTTCCTCACTCCCGTCACCTGATTCTATATTCACAACAGCCAAAGACACAGCTTTTATCCTCATCACCTCCATTTACAGACCAGAAACCTGAAGCCCCAAAGCTGCCTGAGACAGGACAGGCTCCCTAACACAGGCTATCTGACTCAGCTGGCCCTCTCCGGGGACAGACTCCACGTTTCTGGATACCTAAGTTGTGGCCACCTCCTCAGCTCCTGACCCACTTCTAGTTTCTCTTCCCAAGAGTTCTCTCAGGCCTTTTCTGTCAGCCAGGATGGTCCCAAAGCCAGTGTTCGGGTCTCGTGTGATTTGCTGCCCTGCTCTGGGTCTGGAACAGTGAAGGGGTTAGATTCCACTAGTAATATCTCACCCACAACCCAAGACTAGGCCAGACATTGATAATCACTCACTGCTCTCTACAGTGCCCAGACCTGGCCTCGGATTCTATCTGAACACAGCTCACTAGGTAAGCTTCATCAATCATGTCAGGATGTGCTTTGAAATCATAAAAAGGTAATTGCGCTCAGCAGAAAGAAGTACTTGCTCAGGGTCATGGCTGTCCAGCAATGGCCTGGCTATCTCTGAGAAAAGCTTCTTTTCTCAGAATATGTGTCAGTGTGTCATCCAAGAATGGCTACCCACACCGGGACATTGCACCGTTCAGCAGAGGTTGGGAAGGGGAGGTCCAGACAATGCTTGAGGTCTCTTCCAGAGGTGGATACCCCTCAGCTGAACTCACTCCGGTTCTACCCGAGGATCAAGCCATCCTCACCTCCCACATCCCTACTTGAAAAAGTTCTGCCATTCAAAGCTCATGAAGGGGCTCAGAGAGGGTGAACAACTGGCTCTCAGTTGCCTGGCACACCCAGGAAACAGGTACATTTGAACTCAGACCTCTAGGCAAGCCTTAGATGGACTTAGGCAACTTTTCAGTCTCTATGCCTACTCCCCCACTCAACGAAAGCAACACCAGAGAGCTCATGATGTGTGTGAGAGCCTGCACTTCTCGGGTGAATCAGAGGCATCCCCAGGCATAGTAAGAGAAAGCCCCGCAATTCCTTCCTGCCCCACCCCATTGCAGTGCCTTCCTCTGGGGAGCCTGCTCACCACAACCGTGGAAATCAGAAATACCCCCCGCAACAAGGCACAAAGGCCCTTTGAGATGAGGCAGCCCACTGTTACTTGCCAGGGGACCCAGGTACCCTATCTCTTTGCAAAGAATGAGGAACCTCACGAAGTCAGGAAGGATGGCAGCCAAGAGACCCACAGGGGACTGTGGTAGATTCTCCATGTTGGGCTCTGAATGAGTATGCACTGGGGTGGGGAGATTCTGGGGGGTCGGACAGGCTCACTAGGCTAGTTTCCTCTACAGGGACTCCCGCCAGCAGCTGGCTCACCTTCTGGGCCTGGCTGATCATCTTGCGTACCACCTCTTTGATGTGGGCCTGCCCATCGATTGGGGGCTGCATGTAGACACTGGCCCTGGTCACTCCTCGGTAGGCAATGGTGTCAGGCCAACCAAGGTCCAGCTGTGGGATGGAGCGGTCCGACTTCTGGGGCCAATACTCCAGCGAGGGTGGCGGCTCGGCTTCAGTGGGGGCCCCATCTGCTCCGCTGGCTTCCTCACCACCCCTGACTCCATTGTCCTCGGACCCCTGGGAGCAGCTCAAGTCTCGAGGGTCCTGGGAGCCTGGGTCATACACCTCAATGGTCTCCAGGATGCGCTTGAGCTCCAACTCTGAGAGGAAGTCTCGGATATTCTCCCGCTTCAGCACCTCATAGAAAGCCTCAGGGCCATGGGCCACCAGGGCCTCCAGCGCCAGACGCTGCTCCTCACTGTAGAAGAACTCCGGCTTGGACTCGCTGGACCGCCAGTTGACGTGGCTGTTGTCCAGACATTGCACCTGTGAGAAGGCCATGATTCCACCTGCCCAGAGCTTCTACAGGTGTGGACAGGAAACAGAATGCTCAGCAAGGTCAGGATCTTAATTTCAGCCGGGCTGGGGCACAGCGCACTCTGGGGCCTCAGGACTGCCTCTGCCCATAAGGAGCCTGCCAGAGAGACAAGGTAAATGCAAGGGTCAAGTCGCAGTACAGGTAGGACTGGGGAGAGGTGAAAGAGAAAAGTGGGACACATCCCAAGGCCCGTTGTCCTTTATCTGTAGGGGACAGGACCCACATCCTGTGGCAGGTAACTTCCCACAAGTTTCTAGTGGTGGGAGGCAGGAGACTGAAATCAGATGGCCTCTGGCCCCGCTCAGTGGAATCCCGCATTCCAAGGGCTTCCGGGAAGGGAGGGGGCGGGGAAGGGGTTCTTAAAAACCCTGAGCGCCAGGATCAGCAACCCGAGGGACCTGCCAGGAGAAATCTAGAGAAAGCGAGGCAGGCAGGCGGCAGCGCCCCAGAGAGCCGGAATTGGGGGAACGGACCCGGACTCGCTTACCAGGCGATCGTGGGCGCGGCGCAGAACCGGCAAGTAAACCGCGCGAGCCGAGCGGTGCGTACAAGCAGCGACTGACCCGTGACTAAGTGCCGTCCCGCCCACCATGCCGCCGCCGCCACCTGCGGTCACGTGCGGCTCCGGGGGCGGGGCCGGAAACTGATTCACCTTGCCTACGGACACAGACGTCCTGAGGGTGTGCGCCCGCCTCATCTGCCGACCCTAGTCCTGGGTGGTGGAATTCTGAAAAGCTCAGGGACCAAAGTCCAGGAGCTCCTAGATCACTGCCGCCCAGAGAGGGACAGTGTTCTTTCTGAGGACACAGCATGTGAACAATCTTGGCGCCCTCTTTCCACAGGGCCTGTTGGTAACCCTGGTCCAACCCTACCCGGGTCCAGTTTCCCAGGTGGGATGAGAAGTCCGCGCTCATGACCAGCTGTCCAGATATGGAAGCAGAGTTGGGGTTTCTAGGTTGGGAGTACTAGGAAGCAGAGTTGGGGGTACTAGGCAGGGGTAGGGCACCGTTTGACCCAACCTTAGGAGACTTCATAGAGCTTGGTGGGGACAGAGTAGTTACCCAGTTCTTAGGAACCCAGATCCCTGCCAGGAGGGGTCCCCCTCTCTCAGGACATAATGAGTACCCCACCTGAACCGTGGGACGGAGAGAACCTGAGAAGGCTGCTGTGGGCTGGGGTCAGGCCCAGCTCTCTGCCCAGCATTCCTGGAGTTTGGGACCCTGGTTATAGGAGGTGTGAGGACCACATCTGAAAAGCAGTCTGCCAGGGTGGGTACAGCAAAGCCCATTAAACTTGGTAGAACAAACCACCCCCACCCCACTGCATGCCATAGCCAGTCAGCCAGGCACCTGGCCCAGCCCTTCCCTCCTGTCCCCCATTCCCTACCACTTGACCTGGATGGGGCTGTTCTGTGCTGTGGCTGTGATTGGGCCCCTGAGGAGACTTCTCTGGGCTGCTGAGGGCTGGAAACCCTGCTCCTCCAGGACCCTCACTACCATCTGTCCACCTGTCAGGCCTTCTCACCTGGGTCCACTGCCCTGAGTCACTACTGCTCTCCCCCAACCCCAGCACCCCCGTGGTTCCCATCACTGACCCCTCAAGCCCCAAGTCCTGCATTTCACCCTGGCTCCGGGGGCATTGCACTGTGTCTGAACATAGTGGCCCCAGAGACCAGGCCCCTGCACCTCCCTGAGCACAGTCCCACAAGTGCCCCTAGCTCCTCCCAGGTACAAGCACATATACTTGCATCCTCCCCACCAAAGGTGGTCTCAGTCGGCAGGCACTGTCCTGAAGCCTAATTTATTAGCCTCTTTGCCACAGGGGATCCAGAACATGACCCTCTCTGGGCCTTGGCTTCTCTTTTGTTCTTACCATAACACAAAGGCTTTGGAGATCATAAGGGAGTCCTGGGTCTCAGGGCTGAAAAGCCTCTAGCTCTCCAACCTCTGCAGTTAACTGCCCATAATTATAGATTCACAGGAACTTGTTTAAAAAAACCAGCAGAGTGCTTGCATGCAGACTTCACCCAGTTTCCTCCAATGGCATCATCTTGCATAACTATAGTACAATAACATCACAGCCAGAAAGTTGACATTGGTTTGATCCAGAATTTGTTCAGATTTCACTAGTTTATATGTGTTCATTTGTGTGTGTGTGTGTGTAGATGTATGCAACCTTATCACATGCGCAGATTTGTGTAACCACCATCATAATTAAGACGCACCACCAAGCTCTCCCTCACCCACACCCCTGTCCCTAGCACCTGACCACCACTGACCTGTTCTCTGCCTCTGGGATTCATCCAGGTGGTTGTGTGGATCAATAGCTTATTTCTTTCTGTGGATGACTGGTACTCCTCCGTGGTGTGGATGGACCGCAATTTGTTTAACTATTTCACCGGTTGAAGGACATTTGAGTTGTTTCCAGTTTTTTGCTATTATGAATAAAGCTGCTATGAATATTCACATACATATACATATTAAATTAGGTATATTTTACATTCCCATCAACAAAGTATGAGTGATCCAATTTCTCCACATCCTTACCAATATGTTATGTTGCCACTATTGTTTTATTTTGGCTATCCCAATAGGTGTATAATAGTCTCCTACTGTGGTGTTAATTTGCCTTTTCTTAATGACTAATGACATTGAACATATTTTTATGGGCTTATTTGCTCTCTGTATGTACTCTTTGGTAAAATGTCCATTCATGTGTTTTGCCCATTTTCTAATTGGATCATTTGGCATTTGCTATTGAGTTTTGAGAGCTCTTTATATAGCCTACATACAAGGCCTTTGTCGGGTATGTGGCCTGCAGATATTTTCTCCTGGTCTGTAGCTTTTTTTCCCCCACGTATATAATAAAGTAGACTTTGAATAATGTGGGGTTAGGGGCACTGACCCCACCCCTATCCCCTCCCCCATGCAGTCGAAATTCTACGTGTAATTTTTGGTTCTTCCAAAACTTAACTATGAATAGCCTACTGTTGACCAGAAGCCTTACTGATAACATAAACAATTCATTAACACATATTTTGTATGTTATATGTATTAAATACTGTATTTTTACAGTAAAGCTAGAGAAAAAATGTTATTAAGAAAATAAGGAAGAGAAAATACATGTATAGTATTTATTGAAAAAAATCTACCTATAAGTTCAAGCCCATGTTCAAATCTATGTTGTTCAAGGGTCAACTGTATGATATTATTAACTATAATCACCATGCTGTACATTAGATCCCCAGTATTTACTCACCACTGGAAGTTTGTACCCTTTGACCAATACCTCCCCTTCCCTCCCACCCCACTCCCCAGCCCCTGGTAACCACCATTCTAGTCTCTGTTTCTACTTTTAAATTCTTCATAAAACTGATATACAGTATTTGTCTTTATCTGATTTACTGCACTTAGCATAATAACCATGTCTTTCTTATGGCTGGGTAATAATCTGTTTTATATATATATATATATATATATATATATATATATATATATATATATATATATATGTACACACACACACATATATATACATATACATATATATACACACACACATACATACACATACATACATACATACACATACATACATACATACACATACACACACATATATACACACACATACATATATGTGTATGATGTATATATATCATATATAATGTATATATATCATATATATAATATATCATCCTCTTTATCCACTTATCTGTTGATAGACACTTAGGTTGTCTACATAACTTGGCTATTGTGAATAATGCTGCAATGAACATGGAAGTATAGATAACTCTTAGAGGCAGTGATTTCATTTCCTAAAGATATATAACCTAAAGGTGGGATTCCTGGATCATATGGTAGTTGTTTACTTTTTTTTTTTTGAGGAACCTCCCTGTTTTCTATAGTGGTTGCACCAATTTACACACTCACCAGCAGTGCGCAAGGGTTCTCTTTTCTCCACATCCTCTCCAACACATCTTATTTTTTGTCTTTTTGATGATAGCCATTCTAAGAGGTGTGAGGTGAGAGCTCATTGTGGTTTTGATTTGCACTTTTCTGGTGATAAACGATGCTGAGCACTTTTTCATATACTTGTTGGTCAATAGCATGTCTCCTTCGGAGAAATGTCTATTCAGTTCTTCTGCCCATTTTAAAATCAGGTTTTATTTTATTTTTATTTATTTTTTGCTATTGAGTTATATAAGTTCTTTATATATTTTTGAATATTAACCTTTTATCAGACATATGGTATGCAAATGCTTTTTCACAATCATTGGTTCTCGTTTCATTTTATTGATAGTTTCCTTTGCTGTGCAGAGCTTTTTAATTTGATGTAGTCCTACTTGTTTGGTTTTTTTTTGTTTTTTGTTTTTTGCCTTTGCTTTTGGTGTCAAACCAAAAACATAATCTCCAAGACTGATGTCAAGGAGCTTACCTTCATGTTTTCTTCTAGAAATTTTACGATTTCAGGTCTTGTGTTCAAATCTTTGATCTATTTTGAGTTTTTCTTGTTCTTGTTATTATATGATGTAAGATATGTCCATTATTATTCTTTTGCATGTGTCTAACCAGTTTTCCCAACAATATTTATCGAAGATACTGTCCTTTCCCTATTGTATATCCTTTGTCATAAAGTAATTAACCATATATACATGGGTTAATTTCTGGGTTCTCTATTCTGTTCCATTGATCTATGTATCTGCTTTTGTGTCAATACTATACTCTTTTGATTACTATAGCTTTGTAATACAATTTGAAATCGGGAAGTGTGATGCCTCCAGCTTTGTTTTTCTTTCTTAAGATTACTTGGCTGTTCAGAGTCTTTTGTAGTTTCATACAAATATTTTAGGATTGTTTATTCTATTTCTGTGAAAAATACCTTTGGAATTTTGATAGGAACTGCATTGAATATGTAGAATGTTTTGGGTGGTATTAATATTTTAATAATATGAATTCTTCTAATCCATGAGTATGAAATATCTTTTCATTTATTTGTATCTTCTTCAGTTTCTTTCATCAATGTCTTATAAGTTTTCAGTGTAGAGCTGTTTCACCTCCTTAGCTAAATTTATTCCTAGGTATTTTATTCTTTTTGATGCAATTATAAATGAAATTGTCTTAATTCCTCTTTCTGATAGTTCATTGTTAGTGTATAGGCATGCAACTGATTTTTGTATATTGATTTTGTATCCTGCAACTTTACTGAAGTCATTTCCGTAGCTTTTCTTTTCATTCTTTCACAGGTATCTTAGAGCAAAAGCTTTCAATTTCGATGAGGTCAAATTGGTCAGTTTTTCCTTTTTATGGATCATGCTTTTGATGACAAATCTAAAAACTCTTCACCTTGCCCTAGGTCTTGAAGATTTTTCTCTTATTTTCTTCCTTTCTT
>NW_011888825.1:9132090-9134466 GCF_000151845.1 Pteropus vampyrus | reverse complement strand
TTCTTTCCTAAAAGTTTGATAGTTTTACATTTAAATCTGTGTTCTATTTCGAGTTAATTTTTTAATAAGGTGTGAAATTTAGGTTGAAGTTGAGTTTTTGGTCTGTGGATGTCCCCAGAAAGGTTCTACAGAAGGAGAAAACAGCCTCAAAGAACAATTACCCGGGATCACAGAGTAAGTGCTTGGGAGAGCTGAACTTCAATCCAGTTCTGTATGCTTTTCTGTTTCTACTGTGACATCGGCATCTGGACTGACTCCCAGGAATTAGCCAGACCTCATCGGGGAGTGGGGAGCACTTTGATTAGCCCTCAGAGTGGTATTTCCAGTGGCCAACTTGGGAAAAGATCATTCAATCAGTCAACAAATACCAGCAGAGCCTGCCATGTCTTGGCTTGTCCTGGGCACTGCTGGGGCCCAGGCTCCTCCTTGGGCCCCATGGTCATAGACTATAGGGAGCCAGGATAGACAGGTCACAGAGTTATTGGTGCCATGGAGGATGTTGCCCTGGAACCTTGGGAGCCCAGATACTCAGAGTTGATAGGAATGAGTATGAGCTCCCCGGGTTTAGGAATGAGGAGAGGGTATTCCAGGGAGAGGGAACAGCAAACACAGAGGCCCAGAGGTGTGGGTGAAATTGGTGGGAGTGAGGGTAGCTAAATAGGTGGAGGGCTGTGAATGGCACAGTTAAAAGTTTCTTAATCCCTCCTGCAAGGGATGGAGTGCCACAGAAGGGTGTGAGCAGGAAGGGGCATGAGCAGATAGGTTTCAGAAGTTCCCTCTCCTGCTCACAGGGAGGGTGCTTAGAGAGGGCAAGACAGAGTAGCAAGGAGGTGGTGCAGTTCCCCTGGTCACTGAGCCCAATGGCTGGATTTGGCATTGGCTGCAGGGAGGGAGGACTTGGGAGAAAGGAGAGGGGCAACTCTCAGGATCCTAGTGTGAGCCCTTGGCTGGATGTGGGTGCTAGTGCAGATGTGGAGTCCAGTGGAGGAGCTCCCATGTCCACAGAAGGTGCTCTGGCAAACCCAGAAGCCCCTTCCCCAGTTCCCCGGCCTTCAGCATCCTAGGGCTACTCACTCCTGAGTTGGCACATTTGGAGGACTTTGTTTAAGTGGCAACACTTCTGCTGCTATCATAAAGGAGAGGTGGTTCTTTCTTGCTGTTCAGCACAAACACGTGGGTAGGCGAACTGAGCCAGCAGTGCCCAGAGGCAGTGCCCCATGTTGGGAGCCTGGAATAGGCTGAATAAACTCAGCCGGAATCTCCTGACTCGGGCTTTCTGAGCCATTATGTGGCTGTGACTCTTTATCTGTCCCTCCCAGGAGGGCTGGGTCATTCAAGCAGTAAAACCAGCCAGCCCAAGCTCAGATTCTGTCAGGAGGGGTCTATTACCTACTCTCTGAATGCTGGACCCCAGCAGTCCCAGAGTCCTGCCATGAGTTCCTGGGCTCTGTCCTGGGTCTGACTGTGTGTCCCAGGCAGGTTATGCCCTTTCTGTTCCTGAGTTCTGTCATCTGCACAGCTTGCGGGGGCAGAGGTGGTAGGGTATGGCAGCTGGATCAAACAGTGCCAGAACTCCTTAATGAATCTTTCTGGGATACTTTCTCCCACTCTTTCTCTTCTCTCATGCCTTTCTTCCTTCCTCCCAACCTTCTTCCTTTGGGCTTAGCTCTGAACTAGGTGATACCAGGGACTGGGAGATGATTCAAATCCATTGTCCATCCTTGGAGAGCTCCCAGTCTGGTAGGGGAGGCAAAATATGCAGGCAAACAATTGTGATTCAATCCTTGGCCTACTGAGCCCTTAGAAGGAAGCTGCTCTACCCTGGGGGCGAATGGGGAGAGAGTCAGGGAAGGCCTCAGAGGACAGGCCCTTTGCAATGGGCCTCGAAGCAGGAGGTAAACAAGGGCAGGGACAGCACTGGGAGGAGGAGAGTGCGTCTGCAAAAGCATGGAGGAGTTGAAGTGCTGGGTGTGTGTGAGAACATACCAACAGGTCAGGGTGGCTCGTGCATGGGTGCTGGATGGGAGGACTTGGGACCAGTTGTCAAGGGTCTTGAATGCCATGGAAAAGATTTTTTTCTCAGGCAGCCATGGGCTCTAGAGGTAGGGGATGTGGAGAGAGTTCCTGAAAAGTAAGTGTTATGAGCAAAGCTGTGATTTTCAAAGGATGGAGGGGATAGAAGGGAGGCAGTGAAGAGCTGGTGCTCAGGTTGTACGGAGAGGAGATGGAGCCAGGGCAGGAGCCGAGTGAAGCCAGCAGGGTGTTGGCAGGAGAAGCCATAGGGCTAGGGGCTGGCAGGAGGTTAGGGAAGGGAGGAAGGAGGGTGGGGGACCATCACTGGGACAAGGAGGGGGAGGGAGACAAATCTGCTTGGAC
>NW_011888825.1:9129382-9132040 GCF_000151845.1 Pteropus vampyrus | reverse complement strand
GAGGTGGTGCAGTTCCCCTGGTCACTGAGCCCAATGGCTGGATTTGGCATTGGCTGCAGGGAGGGAGGACTTGGGAGAAAGGAGAGGGGCAACTCTCAGGATCCTAGTGTGAGCCCTTGGCTGGATGTGGGTGCTAGTGCAGATGTGGAGTCCAGTGGAGGAGCTCCCATGTCCACAGAAGGTGCTCTGGCAAACCCAGAAGCCCCTTCCCCAGTTCCCCGGCCTTCAGCATCCTAGGGCTACTCACTCCTGAGTTGGCACATTTGGAGGACTTTGTTTAAGTGGCAACACTTCTGCTGCTATCATAAAGGAGAGGTGGTTCTTTCTTGCTGTTCAGCACAAACACGTGGGTAGGCGAACTGAGCCAGCAGTGCCCAGAGGCAGTGCCCCATGTTGGGAGCCTGGAATAGGCTGAATAAACTCAGCCGGAATCTCCTGACTCGGGCTTTCTGAGCCATTATGTGGCTGTGACTCTTTATCTGTCCCTCCCAGGAGGGCTGGGTCATTCAAGCAGTAAAACCAGCCAGCCCAAGCTCAGATTCTGTCAGGAGGGGTCTATTACCTACTCTCTGAATGCTGGACCCCAGCAGTCCCAGAGTCCTGCCATGAGTTCCTGGGCTCTGTCCTGGGTCTGACTGTGTGTCCCAGGCAGGTTATGCCCTTTCTGTTCCTGAGTTCTGTCATCTGCACAACTTGCGGGGGCAGAGGTGGTAGGGTATGGCAGCTGGATCAAACAGTGCCAGAACTCCTTAATGAATCTTTCTGGGATACTTTCTCCCACTCTTTCTCTTCTCTCATGCCTTTCTTCCTTCCTCCCAACCTTCTTCCTTTGGGCTTAGCTCTGAACTAGGTGATACCAGGGACTGGGAGATGATTCAAATCCATTGTCCATCCTTGGAGAGCTCCCAGTCTGGTAGGGGAGGCAAAATATGCAGGCAAACAATTGTGATTCAATCCTTGGCCTACTGAGCCCTTAGAAGGAAGCTGCTCTACCCTGGGGGCGAATGGGGAGAGAGTCAGGGAAGGCCTCAGAGGACAGGCCCTTTGCAATGGGCCTCGAAGCAGGAGGTAAACAAGGGCAGGGACAGCACTGGGAGGAGGAGAGTGCGTCTGCAAAAGCATGGAGGAGTTGAAGTGCTGGGTGTGTGTGAGAACATACCAACAGGTCAGGGTGGCTCGTGCATGGGTGCTGGATGGGAGGACTTGGGACCAGTTGTCAAGGGTCTTGAATGCCATGGAAAAGATTTTTTTCTCAGGCAGCCATGGGCTCTAGAGGTAGGGGATGTGGAGAGAGTTCCTGAAAAGTAAGTGTTATGAGCAAAGCTGTGATTTTCAAAGGATGGAGGGGATAGAAGGGAGGCAGTGAAGAGCTGGTGCTCAGGTTGTACGGAGAGGAGATGGAGCCAGGGCAGGAGCCGAGTGAAGCCAGCAGGGTGTTGGCAGGAGAAGCCATAGGGCTAGGGGCTGGCAGGAGGTTAGGGAAGGGAGGAAGGAGGGTGGGGGACCATCACTGGGACAAGGAGGGGGAGGGAGACAAATCTGCTTGGACGCATTGAGTGGGAGGTGCCTGGGGGGATGACAGGGAGCAGGTGTCCTGGAAAGCTGGAGTTCAAGAGAGACTAGATTGGGATGTGAGGTCGTGGAGTGGAAGGTGATTCTGCTCCAGCTCTTCTGGCCTAGAGGAAAAGATCTGAGACATATACCCTGCCTCCGTGGGTTAGGCATCTAAGGAGGGACCTTTCAGAAAGGGTGTTTGGAGGGGATAGTGCTTAACCCAGGGATGCTCTATCCTCACAGGGAGCACCAAGTCATAGAAATGTTGATGCCCACCATGTGGAGACTTTAACCTCCCCCCACCATAGGACCCTGCAGCCCAGCAGCTCCACTCTTGTGCCCTCTGGGCCCTATCGGGCAGCTTATTTCTGAGCTTTCCTGTAATTGCCATCTCCTCCTTTGCTCTGTGTTCCATGGACCTCTGAAAATCCTAGGGGGACAGGAGCCAAAGTGTTAGTGTTTCCTGAAGGAACAAATGAACATGGGGTTGGCTCTACCCATCACCTACACTGTGCTGGTGAGCTAGGCAGAGATGAGCCCCCAACTGCCATGGGTGATGGAGGAACAGATCCCACAGGAGCTGCATCAGAGCCAGAGTTAGGCTCCCTGGTGGGCTTTCCCTCAGGGCGGCATTGAGGTTCCTGACCCAGACAGGGTTCTGTTTGAAGGCTCCCTAGGGAGACCTGGACTTAGGATTCAATCTGGGTCTGGGCTGAGCTCTGAAATACCCATTAATTCCTCCATTCACTCACCAAATGAGCAGCGTGGCTGCTCTGGCCACTAAGAGGATGGCTACAGCAACACCAAGTCCTCACTCTTACTGGGCTCCCTGCCATGGGGAAGAGGCAAGAAACAAGCAAACATGTCCAAGTCATCCAGGGGGAGGAAAAGGGATGTGCAGGAGAAAACAGGCAGGAAAGCAGAGAGGGGTTATTTCTGGAGAAGGTGATCTCTGAGCCAGTCCCTGGGAAGGCCTGGGAGAGCTACTCCAAGCAGAGGGGCTGCAGAGGCCTCAGGCGGGAAGGAGACTGCTTTTGGAGGAGAGGCAGGAAGGCCAGCTGGCTGGCACCAGTGAGAGGGTAGCAAAGAAGGAGAAGAGCCCTG
>NW_011888825.1:9090301-9127657 GCF_000151845.1 Pteropus vampyrus | reverse complement strand
GACAATGGCCCTGCCAGTGTGATATGGGGTGGTAAGGTCCCAGTCACAGGAGGTGTCCAGGAAATTGACAGCGAGGGTGTGGGAGGTCCCACCTAAGCAAAAGGAGCAGACAGCTTTCTGAGACATTTTACAGCCCAGTTTTACCTCTGGGTTCTCAGACCCTTGAGTGTGTCCACCTCCCTCCCACTGGCCTCCCCTGTGGAAGTTACCTGGCCCCACCCTGCTCCTCCCTTTCTCCCAGGGAGCCAAGGCCCAGGGGACATGAGTGCATAGACCTGGGATCAGATTTCTGCTCTGCCACTTCTTGGCTGAGATATTTGGGGCATGTCACTTCCCTGCTCAGAACTTCAGTGTCCTCATTTGTAAATTGGAGATAATGACGGCTACCCATCCCTCAGTGTTGTTGCTGGGATTAGGTATAATAACTTAGGGAAATTGCCTGGCGTAAGGCTTGGCTGCAGCTTGGGTTCCCACATCTGGGCCTCGCCTTCCTCTTCTGCTCTGTAAGGGCTTGCTAAGCCCCCAGCTGTTATTAGGCCACAATCTAATCTCTCTTTAGGACTTGAGCTCCCTGTCTGAAAAATGTTTGGAGAATAAGCCCTGAGTTAATCTACCTTCCTGAGCAAGGAAAGAAAGGTAGACAAATGTTTGGGGGAAAACACTTTTTTAAACTCACTTCCCTTTGGGCCCCATTCCAGTCAGCCTGATAAATAAACAGAGAGGACCATGGGATGCCTAGAAGTCTCACAGCTGGTCAGATGCAGAAACTGGGCCAAGCAATGCAGCCAGGCAACGAATGGCACCTGTGAGGCTAAACCTTCTGGAGGGGACCTTCTCAGACTTATCCTAGGGCAAGGGGTAGAGGATAGACAGGTATGGAATCTGTAGAAGTGGGAGGAGGGGTGCTTAGACACTTGAAGAAAAATCTTAAGAGGCCTTGGAGACAGGCTTGGACCAACACCCAGTGCTGAGCTCTCCCCTCTGCAACCCCGGACTCCTGGAAGGCTTTACACAGCAGTGTCTTGCCCACCTCGATGAGAACACCTTACTCTTTTCAGCCAATCAGCAGGTGGATTTTTCTGCTCTCCCGAAGAACTACATCTCCTCTTCTACAGAGCCACAAGAAAGGGGATCCTCTGTGCTTGCTGGGGCCTGACGTGAACAGGAAGTCCCCAGACTCTGGGCCACTGCTGAGGGTCCCACCCGAGGCCTTCTTCACTCCCCCACTCCACCTCAGAGTTCTGCCTCTGGCCTGCCATGGGTCCCTGGGCACCTCTCTTCCCTTCTCTGAGCTTTCACTTTCTTCTCTGTCAAACGGGTTACTAATCCTTCCATCAAATGAAGTCATGGGTATGAGAGTGCTTTGTCAACTGCAAGGCTCTGTAGAAATGAGAGGGCTGATGGTACAGAACAGAAACAGTTATGTTGTGATTCTTATTGCCAGCAAGCCGCAGGCTCAAGTAGCACCTGTCCCTGACCCACAGGTCTTCGGGGGCTGATGATCGCCGTGATGATGGCTGCACTCATGTCGTCGCTGACCTCCATCTTTAACAGCAGCAGCACACTCTTCACCATGGACATCTGGAGGAAGTTGCGGCCCTGTGCTGGGGAGCGAGAGCTGTTGCTGGTGGGACGGTATGGTGGGTGGTTGCTGGCACCAGGGAAGGGCTGGGGAGTGGACTTTCTCAGCCACAAAACTGGCCCATGAGGCCCCACCAGAGGTGGGCTTTGAGGGATGAATAGGAGTTTGCCAGTTGGAGAAAGGAGGATGCCGGAAAGAAGAGGAGAGAAGAGGCCAGAATATTCTGTCCATCCCACCTCCCACATCACTCTCCTGGACACCCCTTCACAGTCCCAGCCCTCATCTTGGATGCATCTCTTACTCTGAGTGGCACCTCTGAGTCTCAGCCAGGGAGAGCCCCCACCCCAACCATTCCAGAGCTCTTTTTCTCTTCCCCAAATCTGAGCCCCTAGCCTTCCTGATGTTTCCCAGCTGCCCCAAAGAGGGCCCTGAGCCAGAACTCAGGACTGGCCGCACTCGGGCTACAGCTGTCCCTCTAGCCTCCGTGCCTCTGACCCCAATGAGCTTCCGCTCATTTTCTTCTTGTCCCCTTCTTATTACCTCGGTAACTCATCCTCATGGAGAAGTGTTCCCTTCTCCATGCAGCTCTCCTTGATACCCTTGACCAAGCCTCTCTCCCCTCAATGCCTCCCTCAGGGGACTATCGCCAGATTCCTTCGCAGCACTTTTGGCCTTTATAGGTCCAACTTGTCTCTCCAGTGCTCCTCCTCATGGAGACAGGCAGGGGCTGTGCCTGGCCCAGTTCTCCATCCTCATGTTTGGTCAGGTACCTGATGTCCTTTGGGGTGAACTCAACAATGGTTGATGAGGAGTTGGTGGTCTCCAAGTGTGGGCATGTGTCTGTTTGGGCCCTCTCCCAGGTGCCTCCCCTCCTGTCTCCCTCCGAGCCTATGACCCCTACTCTGCTGGTTGAGGGGCCCAGCCCTCTGGTGCTTAGCTTGCCTAACAGTGCATCCTTTGCCTGGGAGTCCATAGTCAGGGTGAGGTCTCACCCAGAGCTCCAGGTAGTTTGTCCCGGTGATGCAAATGCAAAGCAGCTTCTGTGAGAAGGGCCCTGTTGGGACATGCCAGATAGCAGGCAGGTGTGAGCTCATCTTCAGGCTCATAGCCTCTTCCAAAACAAGGAGCCTCTCCCTCCTGCCTCGCAGGACGCTTCAGTGTCAGCACTCCTCCCTTTGACCACCTCTCCTCACTGCCATGTGGTTCTCTGCCCTCCTCAGCTGTGGCCTAGAACCCACTCCTGATTGACAGATTCCTCCCTAAGCCCTTCTATGCTTGGCCATCCTGGAAACTGGGACCTGCATGCTTTTCTGTCACCCAGTATATGCCTCAGCCCTCTGGCCTAGGACACTAATAGCCTCGGTGCCTACCTAGTGGCCCGCATGTTCCCTGCCTCCTACTTCCTTGCCTCCTCAGTAGCAGGCTTCTTTCCTGCTCCTGCCTGAAGCCAAAGTCCTGAACTGATCTCTCCTGTATGCCAGCTCACCCCAGCCACTGTACTCTTGATCCTTCTTCCCGACTCTTCTACCAAGTCCAGCCCTACCCAACCCTTCCTCAGGACCCGCCAGCCTCCTTCAGGTATAAGGCGCTGTGATGTGGAGCAGATTGCTCACCCTCTCAGGGTCCCAGTTCCCTCAGTTGCCAGTTTGGTGGAGTGGAAAGGGCCCAATGATGGGTGTCAGGCCAGCGTTCAGCTCTACTACACCTCCCTCTTAAAGTGTGGAACACCCCACTCCAGGCTGGGATAGAGAGGCCAGCCCCACCTCCACCACTCCGCCTGCACAGAGATGCTCAGTCTGATGTTGGACTTCAGGAGCCCATGTGAGGAGGGTGGAGTGGGACAGGTGTTGATGGAGTCTGCCTGTGCCTTTGAAGAGAGCAATGCCTGCACCTGCCAGGCTAAGGGTTAATTAGCCTTAATCAAGGTAGCACCTTCTTCCTCCATCCTATCCCTCAGGCCTGGAAGGGAAGAAAGGGAGGTGGGTGGGCAGGCAGGTGGGCAGGAAGGAGGACCCACCCCAGCAGCACATACAGCCTCTATTGCCCCTGCCGCCCTGTCCAGGGTTCCAAGGATTCTTATCCACTACCCACCTCAGGGATGAGGGGCACCCAACTGACACGGAAGTGAGAAGTGCTCAGCCAGGGAGAAGTAGATGGAATACCTTGCCTGAGTTCTGTCCCCTTAGCTGAGTCACAAACCCCTTCAATGCTCCAGGGCCCCCTCCTTCTGGAAGCTCTCCTAGATTGATGCTTCCTCTGGGCTCCCTTAGTCCATCCCTGAGTGCAGGGTGACAGACTCATCTGCTTTCTTTGCTCATCTCTGAGTGCTAGGCAGGACCCAGGGCCCACTTATCAGCAAGTCTGGCCTCCTAGTACAATGCCCTGTACTCAGGTGGGCTCTTATTGACTAGTTTGTTGAATAAACAAGTGAAGCATGTTTCTGCTATGGATAGGCCTGAGCCAAGAGAGGAAGCAGGCAGGAGCTGAAAGGAGTCCATGCAGGGTGGAGAGGGGAAGGGGCTCACTCTGGCTGAAAATGGAGGTCTCAGGCTTCGTGGCTGAGGAGTCTAGATCCTAATCTAAACCCAATTGCCTGGCTCCAAACCTTGCATTCTTAGGACAGAGGTTGCCCCGTGGATGAGTCAACACCCAAGGGCCGTAGGGGGCAGATAATGTGCCAACTAGAGGTCACAGTTCATGCAGGCTGCCAGTGTGAGAGCACGGTGTGTTAGAGGAACCACCAGGAGGTCAGTCCAGCCTGAATGTGAAGGCAGCAGCTCATTCATGCAGTCCCTGAATGTTTATTGAGCACCTACTGTGTGCCAGGAGATGCAGCAGTGAACTAAAGAGCTGAGCCTCCTGCCCTTCTTGTGCTTCCGGCTGAGAGTACAGACAGTAAGCAAGTAAACACCCAAATATACGTGCACATAGAGGGTGGGACAGGTGCCTTGAAGACAAGTGCGAGACCCTAGGGAATCACCAGGGGCCTCTCTGAGAAGGAGACAGGCTGAGTCAGGAGCTGTTCCTGCAGGCAGCTGGGAGCCAGAGAAAGGTTTGGATCAGGCAGGACTGGCCATGTCTCTGACGGAGTGGACCACAGGCTAAGGAGGAGGCTGGAGCTGGAGTAACAGGGGACGGATGGAGAGCAAGTCCTAGTGAGCAGGGGGAGGTGGGAAAGGGTGGAGGAAGGGCCTCGAGGGACAAGCACACCCATTGCCTGCCCACAGGCTGGTCATCGTGGTGCTCATTGGCGTGAGCGTGGCCTGGATCCCTGTCCTGCAGGGCTCCAATAGTGGGCAGCTCTTCATCTACATGCAGTCGGTGACCAGCTCCCTGGCCCCTCCAGTGACTGCAGTCTTCATCCTGGGCATCTTCTGGCAGCGTGCCAATGAGCAGGTGGGACGGGGTGGGGGGCGGGTGGGAAACCTAGTGTGGGGACAGAACTTGGGGGTCAGGCTTGGTCTCCTCCTTGGATGGGCTGCAGCTTGTTTGCATCTTCCCCTACCACTTGTGTGTGGCTGGGGACATCGGCTTTCCTCCAGTGGCCCCAGCTGCCCTGCCTCCTCCTCTTCAGGGGGCCTTCTGGGGCCTGATGGCAGGGCTAGTGGTGGGCGCCTTGAGGCTGGTCCTGGAATTCTTGAACCCAGCCCTACCCTGTGGCAACCCAGACACGCGGCCTGCCATTCTGAGCAGCATCCACTACCTGCACTTTGCTGTCGCCCTCTTTGTATTCAGTGGAGCTGTGGTGGTGGCCGGGAGCCTGCTGACACCACCACCCCAGTGTGCTCAGGTGAGCCTTCCCTGACCCCTGATGCCTGACCCTTAACAACTTCTGATTCAGGTCCCATTCTGACCCCTGATCCTCTCTGACTCCAGAATTTTCTAGCTCTTGACCCCTAACCTTGTTTGGCCCTGGCCCTATGTGAACTCAGCTGCCCTCTTTCATTACTGACCCTTGATCCTGTCTGGGTCCACCTCGCCCCCAGCCTGCATCACCTCCATCCCCATCCATTCCCTGCAGATCCAGAACCTTACCTGGTGGACTCTGGCTCAGAACATGCCCCTGGGAGTCCAAACAGGTATACATGTGACCCTCGCACTCCCTCTCACTCCCCAGGGCAGGGGCTTGGAGGCATGGGCACCGAATGTGGCGTTGTGACCCTCATCTGTCCTTCTTCTTCTCCCACCCATTCCAGGTGACATCCGAGCAGCCCAGAAACATGCTTTCTGGGCCCGTGTTTGTGGCTTCAATGCCATCCTCCTCATGTGTGTCAACATCTTCTTCTATGCCTACTTCGCCTGACGCTGCCCACTGGGCAAGAAGGTGGGAGCCCTTAGAGTCCTCAGGTCCGCCCTCCTCTCCCTAATGAAAACACTGAGGCCCAGAGATGGGTGACACTCCTCATAGCTACATGGTGGGTTAGTGCCCAGGGACTGGCAAGCCAGCTAAGCAGGAGCCTTAAAAAATTAGGGAGGAAATGGGAGAAAAGAATGTGATACTTTAAAAATGGTAGTCATAATTGGAAAGAAAATTAGATTTCTGATGGATATTCTTACTGTATTACTGTTTTTATTTTGAGTATGTGGGTCCATGTCAGGAGCAGTACAACCTGCCGGAGTTCAGGGCTCGAAGGGTCTCAGTCCAGGCCTTAGGCAGAGGAAGAAGCACCCCCCTGCCCCGCCACCTTGGTCCCCTCCCTGATCCTGCCTGCTCCCAAACGTCACAGGAGCCTCTTCTCTCTCCCTCCCTGCTCACCACGCCCCCCACCAGCCTGGCATTCAAAGACCTTTTAAGTTCCCCTTATGCTTCCTGCTCCCAAGGGTGCCCAGGCTCTAGGCAGGTGTTGCTTAGGACCCACTACTAGGTGTACATTCCATGTGGACACCCTGCCTTTTCTCAAGCTGGGGCCCCACCCAGACTGCCCATCACATTCTAGATGTTGCCGGACCTCAGATTTCAGCTCTGGCTTCCAATTTGCCACCTGGCCTGTATTTCCCCCAAACTCCCAAGGGTCTGGGCAGAACTTGGGCCTGAACAAACAAGAGCGGGTGCAGTGAGCCTCCTAAGTGGCTGCATGTGGGGCCCACCCCTCAGAGCTTGTCCATTTTGAGAGGAGCAGGTGCCTCCATTTTTTTCACCACTGCTACTCCTTTCACAGGGCCTCAGGGCCTCCGGTTCCTCCCCAAGCTATCTGTAGTAGAGTCGGAGTGTTGGATGCCCAAGTGGAGCCCGAAGTCATTGTGGGGCTGCTGAGAAGTCAGTCTCTACCTGGAGTCTGTCCAGTGACACCAGGTCAACAGATGTACAGTGCCCTTGCCAGTCCCTTATACCTAAGCCACCTCCCCAGTAGCTAGAATACCTGGAGGATCCTTCTGAGGGAGGTGCATGCAGGCCCAGTGGGTGGTGAATCCAAGATGAACCCACCCACCAAGGCAATGTTTCCTTGGGTTGAGCTGCCAATGGGTAGAACCCAGGAGCCCTCGCTGAATATGGGGCCATTGATGGCTAAAGTGGGCAGGGCCTCTGCCGGCCCACCCTAAGACATCACAAAGCTGGTGACCAATAGAAAGAGGCTGGTGCGAAGCCCCAGGAGCTCCCCTTGTCTGATAGGCACTGAACCTCATGGTGGCTGTGAGCCACTGGGGCTATCCCAGTCACGTGGAGCAGCAGAGGCTGGGCCTGGCAGTTAGGAAGCCCACAGTTCACTCCAAGGCCCTTGGCTGAGCCTCATGGGACCCAGGGAGAGGGGGTATCCATGGCCTCTCTCTGGAGCTCAGTGTCCAGTAGACAGATGATCTGCTGACTCTGCCTCCTGGGCCCTGCTCTGGTCAGAGCTGCACTGGTTGGACATAGCTCCGCGGGAAGAAGCCAATGCGCCCACAGTACCGGCCCCGCCACCAGTGGGGGTCCAAGGACTCCAGGACCTCGATGATGTCACCGCGGCGGAAGCTGAGCTGTGAAGGGTCTTGGGCTGAGAAGTCAAACTGGGCCTGGGCAAAGCAGGCCCCAGGCGACTGCAAGAGGAGGAAGTGGTTAGTGTGGCCCCTTCAGGAGACCCTAACAAGAGAAATGATTTGCTGCAGGTTGGGGAGGGCAGAATTTTTGAGGCAGAAATGAGGTTGAACTTGATTCTGCCTCTAATGCCAGGTGGATGACCACTACCCCATGGACTGCCTGCTGCCTGCCCCCTGCATATCTGCCACACAAACACTCTATCTACACAGAACAATATGACTATCTTGGTGGCCCAGCTGTGACCTGAGTCCTGGTCCTCAATGAGGGACTTTGAATAAGTCCCTGCCCCTCTTTGGATTTCATTTCCCTGGCTCTGCAGCAACCATAACTTTTGACTCCAGGCCCCAGGACCACAGGAACCACAGGGCCTTATAAACTATAAAGAGATATGTAGCTAAGAGCAGAGTTTATTGCTGTTGCCCTTGGCCAGGCTTTGAGAGAGAGGCTGTCATTTTGAGCTGCTCTCAACTCTCAGGCCTGGGTTCCAGTCCTATCTATGCCCCAAAGTGACTTTGGGTAAGTCCCTGCCCTTTGTGGGACTCAGTTTCCCCACCTAAGAATAGCAGCTGGACAAGAGCTCTCTCTACAGGCATGTCAGCCTGGCACCATGACAATTATGCCCAGTACCCTGGCCCTGCCTGCCGCACCAGAATCTCTGCTCTGAGCCTTTGGAATCTTATCCAGCATGGGTGATAGAATCAGTGGACAGGCTGTAATTAGCGGTTCTTTGCCCAGGAAGGAGGAGGTAGCATGGATCCCAGGAGACTGAGCCAGCTCTAGAGTCGCCAAACAGGGTGGGTGATCCCAGGGCTGGGTCAGAGCGAGGCGGTGGGTGTGGCAGCCCCCCAGCTCCAGCTCCATCCTGGCTTCCTTACACTCGTCAAGGTCAGAGCTGGCCCAAGCAGAGACGGGGAGGGGATGGAGGTTGGGAGTCAAAGGCCCAGAGGAAAGCTCACAGCTGACCTGGCCCCCAGGGTCAGGCTAAGGAGGCCAATCATCCTAATGGGACAGAGGATGCACTAAGTGTAAGGGTATCCCAAGGCACTGCTTGACTCTCCTGGAATATCAGATTGAAAGCTCATCTTATTGGATAGAGAGGAAACTGAGGCCTAATTGAGGGATGAACTGGCCCTAAGGGTTACACATGGCAAGGCAGTGGGAGTCTAGAAACAGGACAGGACTTGAGCTTCTCTGAGGCAACGGGTCAGCACCCTCCCAAGGCCTCGGCCATGGCCATTCTCTCTATACCCTATGCAGAGCAAAAGTTCAGCTGTTGCAGAGTCCTGACCTCCAGCCCCAGGCCTTGCCGACACCCTCTTCCAAGGAAAATAGCATGTTGGGGCTAATAACCCCATTGGCTGGTGTCATCATCCTAATAAGAGTGAGAGCTGGTCCTCGGGGCCCCTTGATGAAAGGGCTGGCTGGCAAATTGCTGTTATTGCGAGGACAAGGGGTGGCTGGACCGCCCCCCACATACATGCACACGCCCTGTGTCTGGCCGGAACCTTGCCCACAAATGCTCACACTGCCCTGCACTACACCCAAGGCCAGCTCCTCAGGAGCAGAAACCAGGACTGAGCCTATGTGGTAGGTGGCCTTGGATGAGTCACATTACTCTCTGAGCCTCAGTTTCCTCACCTGTACAATGGGGACAATGAAACTCCCAGTGTACAGAGCACAGCTCAGTACATGACGCACAATAGGTTCAGTAGGTGTCAGTACTTTCATTCACTAAACAAACATTTATTGAGTACCTACTGTGTGCCAAGTACTGCTGAGGACAAGTGAGACATAGTTTGCCTCATGAAATTTTCATTTTGTTCCTTCCTTTTCTTTCCCTCTTCTCCTTCCCTACCCTTGCTTGTCTCACTGCAGTGTCACCAGAATAGAACTTTACAACCTGGGCTGTACCCCCTCCTCCTGGGATATGGGGGCTGCTGGGGGAAAAAAGGAGGCCAGATTTGTACCGGGCCCCCCAGGTATCATTGCCCCTGCGGATGGCAGGAGGCACAGAGGCTCACACTTGGGCCAGCCTGCCATCCTGGCCTCTGCCCACCTACCTTGAGCAGGGGCTCCTCATCCCGTAAGAAGATCTGCCGCTTCTTGGCAATAGTGGTGGTGCGGTAGAAGTCGACCAGCTCATTGAGGGAGTTGAACTTCTCTTCCCACAGGAAGTACTTTCCTGAGGCTTCACGCAGTACCTTGAAGTGCTGCACCTGGTCCCCGTAGCTAAGGGAGAGGACCCATGGCCACCTCAGAAGGTCCCACGAAGGCCAGGGACCACTCCCAGCCTAGCACAGCCCTGGGTCTTCCCTTCTCACCACCATCTAGAACCAGGCCTTTCTCTTTCCTGGTGACACCTGGAGTCATGGGAAGGTGCAGATGGGGGAGGGTAGTCCCAGGCCCCATCGACCTGGCTCAATGTAAGACCTGGTTAGTACCAGCTGGCAGTGGAGTATAGAGTTAAGGCTGTGGACCCTGGACCAGGCCACTTTTTTACCATGGGATCTTAGGCAAGTCACTTAACTTCTCTGAACCTCATAACACTATCCTTCTGGGTAAGTGCTCAGAAAATTCTGACTATGGCTTATTGGCAACATTAAATGGGTTTTTCTGAGAGAGGTGATCGGACAGTATCTCTTTTCCTCGACATCCCCCTCAACCTTGACATTCTTCTCCCTCTCCCCACCCCTTGCGGACCTTGCAGTCCCTTGAGGAGTGAGTCCTAAGACTATCCTGACTCAGACCAAAGCCTGGCAGTGTGAGAGGAGCTTAGGCATGTTGGGTGCTTCATGTCCTCCTCATCCATATCTGTACCCACCTCAAGAATCTTCTATGGTGCTCCATTGCCCTCGGAATAACATTGTGACACCTCAGACTCAAGATCTGGTTCTGATTACATGTCCAGCCTCATTTCCTTTATTTACTCTCTGATGTGATCCGTGAGCCCCTTTCTCACCTCCCAGCCTTTGCCCCGCCTTCCACCAAATCCTCTCACATGCCTTCTAGCCCAGCTGAGGAGACAGCCTGTCTCTCCCAAACTGGCTGGCGGGGTGGAGCCCTCTCTGGCTGGGACTGGGCAGAGCGACCTGCCCGGTGCCTTCCCACACACTGCCTATCCCACCCTGGTTCAGGCCATGCAGGATCGAGGCCAGAGGTGGTGCTGGTGTGGGTAGGGACAATGGGCAGCACAAACCATCATCATTCCCTTCCTCGTCGTGCAGGCCAGGAGAAACAAATCGTGCCCCTTGTACAGTAGAGAAACTGAGGCCCTGAGTGCAGCCATGACCTGCCCAGAGTCACACAACAGCGAAGGACAGAGCTGGGGCCACATCTGAGTTTCTACATGTCAAGTGTCACTCCAAAGTGCTCCCTGACTGGTTATCATTGTATAACAATACCAATAATACTGATTCCAATTGTGATGTTGATAATGTCCCAGATCCTGTCATTCTAAGTCCAGCCCTACTATGCTGTGTTGTGACCTGGGCTGTGATTCCCAAGAGGCCTTCCTTCTCTCATCCTCTCTCCTGGCCAAATCACAGCTACCCTTTCCAGCTCTACAGTAAACCTGCTTGGACTTATATTCCAGCTCACCATTCTGGGCTTCAGCTGATGTACTCCCCACAAGTGAGACGAGGCAAGCCTGGGACTCTCAGCTGTGCAGGTGACACCAACAGGGCCACTAGAGCCTACTTGGCCAGATTGGTGGCCTCAGGGGAACACAGAATAGCTCCAGCTCCCCCAGGAAGAAGCTAGTTTAGGAACCTGTCCACAGGTGGGCATCTTACCTAGGCTGGTAGGGCCGACAGCAGGGAAAGCCTGAGGACCTGTGGGCATGGCTAGGTGTATGTGCTGGGGGCAGAGATAGCCACTGGGAAGGAGATGGCCCCTTGACCTCCTGAGCCACAGGCTGTGTTCTCTTTTTGTTTGAGACTAAATGAGAACCAAACACTGGTCTGGAAACTTGATAGTAAGAAAAAGAAAAAAAAACAAAAAAACAAAAACAAAACTCCTGGGTTCTAAATGTAAATTTTGTTAAACAATTTTGGACACGGTGCATTTACAAGCCAGAGTTTGACAACAGCCTGAGTTCCTGAGGTTCACAGTCCGAGTACTCCCAGGACCTGAACTGAGTGCTCGTCTGTCACCCCCAGCTGCCCAGGCCTGCTGCTCACTTCCTCCACCTGTCAGCCCTGGGGCTTGTGTGCTGCTTCGTTAAATGTTTAAGATTAAAGATTTGCGATAAAGAGCTGTTTAAGATAAACGCTCTCTAGTTTAGGGGATGGGACGAAGTTGGATTCCCCCATCCTGACCAAGTCAATGAGTCAAAACCACACAGAACCCTTCTCCACTTTCAAACATATCTCCAGGCCTTTGCATATACTATTTCCTCCAAATTCTTCTCAAGTTAAACTACTCATACTTCAAGGCCCAGGTAAAATGGCCCAGTTTCTGAGAGCTGCTTCAGACTGCCTCCATCAGAGTCAGGGGGTCTGTGGGTTCCTCAGCCCTTGTACAGCCTTCTTGTAACCCACTGCTCATCAAGGCTTGCACACTAGACACCAAAAAGGTAGGGAGGGAGGAGTAGGTCCTGAGGGTCTAGCCTAGTTGGGAGACTAGACTCAGGAAATGGAATGTCACAGCCCAAGGCTTAAGTGCTCTTTGGGGTACTTTGTCCTTGAAACCCTCTTCTGTCAGCTCTGAGCTGTGATTCCAGCCCTCCAGGCATCCAGACCCAGAAACAGGCCTGTTGTCCTCTCTAAGATGAGACTAGTTCTCAGAGTGGCTTACCTCCAAAGGGAGGTAAGGCTAGAAACTGAGGCTAGAAAATGCCTGAGGGTCTGTGGTCAGATGGAACAATGATTCTGGAACCTGAGACAAGGCTGCTCCTGTGCCATCAGCAAGCATTGTTCCTAGGTGACAGCCACTCATGTTGTCGGCTGTGGAATAGCCGGTCAGAGTCACGGGCTGTCCATGTTCCTGGATGGAAAAGAGGGCAGGCAAGCAGACAGTACCTTCTTCCTTGTCTGGCCTGCAGCTCCCGGAAACCACAAACTTCCCTTGAAGCAGCCTCTGAGCCTAGTGACTTCCTAGTGAACTGTCCCTGGGAGTGCAGGGTTTCCTGGCCCCAGGACTTGGCTGTGGTGTACAGAAATGTCACATCCAGTAGTGGAGTGAGGAAACCAAAGGCTAGGCAGGTGAGAAGCCAGGAAAAAGGGACCCTAATAACTCCACATCTGGGCTACCTGGTGCAGAGGCAGAAGGCCCTGACTTGGTGCTGGCCCCAGGGAGGATGCTGGGGTACAGGTGGCCCCTCTCCTCTGGGTAAGGGGGCAGACAGGTTGTGGTAGGTTTGAAAAAGATCTCAACTCCAAAGGACCACAACTTTAAACATTTTAGTATTTGAAGGTTATCCTCAGTTACCTGGAAAGTTATTCAGAATGAAGCCTTCCCTGATCACGTAGGAGGGTCAGGCAGGGGAGGACAGGAGATGAGATGTGGGACTGGGGCAAGAGACCCAGAAATCTAGAACCTTCCAACATGAGAATTCCAGAATTCTCAAATCTGGGAAGCTTGCATATTCCAGCTTCTAGATCATGGGCATGGTACTCAGTAAATGGCAAGTTTTGTCCCTTCTACCACCTGGTCCAAACTTCCTGTTCTATAGCCAGGAGAACAAGCCCAGAGAGGAGAGGGGCCTGCCCACAGCCAGGGGCAGCAGTGCTGGCAACGCTGCTATGTGTGACCCGGGTGTGGTCCCTGCTGCTGTGACAGCCCCTGGCCTGATTAGTTACCACACCTGTCTGAGGCCAGGAAGGGCCATGCCCATCTGACGACTCCCAGGACTCGGCACCTGGAGCAGTCTCTCTCCCACAGCCATTCTGTCTCCCAGACTCCCCAGCCTCTCTCACTCGTGACTCACCAAGAACACTTTTTCATTTTTTTCTGCTTGGTCTTGGTCTTAGCCATCCTTCAAGACCCAAGTGGAGCTTTGAGGTATCTGAGAACCCCTTAGACTAGGGGTTGCCCTCTGGGGACTCTCTAGACCTTGACCCTCACCCTGAGACCTAGGGGAGCTGCAGGACATGTAGGGGGAACTGAATCTGAGTCCAGATGACCCCTGAACTGACAGGGATGGCTTGAGTGCAAATGGCCCTACTGAGCCCTCCTCGTCTGGAAGATGGCACAGCAGCCCAGAAGGGGTCTGAGCCTGGATGTGGCCAGAAGAGGGGCACTTGGAGCTGGTCCATGGCATTGGGCAGTGCCTGGGGGTTGTGCTTGTGTCCTGGCCTGTGTGTGCCAGGTGTCTGTCTCCATTGTGTCCGGGTGTTTGTGTGTGTGCCTCTCTTCTTGTTCTGTGTGAGTGACTGTATGTGTGCCTCCCTCTCTGAGGAGTCAGGGATGTGTTTGTTTCTGTGTGTGACCCCCCACACATACCTACCCAGGGGGGATGAGGGGCTGGGCCCCAAGAACCAAGTCAGGCCTGATGCTAGTTAGTAGCAGCCAGTCCTGCCCAGCGAGTTTTTCTGGCCTAGTGGCGGTAGCAAAGGTGACAATAGCAGCCCAGAGAGGAAATACAGGCTGGAGTAAGGTCAGAAGCCCCAGGACTACCCCAGCCAGGGCCTATCGACAGCCCTGGGCAGAGGCCTGAGTGCCAACTGGCTGTTAGGTGGTCTCTATTAGGCGTGGCCCTTCTCTAGCCTCAGTTTTCCCATCTGTGAAAAGGGAGAGGGTGGTACCTGTATTGCAGCAGATATGAAATAGAATCAAACTGACCTCGGGAGGTCTTTGGGTCTCAAGGAGGGTGTGTGGAAAAGTAGACCCAGTCTATCAGAGTACAGAGGGTCAATGGATCCACCAGGTCTGCTATTATTTGCTGCTATTATGTGATGTTGGGCAAGTTACTGCACCTTTCTGAGCTTGTTTTCTCACCTGCAAGCTAGGTTTCTGGGGATCGCTTCCTCCCTGCCTTTGCATGCCTAAAACTGTGTCCCCCACTTCTTTCCTGCTTCATTTCCTAAGAGCCTTTATCATCTTTCAAGATTTTATATAATTTACTAACCATTTATTGTCTGTCATCCCAGTAGAATGTGACAGCCTAAAGGATAGGGAGCTTTGTGCTCTTTTGTTTATGGCTAAATCCCAAGCACCTAGGACAGGACCTGGTTTACAGTAGGTGCTCAGTGACCAGAGAGGCAGAGCAAACACATGTGCATTGACTCCAGGGCACCTCTAGCCTGAAAAGAAGTAGAATGCCTCACATGGGAACAAACTGTCATTTTTAATAGAGGAGTCCACAGTAGCCTGGATTGAAGTGTGGGGCCCAGGCATTACATCTCAGCCTTGGCCCCTGGCTTTCTGGCTGTCAGCTCAGTCGTGCTCCTGAAGGTGGAGGGAGACGGCATTTGTAAACTCATAAAGGGCAGCCAGCCATGGCCACTGTCGCTCTGTGAGACCCATAAACTCCACTTCTGACAGCTTTATGGGGCTTGGCATGAGCGTGCGGGAGATGCCACGCGTAGTGGGGCGAGAGTCCCTGAGAGCCGAGTCAGCGAGGGTGGACGTGCTCTCACTCACAAGTCTGTGCAGCCATCACTTTTATAGATGGACATCAGGTCACTATCTTCACGTTATAGATGAAGACATTACCGTCAAGAGAGAGCAGGATCTCCCAGAGGTTACACTGCAGGTCCAGAGCAAAGCCTGGATGAGAACTCGGTTTCCTGCCTCCCATGCCACTGCCCCTTCTCTAATAGCCTTGGATTTATGAGGCAGGGCCAAGAAGCACTGTGTGGCCCTTGGAGGTTTAATATAAGGACAATTGCTATAACTAGCCTCTATGAAGTACTTACTATGTGCTAGGCATCATACTAAGTACTTTACATAGATGTTCATTTTACAGAAGTGGAAACTGAGGCTCAGACGTGTAGGTAACTTGCTCAGAGTTATATAACTAGTAGGTATCAGAGCTGAGATCCTTACTCAGAAGCCCGTACTCCTAGCCACATATGTGTCTCAGTTTCCTATTCTGATCCTTGCATGGTGGTCCTTCAAGAGCCAATGAAAGGCCCCTGTGAGAGATGATGAACTAAGAGTGACAGCCAAGAGTCCTGACCCAGCTGGGAAGAAAGCAAGGGTGGACAACACCACCCTGTGGTGCTGTGCACAAACCACAGCCGGTTAGGCACCGGAAGCTCCTGCTGGTTCTAACCTTGGGGTTTTGGCTGGATTGCCTTGTGGGAGGTGCTGGGGAGCATGTTCTGAGGGATAGTCTCTGAGGGATAGTCTCAGTCCCCTTTCCAGGACAACATTGGTACTAGCTCCTCTGCTCAAGAACTCCTCCCTAGTACTCCCCATCTCCCCTCCTGGTTAAACTGGTTGCTATCTAAACCCACCCTCACTGACCGACCTCCAGGTATTTGCACATGCTGTTTCCTATGCCTGGCATACCTTCTCCCCTCTTTGTGCACCAAACTCCTACTCATGCTTCAGGGTCCAACTCAGAAGTCACCTCCTTTACCATGAAGAATGTGTCTGCTGTCATTGACTTTCCCTCATTCATTCATTCATTCATTCATCCATTCATTATGGAAACCTCTTGGCCAGGCCATGTATACTTCCCCACCACACTCCTTGGGTTTCACTCCTGTTCTTGTCCTGCCTTTGGTTCACACACACACACACACAGTAGGTTGAGATATGTTTGCACAGGTGGGACTGCGTTTACAGGGAGATACCAGAAGGGGGCAGTGCAGCAGGCACTAATGGCGGAAGTGCAGACACTGTGATTTGTTAGTAGGAGAGAGAGAATCTGGTAGGGGAGTGAGAGGGCCACCACCCCTTGGGGTCCAGAAGCTGTCCCAGTGACTCCCCTATGCCCTGCTCTGCTGGGTGACCTTGGGCTTTGGAGCTGATTCCAGGAACCATTCGAAGCTAGACCAGCCTGCCTGGCAGACACCATTCCCAGCTGACGGAGTCCCTGGACAGCCAGCACATGGAAAACTACCATTTCCTGCTTTTTCAGAGAACTGGGTGGGAAGAAGCGGCTGGGCTGTGGAGGTGGGGAGGTGAGCCAGGGGCACTCCAGACGCCCACAACCGTCCTGGGAGGGAGTCAGGGCAAGAACTCACAGTACCCTCCCACCCACCCTACACACATACTGACAGTGTTCCCATTTTTAACATGGAGAAATAGAAGCTCAAAGACAGTAGGAGCCATTTCTATCCCTCAGGATAACCAGCCTGTTTCCAGGGGAAAAGGAAAGTGAAGAAACCTGATGGCTGGTTACACAGAGTGGAGGAGATCAAGAGGAGGAGCCTTCCGGACCACAGTGATCCATCCCCCTACGAGGGCGCTTCCAGACCCCAAATGGGAGATGACCACCTCTTAGCTCTCCAGTGTGCTGATCACAGACCACCCACAAGTTCTTAGTGGAAATGGACAGCAAGCACAGCAAGTACGAGCTTACCACAGGGCCCTAAGGAGCCCGAAAGGCATCAACCTGAGCTACATTTCTGCAAACAGAAACCCTCTCATGGGTCATTATGTCCCAGTCTGTTTGGGGCTGCCAAGGACACCATGAACCCTCTGTGTCTGAGTCTTTCTTTCTCTGCTTCGTTGGGATTCCTGTGAACCCAGTGCCCCTCACACCCAGCCCCTGTGTTAACCATCAAAGTGGTCCCATGTTCATTTATCCTTTGGAAAATCATTGAGCCACTGGCATGAACCAACCCAATCCTAGGCAAACGGTCATCCTGGTGAAGCTGCAGAATACACTGAGCAGCTACCGCCTCTCAGAGGCCACACGACTAAGCTCCAGGGTCCACCACTCGTCCCCTCCTTCCAGCAGGCAGCTTCTCCACCCCCATACTGTTCTTCGTGACAGTAAAAGCTGGCACAGTGAGCGCCTCCTCCATGTAGACTCCGCCCAGTGCCCTCAGCAATCCTAACAGTTGGTATTGCTGGTGGTTTCCACTTCAGAGATCCATGCCATTTCCTGGATTCTTTTTATCTTCCCAATCCCCACCATAGTCTCAGATACCATCACCTCCCACCTGGCTCCTCACTGGTCTCCCAATGCTCCCACTTACTCCCAACCATCCTTCTTCCACATAGCAGCCAGACGGATTGTTGGAAAAATGGAAGCTAATCAAATTTCTTCCTGCCCGGGACCCTCCATGGCTCCCTATTGTACTGAGATAAACCTGACCTCCTTGTCAGGATCTGTCAGGCCCCTTCTTTGACTGTAATACCCACCCCTGTCTCCCTTGCTCCCTTTGCCCTAGTCATGCCACCTCCTATGGGTTCCAGTGCACCCCAGTACATTTCCACCTCAGGGCCTTTGCATTTGCTGTTCCCTCTGCCTGGAAGTTTCTTCTCCCATGTCCTCCTTCCTGGAGACCTGGGCAGCCTCTATCTCCAGGTTCAGATCTTTGCATAAATGCCACTCCTCAGAGAGGCTGTCCCTGACCACCTTGGCTCCTACTGTATTCATTTGTTTTCTGTTCACGATTCGTGTATTAAGACATAAACTGATAAGGACACCAACTTTGGCTTTCTCGTTGTCATTTCCCTAGTCCCTAAAATAGCTTGGCACATAGTATGTAGCTCAGTGAATAATCCTTGAAATAAAGCATCTAGATCCTACTGGTGCAGGTAAAGGGAAGCAGAGATTGCCACCTCAAAATATGTCTCTTTGGAATATCGATTATTTTAAGCTGGTTATTTTCAAGAAACAAAAGACTCAGGAAGAACCTTTGACATCCCCTACCCTGAAGTGCCTAAAAAAATTAAGATAAATCTGCACCAGGAAGGGAGCTATCATCATAAATAACTATAGTTTAATAGAAACTAGGTGTGGTATGGAGGAATCTAGCAAGGCTCTTTAACCAAAAGTCCTCTCTGTGTCCCATTGTTAAAGATGGTCTAGCAAACATTTATTTACCAAACATCTGTGTTTCATCTCTGTGTAAACTGCCTTCCTACCCTTTGAAACCCCAAACCACAACCTTCCTTTTTCTTTAGCTCAAGATGGTATATAAGCCTTAACTGCCCAATCTGAGGACAGAGACCTGCCAGGGGTCTGATCCCTTTACTCTCACTCCTGTTCCTGCCCCTACTACCTTCCAGCCTGGATTCTTCCATTGCCCCCATGTGGCCTCTGGGACTGGGTTCTGTACTGCTCAGAGGCTGCCTGAGGAGCTGCTTCGTTACAAAGCTGAACACTCACGTCACAGCCATCCTGCCTCTAAATAGTACCAGGCGCTATTCTAATTGCTCTAAATATGTTGACTCATTTATTCCTTGCAATAACTCATTTTACATGTGAAGAAACAGGCATAGAGAGGTTAAGTGACTTGCCCAAGATCATATAGCCAAGAAGTGGCAGAGCCAGAATCTGAACCCAAGCAGCATAGCCCCAGGGTCCATTCTCTCAACTGTGTCATCGTATAGTGGGACCCTGTCCAGAGTATATCCTAGACACCTGCCCTAGTGTCTTGGTGCTCTCCTGCCCCTAGTCACTCCCATCACATCACTGCCAGCATCCTTCCTCCTCCCCTGCTGATAAATCTTTGATGGCTCCCTAAGCCAGTCATAGGATAATGTCCAGATCCCCCAGTTTGGAACTTGAGGTTTTGCAGTCAGCCCAAGCCTACTTTCTAAGCACATTCTCACTGCTCTGGGCCACATCCAGGGCTGGGTGTCCTTCCCAACCCCCATATGGCCACATTTCCAGGCATTTGCTTGGGCTGTTCCTCTCCAGGGATGCCATTCCTGCCACCTCAATTTGTGAGCCCATTCCATGCTTGGAGACTTAGCTCAGATGTTACCTCCCTGCCCACCCTCCCCTGCACCCCACCTCAGGTCACAACTCACTTCACAGAGATGGAGAACTCCCCTGGGGAGCTCTCACTCTCCCGGATCAGGAAGGCTCCCAGGTGGTTTCGCTTCATCAGAATCTCTTCGGCCAGCTGCCTGGAAATCCTGCCCAAGTACCACCTGCAGAGAGAGGGGGAAGGTGAAGGCAGCAGGGAGTCCAGATTACCCCCTTCCCCGTGCCCAGGTGCTCAACATTGCTGATCCTCACAGCTGTCCTGAGATGCAGGAGATATGATTGCACCCATTTTACAGATGAGGACCCTGAGGCACAGAGAGGCGAAGAAACGAGCCAAAGGTCACATGCTGTGGCAGGGTGGGAGCTGGGACCCGATCTCAGCATTTTGGTTCCCAAGCCCAATCCTTTCCCACCACGCCAGGCAAACACATACCATTATAAAAACAGAAATAGCAAACCTCAGTGAACCTCTACCCACTGAACCCCAGCTGAGCCTTTTGTTTTAGATGGTAGATTCTTAAAAGTGAAAAAATATAAAAACAAATAGCAGCTTCGACCTGGTGAGGAAGGCTCTCTCCCTATACCCATCTCATAGATGCTCAGACTGAGGCCGCTTGGATTTTTTTCTCATAGGTACAAGTCCCTCTTACCGCTGACCGGATAGTGCTGGGTATATAGAAGGTGCCTGGTAAATGCTTAGAGTCGTGCAAAATCCCCACCACTCCGAAGGCCTGGGAGTGAAAGGCAGGGATCTTGCTGCATGGCTCCAGGCAGCCCTGTGCCCTGCTCCCCGTCTCCCGGCATATGTAGGTCTCACCTACCCTCAGAGGGTCCAGGTGGTCTCTGACTGCCTTTAAGGTTAGCTAAAACACTGGGCTATTGTTTAGACGGGGAAACTGTGGCCCAGAGTTGCCAAAGTCTCATGGTGGGACCATGGCCGAACAAGGGTAGGGCTCAGAGCCTCCATCAAGGTAATGTTTCCGTTCCCTCTTTCAGCAAACGCTTCCTGAATCTGAGCTTGGCTCTCAGGAGCGGGGGTGGGGGGGGCGGGGTGGAAGTGAGGTGGGACCTTTCCTGTTGTCTAAGGATGTTGATGAGCCCTCGAGCTGAGAGCAGAGGGCAACAGGTGCAGCAGCAGATGCTTATGGTGTCCTGCCCATCTCCCCACTTCCCATTCATGCTCCACACAGCCTCCTGTGAATGCAAACATTGGGGATTCTGCCTGAGGGCTTTTCCTGGTGACTAACATACTTGGCCTGTGTTCTGAGCCCCTGGAACATTCTCAAGTGATGACTGAGGGGGCAGGTGGATAAATAGCCAGCCTTCTGACCTCTCCCCCACCCCCTGCGACGGAACACTCTTGGGTGCTGTCTCCCCCACTTCCCCAGCCGGATGGCACACCCAGAAGCCGTATCACTAACATACCCTATTGGCTCCTTCCCTGCCCACTTCCCACTCCAAAATAAAGTCTTTGTCCTCACTTTGTTCTCAGGCACTACTTCTGGGGAGCCCACAACCCCAGAAGTGATGTTCCAGCCAACTTTTGCCCCCCAAACTGATGGGGACCCTGGGCCCATCTCACAGTGGTGTCCCCAGCAGGGGAGATAGTGAAAGGGGTTGCTGAAGGTGGAGGATCAGGCAAACATCTGGAGAGTCTGGTCTGGTTCTTTAGGGTTTCAGAGTCCTGGGTGGAGGCCCCAGGCTAGGGGCTGAGCTGGGATGAGGAGACCCAGGACTCAGAGGGGCGGAGAAGGGAGCACCTCTACTTGGAAGCCCCAGCAGGACACAGGTACAGGGCCATGCTGCAGGAGCAGAGGCCTAAACGGGCCCCAAGTGGGCGTTTCCTGAGGGCCCGGGTGTCTCCAAAGAACCCACAAAACCCCATAGGAGGCATCAGCATGTGGGTGGCTGTCATCTTCAAAGGCTGTTGCAACCGCACCCTCTGAGAAAGCTAGCCCTGCCCCCACCAGGGGTAGGCAAAGTTGATCCTCCAGTGGTTTGAAGGACAGGGTGCAGGAGAAGGAAGCATTTCCTGCTGCCCCAGAACCCAGTTTTCTCCGCTACCAGAACCACTCCACTGGAGGCCATCTCGCCTAGTCCCCCTTTTTACTGATGTGGAATCTGAGGCACAGAGAAGGTCAAGGATCCCCTAAAAGATTGCACAGCAAGTCCTTGGCCTTAGACCCTCCCCCAGCTCCAGCTGCTCTTACGGGCTCCCCAATTCCTCTGTGCCTCCGTCTCCTCGTCTGTGAGACAGTGACGATAGTACCTAGCTCACAGGGCCCTTGGGACAGTGAGGGCCTTGCTGCACGCAGTGTTTCCTGCTGCCGCTGCAATGAGGTGGTTTGCAGCCCTCCTCCCACGCATCTCTCAGTTCGGTCTGCCTGCTGTCCTCCCCGACAAACTTCTACTCTAACTTCCAAGCCCAGCAGAGCATGCCCTTCCTCTGGGTAGTCCTCCTTGACCCCCACTGGCCATGCAGCTGGGTCAGGTGCCTCCGTGGCCCCTGCTCTGAGAGTACCTGGTTTGCCTCATTCTTCCCTCAGGGGCCGCCTGGGCAGGCTGGGGTGACAGTGAGTGCTCAGGGAAAGAGTGGGCCTGGTGTAGGCACAAGGCCTTCTGGGACCTCAATCCTCCCCCTACCCTACACCCTGGGGCCCGATGGGCTGAGTCAGGCGCCAGCTGGAGTTTCCCCGCTGCTATTTTGGTACTGAGGTTAGCTAAGGACACACCTGGGCATGACCTCAGTAAGTGGGTTGGGGGCCTGACCTCCATTCCTGCTCTGTCCCAAACACAAGTGGCCAGAGCTAACCCCAGGAACCCCAGGGTCATTGGAGACTAGAACCCTACACGGTTCCCAACTTCCCTGGTGAAATCTTGTCTCAACCACTGGCACTGTCCTGACAGGTCTGGCCCAGGACCACAGCCTTTTATGAGCTTTTCTCTCGCTCTGCTCAGGGCTTATCAGCAGCTGTGGGCCTTCGAGGCTTCTAGCCTTTGTCAGACATTGCCTCCACCTGGAGGCCTCTCCCTGACCTGCCAGCTCATCATGATGGCTCCTGCCTGTCCTCCGTTGGCCTGTAAATGCCTGCAGCACCTGGCCCTGGTTTGTGGCCCTGGGCTGGGTTCTTGCCATCTCTCTCATCTTCACTCATGCTCTCCCTTTACTGACAGGAGGACTGTAAGGCCAGAGGGCCAGACACCTGTACAATGTCACACAGCCCAGAGGGACACCACAGGGCCCACAGCCTAGGATGTCAGCTAGAGGCCGCAGCCTCTGTGGGGTAGACTGGGGTTGCCTGGAGCCCATGCAAAGTAGCTGGGGACCTGGGTGGGATGGGGCCTTGCCCAGCACAGGAAGCCAGAAGTGGTGGCAGCTTTAGAAATAACTCGAAGACAGATAAAGACGAAATACCCTCAGGTTCCACCCCCGCTCTGTACCTCCCTTCCCTTTGAAGCTACAATCACACATACATCATGGCTCCTAGTCTGCCTCCTCCAGCCTCCCTGGCCCTGTCACCTGCCTCCATGTCTGACTGAGTTCTTTTCCTGATCAAACACCTCCATGGCTTCCTACCACCCTGGGCCTGGCATCTGAGGCCTTCCTGCCAGTCCCACTACCATAGGTTCTCCTTCATTGCTTTCTCTGCCCCCTCTCCCAGGAGTGGTTTTTTGTTTTTTTCTCTCTTTTTCTACTTAGCTGACTCTAACATACCCTTCAAAACCTCACTTGTTGTCTTCTGAGAACACGTCCTCAGTTAGTTCCCTCGACACTGTCTTCTCACGTTGTACTTTCTTTACATCCTGTTACTCCCATAGGACAGGGCTGCTCTGACCCCAGCATCTTATCATGTGTTTCCAGCACCATCCAGGTCAGGGCCCTGGAGCTGTGGCTGGTGTATGGGGAATGACTGAGTAAGCTGCTATATCTTGGAGCCACCTCGGCCATCATTTTAAGCATATCCAGTTGATTTTCCATAGATTCTTGGCCACTTAGGCCTGTCCTGGGGCTGGGCTCTATCTCAGCCATTCTCAGGGCAGCAACGTTGAATGTCACTTGCTAAGAGCTTGACTGGGGGCTTCCCTGGACCAGAAGGTCCCAGACCTCAGGATACCTGGGCCCCATACATAACTCCTGCTCTGCTCTGGTCCCAGATTCTGCTTGACCAATGTCCAGCTCCCCCTCATACCCCAAAGGCAGGGACCACAGAATCTGCTTCCTGCCTAACCCTCCACCCCTTCAACTCTACTCTCACACAGGGCTGAGCTGGCTTCTTAGAGAGAACTCTAGCATCCACCACAGATTGGAGCCTCTGGCCTCCTTGTGCCACAGATAGAGAAACTGAGAAAGGGAGAGCAGGGACCTGCCCGAGGCCGTGCAGCAGCCAGCCCAGCACCAAGGGCCTTCCTCTCCAGGGCTTTCCCGGATATTATCTTGTGTTTCAGATCCTCAGTATCATGGCCTGGGCTGGCCCTGACTCTGCCACCCTTTGGGCAAGTCCTCACATCTCTGTTCCCTGTCCCTGCTTAGGATAGAGACTAGAGGCCCCGGACAGATGGACAGAGGCCAGGAATGAGGAGATCCTGTGTCCAAGGGATGCACCAGGCAGCGCAGCTCAGTCTAAGCCAGGCTGGGTGGGGACATTTGGCTGCAGGGGTGGGGGAGTGCCTTGAGGTCACAGGGCTAGGGTGACGGCCACTCACGGGTGGGGCTTGACACGGATGTAGTTCTTGGGAATAAACCCCTCGACACCCCGGAGCTCAGCCTTATACCAGTTCTGGTCATCTTCCATGTTCAGGATCTGCGGGCAAGAGGAGAGACAGTCGTCACCTGCTGAGGGCCCCCTGCTCAAGTGCCCTGCAGGGTTTACCCAAGCCAGCCCTGGGCCCATTTCGCAGAGGAGGGGCTGGGAACCTGTGCAAAGTCGCAAGGGCCATGTCTGATTCCTCGGTTCTGTTTATTCCCCCAGAAGGGCCACAGCTACCCTGGGTAGGAGAGTTGCAGACCAAGAGGAGGTTTTGGTCCATAGGTTGAGCTTTGGTGGGGCTGGAGCTAGATTCTCGTGCTCTGCTACCCAGACCCCCAGCATACTGTGGGGTCTTAGGGACAGGTCTGAGGTGCCTTGGTTCCCGAGCTGTACCCCCAAGCATGGGGGTCCCAAAGCATTTGCATACCAGGCACTGAGAAGAAGTGCAGAAGTCCTCAGGGAGGTCATGGAACGCCAACCTGAGCTCAGCACCTGGTAGTGCTCACTTTGAGTCACTTGCATTTAAATAGCCCTTACAGTCTGAGTTCAGGGGTAATATTCAGGCACCAGGGAGCTGATAAGGGAGACCTTTGGGCTGGGCTGAGGCTGAGGCCTGGCTTGCTCACATCACAGTACTCTTTGTCCATGGCATGAAGCCCCTACAGCCCCACAGGGCCAAGAGGAACTGAAACAGCCAGAGTGTGGGTGGGACTCATGGGTAAGCAATTGAGCGGCTGTAGGAGAAGCAGGCCAGATCTCTGGAGTAAGTAGAGCATGAAGCTTAGGGCTCCCTCCTCCCTTCTCTGGGTGAGCTTTCCGTGTGTCACCTCAATTCTTATACAACCCTCTGTGGTCAATATCACCAAAAGCTATTTCACAGATGAGGAAACTGAGGCCCAGAGGGAGGAAGTAAGCCAGGCCAACAGGAGGGGTGAGGCAGAGCCCATGCAGCAAGCCAGGACTTTGCGGGCTGGAGTCTTTGGCTCAGTGGTCTAAGTGGGGCACTGATCCACTAGTTTTTATACCATTCTACCTCCCACTTTGTCTCTGGACCCAAGCCCAGGGGGACATCTCCCCTGTCAGCCCTGTAGCAGGTTCCAACATTGGCTCAATCCTAGTGGCGATATTTATTGAGAAAAAATATTAGATATAGAACAGCATCCCAAGTAGGCACTACTACAGGAGCAAAGGCTTGGGGGAGGTTGGCACAAAGGCATCAACTCAGGCTGTTCGATTTTGCCAAGAGTAGCTGGGATTAAATCTCTTGGGCCCAGGCCTAAGCCCTTACCCGTGCAGGCAGGCACCCCTTTGTCTGTTCACCAGACTCTTCCTTCCTTCCCCCGTAGCCTGAGCAAGGTCAGCAGCCCCAGGGACAGACGGAAGCAGGTGGCTGACTTAGAAAAACTTTTGCTGAAAACAAAACAAAACAAAAAATTCTCCCGACTTAATAAGAAAATTAAAACCTGTGGGCTGCTTTCCACGGCCACAGATTCAAGGAAGATGCCCAAGACCCTGCCCCTGACTCTCTCCATAGCCTTGGCTTCGGTTTCCTCATCTGTGAAATGGGCACGTATATGGCCTACACTGAATGTGGCAGTGTCTTGTGAACTATAAAGTCCTGTGCAGACATATATTTAACCCTTGTTTTGTTTTATTTTCCTATTATCTTTACTCCAAGGACCCAGAAATGTTCTCATTGTTTACATTAGCTGAATTCTTACTGTTAATGTGGTTCAAAAGCCTCAGACCCTTTGAGACCTGGGAATTCCCACAAAAGAGAGAGCCTTTCCTCCCTGGTGAAACTCACATCCTGGCCTGCCCCTAAGCCTTGCTCCTGCAGTGCTGTCTTACTCCTCTGTGCCCTGGTTAATGCACTCGCTCATCACCTATTTACTGAGCACCTACTATGTTGCCAGCACCATGCTAAGCCCTAGCAATATAGCAGGGAATAAATAGCTTACAGGTAACAATAGACGAGGAAGGAAACAAGTAAACAAAGTAACTTAATGTAGTGGTAAATGGTCTGAAAAATATGTCAGGATGACATGGATGGAGGATGTCTGGCTGGGAACAGGGGTACTGCCAACAGGAATCATATGGGGTGGTCAAGAAAGGCCTCTTTGGGGAGTGGCTCCGTAGTATAGTGGTTAGCATGTCTGCTTTACATGCAGAATGTCCTGGGTTCATGTTCCAGGTGGAGCCACGGGCCCACTGGGTGCGCACTGGGCCCTGGGTGCACGCCGCAGGGGAGATGGCAACATCTGTAGGTCAGGGCTGGAAGTGTGTGTGTGTGGGGGGGGGGGGGATTTATTTATTTTAAAAAAAATGACCTCTTTGAGGAGGCAACATGTGAGCTAAGGCCCAAATTACAGGAACCAGACATGAGAAGATGTGGGGAACAGTATTCAAGGCAGAGAGAACAGCCGGTGAAAAGCCCCAGAGGTGGGAGCAAGCTCTGTCCCCAGAAAGAAAGGAGGCCAGTGTATTTGGAGTTAAGGCAGGAGGGGCAGCACTGTGAGCTGAATGGAGAGAGGTGGGCAGGACAGGCAGGGCAAGAGCATGTAGGTCTTGTACATCAGGGGAAGCACTTCAGACTTTATTTTAAAAGCTAAGAGAAGCCATTGGAGGGCCAGCGAGGGAGAGTCAGGTTCTGAGTATGGCTGCTGAGTGGAGACTGGGCTGCAGAGCAGAGGAGGCAGGGGCAGTGAGGAGCTTCTGCACTAACCCAGGTGAGCAATGATGGTGGGGGCGGCACGTGATGGTGGAGGTATTTAGAAGTCGTCATATTCAGAAAAGGTTTTGGCAGAGTCATTGACAGGACTCAACGAGAGGGTGGGTATGAGATGAATAGGGAATAGCTGAGACAACTCTGAGGGTTTGGGCCTAAAGCTGGCAGCCTGTCATGGCCATCAGCTGCGGGGGAGCAGGTAGGGGGAGCTCAGGGTTGGCTGTGTTGTGTCTGAGGTGCCATCAGCCTTCCCTGTGATGCTAAGGTAGCTGTAGGATCCCCTGGGTCTTGGGGGCCAGGTCATCCATGGAGAGATGGGGGTGAAGCCACCACCCACAGCCTTTATCCAGCCAGGAGCATTGAGGTACTGTGTATCCAGAAATGCCTGGTCCATCAGAAAGGGGGGTCTTTTTTCTAGAGAAGTGATGTTTGGGGACATTTGTCCAGAGCGGGTCAAGGTGCCACCGAGTTTTCCCCCAAGACTAAAGGCCAGAGTTTTTCCCT
The DNA here is from genome assembly GCF_000151845.1 of Pteropus vampyrus. Taxonomy (NCBI): domain Eukaryota; kingdom Metazoa; phylum Chordata; class Mammalia; order Chiroptera; family Pteropodidae; genus Pteropus; species Pteropus vampyrus. The sequence goes on along the minus strand of NW_011888825.1, from coordinate 9,100,240 downwards.
GTGGGCTCCTAGAGGCTGGAATCTATCTGGTCAGCATGGCTGTGACAGGGCCTGGCCCACAGACAGCACTCAAGAAAAGCTCATTGGATGAGTAAATGGGACAGGTCATGGAGCTTGGTTTGCACTCCAGCCCTGCTCAGTTAGGGCTGGCCACCAGACCCATGCACTGTGGCTCTGACCTGGAGAGGAAGAAGGGACGCAGTGGACATCACAGTCACATTTTTACAGTTATAGAAAGTGGGCCCTGGACTAGTGTGAAATGGGTGAGGCACTTTGGGAGCAAAATTTAAAGGAGCTCTAAAAACTCAGGAATCAAGATAAATAATATTTTAAGATGATATGTTAAAAAATAAAAATTAATGCCAAAACTCTGAATGTGGTCATTAGTCAACAATTTATCAATATTTATCCTTAATGTAACAAATGTACCATGCTAATAATGGAAGATATTCCCAGCAGAGGGAGCTGGGCATATGGGTCCCCTCCATACTATCCTCTCAACTTTTCTGTAAATCTAAGACTGTTCTAAAAAATTAAGTATATTTAAAAGCGAATGCAAAAAAGAAATCTATCCAAATCTGAAATAAAGGCAAGATTTGAACTTGCACAAACCGTGAGAGTGAAAGCCCTACTACCTCAAGGCTCACCTCCTAGAATTGACAACTGTTAGCTTTTCAGGACACTCTTTTTAGTCTTTTTTCTAGGCAAAGTTTCAGTGTGTGAATGTTAGTTTTCCCTCTACAAAACTAATATCTATTGATTATCTTTGTGAAGTTGACTCTCTATCTGTGTATTTACATTTACGTTCTGTTTTTTGCCACCTAATATTGCATTATAAGCATTTTTATGTCATTAAATGCCCTCCCAAAATAGCATTTTTAGGGCTGTATAATATTTTGTACCATACTGAACAGTAGTCTAGGTTGAATCTATATTGCTAACTCTCACCAACATTCTCCATCTCTCACCTGCTTCATTTTTCTCCATGTACTGTCTCCACCTGACAAACTCTCTGCTTTTTACTTATTTATCTGGTTCGTGGCCCATGTCTGCCACAAGAATATCAGCTACATGAGCAGTGACTGTGTCTGTCTTCTTCCTGCTGATTCTCCAACTCCAGGACCCAGGACACACTGCACATTCCCTGAGTCCTTCCTGGATGAATGCACAGATATCTCTGATTATGCTTCAGTTTCCCAGGAGCAGAGTTTCTGGGTCAGAGATGCTCAGAAATTTTTAAGGCTTTTTATATGTTTTCCAAAAGCAATTCAAAATGATTGTGTCACTTTACCTGTCTACTAGCCACATGTAAAAGTACACATTTTTCTATACCCTCAACAACCTTGGAGATTCTTTTTAAAATAAAATTTTGCTGATCTGGCAAATGGAAAACAGTTACTTGCTTTAAGTTGCACATCTTTTGTTATTGGCAAAATTGGGCACATATTTGCTTGCATTGCTTCTTTGGCAATTTTTCTGTTCATATCCTTTGCCCATTTTTCTATTACGCTGTTTGTGATTTTCTTATTGATTTATAAGAATTCTTTACATATATAGTACATAAATATTTCAACATTTTTGTCACGTATTTTTTCTTAGTTTAAGCCACCTTCATTTCTTACCCAGTAGATTGCAACAGCCCCTCCTTGCTTCCATTCCTTTCCCCCTTCCTATTTTTTTATTTTTATTTTTTTAGGCGAGGCAACCCTTGGTTGACCTCACAGATTGCAAGGACCTTGTCAGCTTACAATCCCTTATTTTTTATATTTTTTACGCCTACAGCACCTGGTCTTCTTAGGTGGTCTCCCATCCAAGTACTAACCAGGTCCGACCCTGCTTATTTTTTTTAAACGTAGATCTGAACAAGTCTTTTCCCTGCTGAAAACCCTTCAGTGAGTACACTTCACATTTAGAATGAAATCCACTTTCTTCACAGGCCCCGATTCCTTCATACCTCTTAACATCATCCTTACTTCCTCCTTCTTACTCGCTGCTCTTCAGTCACAGACCTTTCTTTCAATTCTTCAAATGTATTAATATGGTCCTGCCTCAGGGCCTTTGCACCAGCTGTTTCCCCAGCCCAGTGCTCTCTGTTCTTTGCATGGCTGGTTACTGCTCATCCTTCAGGTCTCACCATAGGTGTCACCTGTTTTGAGAGACTACCCTGGCACCCACTGGTTACTGTGCATTCCATCTCCCTATGATGATTTCTTCAGTCTACTTAGCACCTCCTGATGTCACTTACCCTCTGGAATGTCAGCTCCAGGAGGGCAAAGACTTTGCTTTGTTCATTGCTGTATCCTCAGTACTTAGAACGATACCTGGTACAGAGTAGGTGCTCAATAGCTCAAGAGAGAACAGATTGGTGGTTACCAGAGGCAGGGGGCAGGGGTGGGAAAAATGGGTGAAGGAGATGAAAAGGTACAAACTTCAGTTATAAGATAAATAAGCTCTGGGGATATAATGTACAGCATGATGATTATAGTCAGTTATACTGTGTTGTATGATTTGAAAGTTGCTAAGAGAGTAGATCTTAAAAGGTGTCATCAGAAGGAAAAAATGTAACTATGCAAGGTGATGGATGTTAACTAAGCTAATTGGGTGATCATTTTGTAATATAGACATATATCAAATCATTATGTTGTATACCTTAAACCAAACAATCTTATATGTCAACTATATCTCAGTAAAACTGGAATAAGTAGCTCAAGTGTTTGTTGAATGAATGATGGAAAAGGCAGCCCTTCCCACTGTCTTCATTCCTCCATCATTTTTTGATCTTGAAAGGTCCACTCCTTGGTCTCTATGGATGTGAGGTGCAAGTCCCACTGGGAGGTGCCCCAGTTTCAGCTAATATTTTAATCCTTCCTTCCTTCCTTCCTTCCTTCCTTCCTTCCTTCCTTCCTTCCTTCCTTCCTTCCTTCCTTCCTTCCTTCCTTCCTTCCTTCCATATTCCCCATGTCTTATTGAAAGCCGGCTATGTATCAGGCACTGTTTTATGTCTTGGGGCTCCAGTGTTGTCCCTACCCTCACGCACTTACTCCTTCCTTAGCAGCCAGCACCTCTGTTAGACGCAAACATACTCGGAGTCAGCTAACACTTAAGCAAAGTTTAGTGGAAAACTTGACTAATCTTGGGACTGGGATGGGGATGGGGGGCACAGGAGTCTGGGAGGGAAGTGGGAATGTCACAGTCTTTATAATTGCCTACTGGCTGATCACTCAGTTGAAGCCCATCACCCATCCCATTCCTATTTCCTCACTATTCACTCACTCCCAAGTCTCAAATCTGGGTTTTGAGACCCCAAACTCCTCTCAGACTGGTAAATGAGGTCTCTGAACTAGACTTGGCTCTTGCAGAGTCTCACGCCCTGCCTAGACAGTCCTAGTGCTAAGCCTGCCCCATCCCAGCTGGCCACATGTCCATGGGACCCAACCGGTAGCTCAGATGTACGTAGTTACCAGCATCCCGGCATAGAGAAAGCGGGTGGGGGATTTCCTCAAAGGGATGTGGGTCCTCTTGGGGAATATCAACCTCCACAACCCCCAGCCCAACCCATTCAGTCTCACAGGGGACAGAACACAGTTTCCAGAGTCAAAAGACATAGGTCCAAATTTGACTCCATACTAAGGAAGTCATGTCACTTCCCTGTGCCTCAGTTTAATCACCTGTGAAATGGGGGTGCCAATCTTCCCCACCTCAGCAGTTTAAACAGGACACTGACACATCGCCAAGCTTGGGTCTGTATATAGCAGGATGCCAGCAAATGGGAGTTCCACATCCCTTCCTGTGTTTGAAGCTTTGGGCCAAGAACAGGGCCCAGGGCTCAGAGTGAAGAGACATCCAGTCTAATGCCCTTTGCTCCAGGGCAGAGATTGAGTTCCAAGGAGGGGAGTGACTTTCTCAGAATGATTTTACGGCAACTCCAGTGCCTAAGTAGTGGAGTGGCCACTCCTGAATCCAGCCCCTGAGTTCTGCTTTCATATGCAAACTTGTAAGCAAGAACATTTCCAGAGAGAGATCCCACAGACTCATCTACCTGGACAACCCTTGGAAGACTGCGGTGTTCATTAAAAGGGCCCAGACAAGGAAACATGAGCTGTGATAGGACTTGATTATCCCTTTTCACCATGCTACTGGGAACCTCATTCTTAATACTTAAATTACAGCTATTTTCACCCTAATAAATTAGCATATATACTTATTTCTTTCCTAAGAACTTCTTCCTATCCTCCTCTCTCTCTCCCTCCCCCGTACTTTGTCTCTCCCTTCATGTCTCTCTCTCTCTCTCTCTCATTTCGACAATTGTCTTTTCAAATTCTCTCCTGGAAAACTGGATGTGGAACCAACTCCCACCAGGCACTATGCTAATGTCTCCTTAAATCCTCACAATGGCTCCCAAAGGAGGGATCATTAATTATCTCCTCATTTCCTAGATGGAGAAGCTGAGACTCAGAGAGAAGAAGCGGCTTGTCCTGAATCACATAGATGATAACTGGAGAAGCTAGACCTGTCTTCCTCTAGTGACTCTGTTTGGGGAGGCCTTCTAGACCCCCGGTTCTTAAAGCTCCCCATTCCATATGGGGCCCATTCAGCCAGCTCCAGCCACCCTACCTTGAGTGTGTCCCCCTTGTTGAAGGCCAGCTCGTCGCTCTCTGTGGCCTGGAAGCTGTACAGGGCCACGGACTCCATCTCGCTGTCCCTGAGCCCCAGCAGCTGGGCTGAGAGCAGCACTGGCAGCTTCCTGCTTCCTCTGCAGTCGAGGACCGTCTTCCTTTGTTTTGAGAACGTGTTTGTTCTTTTGAGGCTGGGACTGAAACTACCCCTGACAGGGGAGAAACAGGAAGCAGAGATATGTCACAGAGCAGGGAGAGCATGGGAGCTGGCCTGGCCCCTCCTCAGACCCCAGAGGTCAAGTATAGCCCTAGGGGAGTCTCTAGGCAGCCCTGGGATGGGGGGTCTCTCTCCTTGTACCCATGTTACAGATGATAAAACTGAGGTCTCCTGAAGAGAATGCTGCAAAGCCATCTTGCCAGCTCAGGCATTATATTGTGGTCCCAGCCGCTCCCACCACTTTGCCAGTCTGTCCACCACATTTTCTAAACTCCAATCCTCCTGTGTCTCCCAATGCCCACTACATCAACCCCAAGCTCTTTTCCTGGTATTTAAGGCCCTTCCAAGATACCACCCCCACGCACCACCACACAGCTTTTCAGGCTTATTCTTTGTTATTCCGCTTCCCTCTAAACAAACCCTGGCCTCAGCCCCAGAAGTGGGGACACACTATACTTTCATTTTATTTCTCAGGCTTTTGCACATGCATATCCCTCTGCATGGTGCTCTCTCCCTCTTTCTGCTCCCAGGAGACTCTTATTCATCCATCGATCCCCAGCTCAGAAGTTGCCTCTTCTGGTTTAAACATAGGGCACCTTCAGTGAGATGGAGATCCTATGGTCAAAAAGAAAAGTAAATAAATCTTTACTTTTCCTCAGTAGACTTGGTATGCGCAGTGGTATCGGTGCAGCAATTCTGACACAGTTGCGTGAGTATCGTGGGAAAGAGCATAAATGGATAAATACGGTGATATTTTTCTCTCTGGGAAAGAGAGGAAACATAAAACTGGAAGGGGAAACTAAGGAAGAACCTTGTGGGAATTGGACAGATAAGTATGAAGTGAGACTATGTTTTTTCTGTTAAAAAGAGTTTTTCCTCCTTTATTTATATCAATATGGTTATATCATGCTTTCATATTTTAGTTAATGGATTACAATCCATTACTATCATCATTTCTTTTCAATGCTTAAATTGTCCCAGATTTGGCCAACGAGACCCACTTCAAGCTGCTTCCTTGTCTTTCTGACAAGTTTCCATCATTCACTGAATACTTTTTATCTTTCTGACAATATATTCTAGGCTCATCCAGGACTTTTCTACCCCAGCCCTGAATCAGCCATCTCTCCAAGGAGATAGAAGATGGCATTTTAAGTAGAGAATGGTGTTTAGAAACCAGGATTTAGCTGCTGTTTGGTGAGCTTATTGTTATGGAAGTGTCATTCCTTCTAGACCCTCTCTGCAGACAGAGCTAGAAAAAATATATATATATACACTCACTATATATACATATGTATACTCTTATATAAATATACTCATTTTACACATAAACTCATTATATAAGTAATATATACATAAATTCATATATACAAACTGTATGTATGTATGTATATAATGAGTTTTTAGAAATATATTTCCTAGTAAACAGAATATGTCCATATTTCTATATTTATTTCTATGCATGTCTGTATAATTATAGCTAGTAGATTAAAAAGCCATGAACTCAATCAGATATGAATTAATGAATGCAGGCGAAGGGTATACGTGTGTCACTATACTTTTCTTACAGATTTTCTGAAGGTCTGAAATTTTTCTATATATAAAGTTGAGAAGATATATGTGAATCTGCAGTTATCTCAAAATAAAAGGTTTAGTTCCCCCCCAAAAAAGTTGAAAGGAAAAAAGAGGAAGTCGACAGAAACTTGTCACTGGTCCTGGAGCCCCAAGATGGCCAGGCAGGTGGAGCTGCCCAGACTTTGATTTGGTCCCATCCCAGAGCAGGCCACATGGTCTTTCCTTGCAGCCCCTCCTTGTCTTCTGTCTGCCCCAGACCTCAGGTGACAGGATGTTATAAGATGTTTCTTTCCGGCTCAGTTTCAGTGAGGTTTCAAAACCTCAGAATGATGCAATCAGATTTGGGATCCACCCCACCCCAAATCTGAGGCACTTGGAGGCAAGGGTGCAGAGGGTTCCCTTTATGAAGCTGAGCATGTGTCCTCTGGGGCTTGTGGGCCAGGTGGGTGGTTTATTCTATGTTTTTCAAACTACTTATTCTGTGCCAATTTATGCACAAAAAGGTGAGTATAGCTCTCCCCAGGGCCTATGGCTAGTAAGTGGCAGGGCAGGGGTTCAAATCCAGGTAGATCTGAGCCCAGGCCCATAACACAGCCCCTGTGCTACACAGCCTCAGCCTGGAATCTGAGCTCCCTGTTGTACAGTGAGTCAAGAGAGCCGTGTGGGAGGTGAGCAGCAAATCTTCGGAGGGCAGATGAGTCCAATTCTGAGATCAAACAGTACCCCACAAATAAGACTTGATTGAGAGGACCCTTGAGGGGTTCAGGCACCCAAACTGAGTATGGATACTGGGTTCTAGAATGAGTTAGCAGCTGGGAGATTATCAAGCCCATCATGGAGCTACAGCCAGGGTCCCTCAAAAGCTGCCACAGAAGGAAAAAATCAGCGTTGGCCACTGGCCACAGTGAACCAGCCACGTAAGACTGTCTCAGTCCTTAGGCCCTAACCCCTTGTGGCAGGCTGATTAACGGTCCAAAGACATCCAAGTCCTAATCACTGGAACCTGTGAACGTTTCCTTAGATGACGTAGGGATTCAGAAGGAGCCACCCCAAGGTATGCCTCAGTGATATGCAGATTATTTTGGGCTAAAGGCAATTTTAGCTTCAGGTTCAAGAGAAATTTCTACCCCTACATTTAACTACCAAAAGAACTTGAATTAGGGGCTTTGAGATTATATGGCATAACAAACTTTTATTTACTACATATCTGCTCTTATCATCTTGCAATGACTCTTTGAAGCCTCCAAGGCACCTTACCTCATCCCTAGCTCAGGATGTCTTATATACCTAGATCCTCTTTTCTATCTCCGAATCTCTCATGAATGTGCGGTCTCTGACTTGCTCATGTAACATGTATAAATTTTGTTATTTTCTCTTGCTAATCTGTCTCATGTCTATTTGATTATTAGACCAGCCAAAAGAACCGTGAGGGTTGAGGAAAGTTTGTTCTTTCTCCACAAGGACAAGGTAAGGACCTTGAGATGCGGAGGTAATCCTTGATTATCCAGGTGGGCCCTAAATGTCATCTCAAGTGTCTCATGAGAAGAAGATTGAACACAGAAGAAGCAGGTGATGTAACTGAAGCGCGAGGCCACACTGCTGGCTTTGAAGATAAAGGAAGGGGCCAGGAGCCAAGGAATGCAAGGAATGCAGTTCTAGAAGCTGAAAGAGGCAGGATGGGTCTCCCCTGGAGCTCCAGAAGGGCCAGCCCTATGATGCTTCAACTTTAGCCCAGTGATAGTGGTTTTGGACTTCTGAACTTCAAAACTGTAGAGAATAATTTTGTGTTGTTAAAACTACTATGCTTGTGATGACTTATTACAACAGCCACAGGAAACAAATACATCCCCTCTCCCTTGGGCTGATCCCAAGGGGATAACAGTCAGAAATGGCAGCTTGAAACTAGGAAATGGGGACAGAGAAGAAATTGACTGCAACCTTTCATTCCAGGCCTAGGGCTGAGGAAGAGGGGTGGGTGTTGGGGTACTACAGTTTCAATGAAGGTTAGAGTTCTGTAATTATTAGATGAGACTAGACCTTTGAATACTCCAAAGAGGCTGGGGGGAGACTTTTTATCATTCAAGATTGACTGAAACATCTTAGGGACCTTCTTGAGTGTTCATCCTGGGGCAGGGAAAGAAGCATTTGTCAGGGAAAGTTTAACAAGAAAGTGGACAGAAAGAAACAAGTTGTTTTCTGCTGCTCACACATTCAAGAACTATTTCTCGAGCCTCTATTGCCTCTATTCTGTGCCTGGTTCTATGTAAGATTTTGTACGTATAACAGTAAAAAGAAGAAAAAAAAGGACGCTAACCTCTGCCTTTCAAGTTCAATATCTGGCATGACCAGCATGAAGAGCTCTGCTGACAAGTCTTCCATAAAACTGGTGAAAACTAACAAACAAGCAAATATTTAAAGCTTGTGGAAATGGTCCTACGTCATGAATAGAAAATGAAAAACATCTATTTAAGAACATTTATGAAAACTGGGTAAGAAAGGTGAGAGTGTATGGTATTTGAACCAAGACTTCTCCTTCCCTTGACCCTCCTCCTTGCTCAGTGAGGCAGATTCTATTTCAGATTGCTGTAGCCAAGAACATAGGGCCCCTCTCCCACAAACAAAGAATACAGGGTCTCTGCCCCAGACCAAGAACATAGGACTCCCTCACTCCCTATATCCCATCTACCTGTTGATGAGGCTAAGTCCAGGTGGGTATGGTCAAGAGGTAGGGGCTCCCTTTTTCTATCAAGCCTCCACTCAGGGGATAGAGGCTACACTGTGGGTACAGTGTGTTGAGAATACTGAGGTCTTGATCACCCCTGCCCTGGCTCATGAGGCAGTGGCTTCACACTAGGAGAGGTAAGCCAAGAAGACCTCAAGCTTCTATCCACCTACCTCCCCACCAGTGCTCACCTCCTAAAAGAAGGATATCACTCAGAGAGAAGTTTGCCATTGTTTCCATCCCCAGCTCCAGAGCCCTGACTCAGAGATTTTGCCTGGTGACAGTGTTGGGGGTCAGAATGATTCACCCCAAGATGTGCCTCTGTCATATGCAGATTGTTTTGAGCTAAAGGTAACTTTAGCTGTAGGCTCTAGAGAAAATCTCCCCACACCTCCTCCACCCCTATAAACTACCTAGAATAAACTGTATTAGGGGCCTTGCACATAATAAGAGATTATCAGAGATAACCTCTTTTGACCTCTCTATAGGGCAGGACAAACTTCTGTTTACTAAACATCTGCTCTTCTTATCATCCTGCAATGACCCTTTGAAGTACTCAAGGTGAATTACCTCATCCCTAATTCAGAATGTCTTATATACCCATGCTTCCTTTCTGTCTCTGAACCTCTTATCCGTGTGGGGTCTCTGACTCTCTCATGTATGTGGGATTCCCATACATGTGTATGTTTTATATTTGGTCATTTTCTCTTGTTAATCTGCTTCATGTCTATTTGATTATCAGATCAACTGAAAACACATTGAGGGTAGTGGAAAGTTTGTTCCTTCCCAATAGAAACCAGCCACAAAACAGA
>NW_011888825.1:9085490-9089716 GCF_000151845.1 Pteropus vampyrus | reverse complement strand
TCAACTTTAGCCCAGTGATAGTGGTTTTGGACTTCTGAACTTCAAAACTGTAGAGAATAATTTTGTGTTGTTAAAACTACTATGCTTGTGATGACTTATTACAACAGCCACAGGAAACAAATACATCCCCTCTCCCTTGGGCTGATCCCAAGGGGATAACAGTCAGAAATGGCAGCTTGAAACTAGGAAATGGGGACAGAGAAGAAATTGACTGCAACCTTTCATTCCAGGCCTAGGGCTGAGGAAGAGGGGTGGGTGTTGGGGTACTACAGTTTCAATGAAGGTTAGAGTTCTGTAATTATTAGATGAGACTAGACCTTTGAATACTCCAAAGAGGCTGGGGGGAGACTTTTTATCATTCAAGATTGACTGAAACATCTTAGGGACCTTCTTGAGTGTTCATCCTGGGGCAGGGAAAGAAGCATTTGTCAGGGAAAGTTTAACAAGAAAGTGGACAGAAAGAAACAAGTTGTTTTCTGCTGCTCACACATTCAAGAACTATTTCTCGAGCCTCTATTGCCTCTATTCTGTGCCTGGTTCTATGTAAGATTTTGTACGTATAACAGTAAAAAGAAGAAAAAAAAGGACGCTAACCTCTGCCTTTCAAGTTCAATATCTGGCATGACCAGCATGAAGAGCTCTGCTGACAAGTCTTCCATAAAACTGGTGAAAACTAACAAACAAGCAAATATTTAAAGCTTGTGGAAATGGTCCTACGTCATGAATAGAAAATGAAAAACATCTATTTAAGAACATTTATGAAAACTGGGTAAGAAAGGTGAGAGTGTATGGTATTTGAACCAAGACTTCTCCTTCCCTTGACCCTCCTCCTTGCTCAGTGAGGCAGATTCTATTTCAGATTGCTGTAGCCAAGAACATAGGGCCCCTCTCCCACAAACAAAGAATACAGGGTCTCTGCCCCAGACCAAGAACATAGGACTCCCTCACTCCCTATATCCCATCTACCTGTTGATGAGGCTAAGTCCAGGTGGGTATGGTCAAGAGGTAGGGGCTCCCTTTTTCTATCAAGCCTCCACTCAGGGGATAGAGGCTACACTGTGGGTACAGTGTGTTGAGAATACTGAGGTCTTGATCACCCCTGCCCTGGCTCATGAGGCAGTGGCTTCACACTAGGAGAGGTAAGCCAAGAAGACCTCAAGCTTCTATCCACCTACCTCCCCACCAGTGCTCACCTCCTAAAAGAAGGATATCACTCAGAGAGAAGTTTGCCATTGTTTCCATCCCCAGCTCCAGAGCCCTGACTCAGAGATTTTGCCTGGTGACAGTGTTGGGGGTCAGAATGATTCACCCCAAGATGTGCCTCTGTCATATGCAGATTGTTTTGAGCTAAAGGTAACTTTAGCTGTAGGCTCTAGAGAAAATCTCCCCACACCTCCTCCACCCCTATAAACTACCTAGAATAAACTGTATTAGGGGCCTTGCACATAATAAGAGATTATCAGAGATAACCTCTTTTGACCTCTCTATAGGGCAGGACAAACTTCTGTTTACTAAACATCTGCTCTTCTTATCATCCTGCAATGACCCTTTGAAGTACTCAAGGTGAATTACCTCATCCCTAATTCAGAATGTCTTATATACCCATGCTTCCTTTCTGTCTCTGAACCTCTTATCCGTGTGGGGTCTCTGACTCTCTCATGTATGTGGGATTCCCATACATGTGTATGTTTTATATTTGGTCATTTTCTCTTGTTAATCTGCTTCATGTCTATTTGATTATCAGATCAACTGAAAACACATTGAGGGTAGTGGAAAGTTTGTTCCTTCCCAATAGAAACCAGCCACAAAACAGATAGCTCCTACTCTCTCGCCAAAGGAACTGAACTCATTTGAAACAGGAAGTAAAGAAGTCCAAACCTAAATGTGTTCGCAAGAACAGTAGAGGTTCTGGAGAAAGGCATTTTGGAGGAGGTTCAAGATACAGACGAAACTATAGGCTGGCTAGCCTGCAGGAAAGAACAAGGCAATAATACAAATAGGAGCCCTCCCAGGGTCAGAACAAATATCGAATATGGACCTCACACACTATTTCTTCAAAGGAGCCGGAAGCTGATTGTATTCATTTGTGGAGCAATTTATACCCCCAGGGAATTGTTGAAAACAGTAGAGACATCAGAGGGAAATTAGTATTGCTTAGCTGTGTGTGGTCAAGGAAAAGAGAGGAAGAGAACCCTACCAAAACCATTGTCATTCCAGGGTGTGGGTATACCCAAAGCTGTGCCTCTCTGAGGAACAACAGCAGAGGCTGAACACTATGGGGAAAGAAAAAGACTTTCTTAAAACAATCCAGTCAGTCACTAACCAAATAAACAAGAAAACAACCATAAGGAGCCCCAGAGTAGGGAAATCCATACCCAAAGTTACTACAAGATATTATCTGAAATGTCCATTTATGACCAAAAAAATATATATGGCATGCAAAAACAAAACAAAACAAAACAAAACAAAACAAAACAAAACAAAACAAAAACCCCATGAAAAACAGGAAAGCATGATCAATAAGCTGGAAAAAAATCAAACAACAGAAACTGCCTGTGAAAGAGACCAGATGTCAGATTTATCAGAAAAAGACTTTAAAGTACTGTATTCATTTTAAACATGTTCACAGAACTAAAGGAACCCATAATTAAATAAGTAAAAGAAGTTATGAAGATATGTCTCATCAACTAAAGAATATCAAGAGAGAGATATAAATTATAAAAAAGAACCAAATGGAAGATATAAAGTTGAAAAATATAATAACTGAAATAAAAAATTAAATATTGGTGTTTGACAGTAAATTTGAACTGGCAGAAGAAAGACCAAATGAATTTGAATATAGATTGATAGAGATTATGCAAGTAAAAGGAATGAACAAAAATGAGGAGAGCCTCAGAGAAATGTGGGATACTACTGAGCACCATCGCCATTCACATAATGGGATTACCAGAAGAAAATGAGAGAGAGGATGGAACAGAAAAAAATATTCAAAGAAATAATGGCAGAAAATTTACCAAATTTACTGAAAAGTAGTAACTTGCACATCCAAGAAGCTCAACAAACCCCAAATAAGATAAATATACAAAGAAAGCCACAAACAGACACATCACATCAAAAATGGTGAAAGTCAAAGACAAGGAGAAAATCTTGAATGCAGCAAAAAAACACAACTAATTATCTACATAGGAACCTGAATAAGACTTAACTGACTTCTTAGCAGAAACCATGGAGGACAGAAGGTTGTAGCATAACGTATTCAAAGAGCTTAAAGAAAAAGCTACCAACCAAAAATTCTATATCCAGAAAAGCTATCTTTCATGAATGAAGGTGAAATAAAGACTTCCCCAGATAAATAAAAAATGAAAGAATGTGTCACTGGCAGATTCACCCTATAAGAAATACTAAACGAAGACTTTCAGGCTGAAAGCAAGTGACTCCAGATAGTAATGTGAATCCACAAAACAAACAAAAAGCACTGGTAAAGGCAACTATGTAACTATAAAAAAAATAGAAGTGCTTTCTTCTCCTTATTTATGAAGGAATTATATAAAAATATGTATAAAATATATTGTTGGGGCTATAATATGTAAAAATATAATATGTACAATATATTTGAGAATAACAGCAGAAAAAAGGTAAATGGGAGTAAAACTGTTGAGCTAAGGAAATGACTACAGGTGGTAAAGTAATAATTACAATAATATATTGTTGGTTTTGTAACATTAGGATGTAATATAACAACAACACACACGATAATACCACAAAAAGGAGAGAGGAAGTAGGAGTATCATTTCTCTATATCGTTGGAATTAAGCTTATATAAATCAGAAGCTGATTCAGATAAGTTAAGATGTATATGGCAAGCCATAAAGCAACCACTAAAAAAACTTGAAAAAATGAAAAAGTAATTATGATGTTACATTAGAAAATATTCGCTTAATACAAAAGAAAGCCATAAAGAGGACTAGAGGACAAAAAAGTCTGAAACGTATAATTAAATAAGTAAAATGACAGACATAAATTCCACTATAACAATGATAACATTAAGTGAATGGATTAATATACATTCAAAAGTTAGAGATTGTCAGACTGGATTTAAAAACAAAATCAAACTATATGCTATGTACAGGAGACATAGTTTTAATTCAAAGATACAAATATATTGAAAGTTAAAAAAAAAAAGATAAAAAAGATATAGCCTACAAACAACAACCACAAGAAAATTT
>NW_011888825.1:9085101-9085440 GCF_000151845.1 Pteropus vampyrus | reverse complement strand
TGGCAGAGTGAGAGATATCTCCAAATCTCTCCCCTTGAAACAACAATAAGCTGAACATCTAAAACTCAACAAAAAACACTCAACCTGCACACAAGCATGTCTAAGCAAGGGATCTGCGGCTAAGAGCTACCACAGGAAGCTAATTGAGGATGAGGGCCAGGAAAAGAGATCTAACAAAAGAGAAGGGATCTTCTCTTTTTACAATAATATATTGTTGGTTTTGTAACATTAGGATGTAATATAACAACAACACACACAATAATACCACAAAAAGGAGAGAGGAAGTAGGAGTATCATTTCTCTATATCGTTGGAATTAAGCTTATATAAATCAGAAGCT
>NW_011888825.1:9079997-9085051 GCF_000151845.1 Pteropus vampyrus | reverse complement strand
ATTGAAAGTTAAAAAAAAAAAGATAAAAAAGATATAGCCTACAAACAACAACCACAAGAAAATTTAAGTGGCTATAGTGATAGCAGACAAAATAGACTTTAAAACAAAAAAATATTACTTAATAAAGAAGGATATTTTATAGGGCCAATCCATCTGTAATAATAATTACAGATAAATATGTACCTAATAGCAGAGCACCAAAATACATAAAGTGAAAACTGACAGAAATGAAGGGAGAAATAAACATTTAAAAAAAATAGGAGACTTCAATAACCCATTTTTAAAATGGGTAGAACAACTAGATCAATTAGGAACTAGAAGACTTGAACAATACAACAAACAGCTTAATCTAACAGACACCTATGGAACACTCCACCAACAATAGCAGAATATACATTCTTCTCAAGTTTACATGGGACATTCTCCAGGATAAACCAAGGCCATAAAACAGACCTTAATACATTTAAAAGGCTAGAAATAATGCAATTTATATATTCTAACCACAATGAAATGAAATAAGAAATCAATATCAAGAAAAAATTTGGGAAACTCATCACAAATATGTAGTAATAAATAACATACTCTTAAATAATCAATGGACCATAGAAGAAATTAAGAAGAAAATCGAGAGTGATGTCAGAAACATGGCAGAGTGAGAGATATCTCCAAATCTCTCCCCTTGAAACAACAATAAGCTGAACATCTAAAACTCAACAAAAAACACTCAACCTGCACACAAGTATGTCTAAGCTAGGGATCTGCGGCTAAGAGCTACCACAGGAAGCTAATTGAGGATGAGGGCCAGGAAAAGAGATCTAACAAAAAGAGAAGGGAAAGGAAGACCAAGGACTTGAGATTTGTAGACTTATGTAGCAATTAGTCTAGATTTTAGCAAAAGTATGGAGGGTCCGGGGGTAAAAATGGAATCAATCAATTTTTGTTTACTTGTAGCATCCGGAAAATAGTATTAATAGAAATTTGACAGATCTATTGGATTTCTGTAACTATTAGTGGTACATACTTAAGATTAAACAAATGAAGGAACAAGAAATTAATTGTAATTATGTTCCAATAATTAACTTTAGTAAAATACTGTTCAAGAAAAAAATATAATTGTAACATTTATTTAGCTCAACAGTGAAAAATATTTATATATATAATGTAAAAACTGGATATTGATTTAACCAAAAAAAAAAAGAGAAGAAAATCATGAAATACTTTGAAATGAATGAAAATGAAGACACAAGATACCAAAATTTACAACTAAAGCAGAGCTTAGAGGGAAATTTATAGCTGTAAATGCTTATATTAAGAAAAAAGAAAGATATCAAATCAGTAACCTAACCTTCCATCTTAAGACACTGGAAGGTCTACAGCCATGCCACCCTGAACATGACCGATCTTGTCTGATCTCGGAAGCTAAGCAGGGTTGGGCCTGATTAGTGCTTGGATGGGAGACCACCTAGGAATACCAGGTGCTGTAGGCATTTTTAAAAAAAAAAGACCCTGGAAGAACAGCAAACTTAACCTAAAGTAAGCAGAACAAGGAAATAACAAAGATTAGAGCAGAAATTAAAGAAGTAGAGAATAGAAAAAATAGAGAAAATTAATTGAAATAAAAGCTGGTTTATAAAAAAGAATCATTGAGGGAATTTTCATGCATATGTGAAATCCCCTCATCCACATGTATTGAAATTTAATTTTCTCCTGTTAAAAAAATTTTTTTAAATTTGACAAACCTTTACCTAGACTGACCAAGAAAAAAGAGAACACTCAAATTACTAGAATCAGAAATGAAAGCGAGGACATTACCACTGACCTTACAGAAATAAAAAAAATTATAAAGGAATACTGTGAACAAATTAGTTATCAACAAATTAGATAACTTAGTTGAAATGGACAATTTCCTAGAGGCATGAACTACCAAAACTGAATCAAGAAGAAACAGACAATCTTAAAGACCTCTAACAAATGAAGTGTTTGAAGTAGTAGTTAAAAACAAAAACAAAAACAAAACAAACAAATAAGAAACTATCCACCCAGATGGTTTCATCACTGAATTCTACCAAATATTTAAAGAACAATTCTTTACAAACTCTTCCAAAAACAGAAGAGGAAAAAATTCTTGATTGATCTCTCTTGAGTTTCAACTGCCTCCTGGCTGTCATCCCCTGAATGCTCCTCAGATAGCACAGCCAGCTAGAATGCATTACTTTCCCTTCCTCCAGCCCTCTCTCCCTCACACAGTTGAAGGCTCTTCACCCACACAGTTGCTTGAGTAGGGTCCTAGACCCCCCCCCGCTGCAGGCTCTCCCATCCCTCCATCAAGTGGTCACTGTGCCTGAAACCTCACTAATCGCACATGATTTGAGTCTTGTTTTGTTGTCAGCACCCCCATTCCCCTTCTTTCAAGGAAGGATGCCAGACTTTTTAATACCTCAGGGCAATTTTTAAGGCTCAAAGCTAGAAAATGGGCTCTCTTCCTGATGTTTGGGTCCATGCAGGAGCTTATGATAGGTATATAGAGGGGGAGGAAAGAGGTCAGTGCACTTAGTGCTACAAGCAGGAGGAGCAAGGGTGGGAGAAAGGAAGCCTTCCTATGCTAGGGGAGGGGGCAGACCTCAACTAGGAGTGGAAACTTAAAAAGCTGTACATCTCACAGTCAGACTAATATAGTATGTCAACTGTAATTTAAAAATTTAAAAAAAATTTAAAAAAAGAAGGAAGATCTAAAATCAATCATCTAAGGAAACTAGAAAAAGAAGAGTAATTTAAATCCGAGGTAAGCATAAGAAAAGAAATAATAAAAATTGGAAAAGAAATCAATAAAATGTAAAACAGGAAATTAATAGAGAAAAGCAATGAAACCAAACCTAGTTCTTTAAAAATATCAGTAAAATTGATAACTCTTTATCCAGGTTAACTGAGGGGGGGGGTGCAGAAAAAACAGAAATTTAATATTAGAAATGAAAATGGGCCATCACACTGATTCCATGGACATTTAAAGGATAATAAAGAAATACTATGAACAACTGTATGTCCCCAAGTTTGATAACCAAGATGAAATGAACCAGTTCCACAAAAGACATAATCTACCAAACTCACATGAGAAGAAGTAGATCATCTGAATAGGCCTATCACTATGAAAGAAATTGAATGAATAGTAAATAACCTTCCCAAACAGAAAGCCCCAGCTCAGATGAATTCACTGGTGAATTTTACCAAACACTTAAGAAAGAAAGTATACCAATTCTCTACAATCTCTTCTAGAAGATAGAAGTAGAGGAAATTCTTCTCAGCTCATTTTATGAGGCCAGAATTACCCTAATACAGAAATCATGCAGACATTACAAGGAAAGAAAATCATAGACCAATATCTCTCGAACATAGATTCAAAAGTTTTCAATGAAGTATTAGCAAATCAAATCCAACAATGTATAAAAAGAATTACACACCATGACCAAATGGGATTTTTCACAGATATTCAAGGCTGCTCTACATTCAAAAATTAATTAATGTAATTCACCATATCAGCAAACTAAAAAAGAAAAATCATGCGTGCAGTGTTATATCCAGGTCTTATAAGTAACAAACATGTATCTTTTCAAAGTTTCCTAATGGTTATGGCTGATGGATGTCTTGAAATCATAACAAGAACCTCAAGGGTTCGTTCAGTTGTAATGTTGGTTTAGTAAGGGGGGATGTCTGAGAGAAGCTCACTGGGTCCAGGTGACTGTCTCCCCTGGGTGTTTCTAGTCAAGAGTGTTACTATCAACAGACAGAGACTGGTACAAAACAAGAGAGATATTCCATGTTCATGGATAGGAAGACTCATCAAAATGTCAGTTCTTACCAACTTGACCTATAGATTCAATGTAATCCTAATAAAAATTCCAGCAAGTTATTTTGTGGATATCAACAAACTGATTCTAAACTTTATATGGAAAGGCAAAAGATCCAGAGTAACCAACACAGTATTGAAAGAAAATAATAAACTCAGAGGGCTAACATTACCTGACTTCAACATTTACTATAAAGCTACAGTAATCAAGACAACGTGGTGTTTGCAAAAGAAAGGACAATTAGATTGATGGAACAGAATAGGGAGCCTAGATATATACCAACACAAATATAGTCAACTGATCTTTGACAAAGGAGCAAAAGTAATTGAGTAAAGAAAGGAAAATTCTTTTCAACAAATGCTGCTGGAACAACTGGACATCCACATGCAAAAATAAAAGAAGAACCTAGACATAGATCTTACACCTTTCACAAAAATTAGCTCAAAATGGACAATAGATGTAAAAGTAAAATGTAAAACTATAAAATGCCTAGAAGATATCATAGGAAAAAATCTAGGTGACATTTCCAATTATATGATATTCTGGAAAAGGCAAAACTATGGAGAGAGTAAAAAATCAGTTGCTGCCAGGGGTTCAGAGGGAGAAAGGGATAAATAGAATATAGGAGGATTTTAGGGCATTGAAACTATTCTGTATGATATAATGGTGGATACATGTCATTACACATTTGTCAAAATCCACAGAATATATAACACAGAGTGAAATCAAATGCAAACTATGGACTTTACTTAACAATTATATATCAATATTGGCTCATCAGTTATAAGAAATGTACCACAGTATAATGTGAGTTTTTAATAAGATGTATGTGTATGAGAATTTTGTACTTTCTGCTCAATTTTTCTGTAAATCTAAAACTGCTTCCCACATTTTATTAATTAAACACACACATGTGCACATGCGCAAGCAAGCCATTAACTGTACACAGAGAAAAATAGCATGGATCATGATCCTAGTCTTAAAATCATATCTCTGCATCTATCTATTCAACCTATAGAGATAAGATGAGGCTGTGTAAAGAGAATTCCGTAGCGATATTCATGAAATACAAAATCCCACTTATGATGATTTATTGCTTATTTTCTTTGTACTTTCTAAACTGCTTGAATTTTTTTCTGTTGAGCATGTATTACTTTTATAAAAACAAGTCACAACTCCGCGACTGACAGCCACAAAGCAGATCCGATTCAC
>NW_011888825.1:9076298-9078727 GCF_000151845.1 Pteropus vampyrus | reverse complement strand
GGTTCATAAACGAGGTACTTTATAGTCACATTATTTAATCCTACAGTAACCGATTTTACTAGGGGAGAGATTAAGTGGCAGCTTAGGAATTGGAGGGACGCAGGTTCCAACCCAAGTCGCTGTGGCGGAGAGGGGAACGGCGGGGGTGGTCAGGACTTAAGGTTCTTCCCAGGGGCTCTACTGTTTTTTGTCTGAGTCCCCCCAGTCAGCGCCTACTCTCAGCCCCTCACTGGTGGCCGCCTCTGCCCTCTTGCGGCACCTCTCAGAACTACAGGTCTCCTTGGAGAAGTGAGGGGTCAGCTAGCTATCAGGCTTCTCTAGGAAGGAGGGACTGATTCCTCAGTGCCCAGGCCACACAGACACAGAACCCAAGGACTGAACTCACCCACTCTCCACTTCCCACATATGCAGAGACAGCGGCAGAGGGAAGAAGGGATCTTGCCCAACAGCTGGCTGCAGGCAGAACCAGATGCATATCTAGAATCCAGCCTCCAGAATCCTGCTTCAAGGCTGAATCTGGAGTAGCCCCAGAGCAGAGCTGCAGGAGTCAGAGGTTCCCTGAAAGAGGCCTGAGGCAGGCCAAGGCCAAGCAGCCTTTCTCTCACTTCATCCTCCTGCCACTTGGATCTTCACCTCAGCTCCTTGAACTATTACTACTTAATAAAACTTAAAATTGTTCTAAATAGAGATGACTTGTCTTAAGGAAGTCTTTTAAAATGTCAACAAACGTATTTAAAGGGGAAACTTGCCTATCTCTTCTCTTAAGTGGAAAATTTGTGTCATTTTATTCATAATAATGAAGCTACGAAAAACAAGACAATGTTATTAAATGCTGTTGGATATTGTTTCTCACAAAAGCTGTGCATGGCCATAAGGAGAGGGAAGGTTTTCACCTTAAATAAGGTAGTGAGGGAAGTCCTCACCGAGTTGGTGACATTTGAGCAAAACCTGAAGGAAGTGAGGGAGTCATAATAAGATCTGAGGAAGAGCGTTTTGGGTAAAAAGTACAGCAGGTATGATGGCCCTGAGATAAGAGCGCACCTGGGGGTTTGAGGAGCAGTGAGGAGGCTAGTGTGGCTGGAGGAGGGTGAGGGGAAGAAGGGAAGAGGGTGGGAGATGAAGCCCGGAGGTGACAGGGCCAGGGATGGGGCTTATTCACTGAGAAGCTAATAAAGCTTAAGCTGAAGTCCCCTCACCTACCCAGGCTGTCCAAGGCATTGGCGGGAGCCTTGCAATGTGTTCACATGGTCACAACTTTTGTAAAATGTGCAAAAGTAAGTTAAATGCCTTTTCTGAAGCTCCTAGTGGTTTATATCAAACCATTAGAAAGCCAATTTAAACATCTTCGAGAAACATAGCTCATTTATTGAGATGTAATATGTTTCCTTTTATTTCATAATATTTCATTAATTTAATATATTTAACTCATTTTACCCTCTTAGGAAACTTTTCTAGTGAAATGTAATATGCACAAAAAGGGGCACACGTAATAGGTGGACAGGTCAATGAAATTTCACAGAGGGACCAGCACCAGATCAAGAAACAGAATCTGACCAGCTTCCTCATACCTTCCGGGGGTGACCACTTACCCTGACTTTCACAACACAGGTTAGTTTGTCTGGTTTTGAGCTTCATGTGTGTGGCAGCGCAGTGTGCAGTTATCCTACTTGCTGGATATCACCCGTTCTTGTTGTGTGTCATCTGTGGTATGAAGAGGCCACCACTCAGCTTCCCTCCTCTACTGATGGGCATTTAGTTGATTCCAGTGCAGGGCTATTATGAATAGTGCCATGAACATTCTAGAGCTTGCCTTTTGGTGCACACACCTGCACATTCATGTGGGTATTTATGCAGTGGAATTGCTGGCTCTGAGGTAGAGCCATGTGCTTTACTTCACTGGGCATTGCCAAGTTGTTTTCCAAAGTGGTCATATCGGACAAGCAGGCTGCCTTACTCACAATGGTTAAGACCACTCTCTTCCATTCGGACTCCCCTTCACCCCAGATTCCCTTATTTTCTGTTCATAAGATTATACTCTTTTTCTTAAAGGGACCTCCTACATTATAGAAGCTTTAGGCCCCTGAGGCGTGGCTAGGCTGTGAGTGAACTGGGAGCCCAGAGGGTCCTGAGCAGAGGAGGGATGTGGGGTTGGGAGTGGGGACCAGACTGGGGACACAGGTGGAGGGCAGGACGCAGGTGAGGAGGGTGCCGTGCTAGTGCAGGAGAGCGGTGGCAGGACCCTGAAGGGGGGTGGGGCCTGAGTCAGGATGTACCTCTGGGTGGCCAACAAGATTTGCTGGCAGGTCAGATGTAGGTGTGTGAGATTTCTTGCCCTGAGCCAATTGGTAGGAGCGGATTTGAGGAGATGGAGGAGACAGAGGGTGGAATAGGTCTGGGAGAGCTTGTTTTCAGATGTGGAGATGTTGGAG
>NW_011888825.1:8967571-9075203 GCF_000151845.1 Pteropus vampyrus | reverse complement strand
GGGAGGTGGAGTTTGAGAAAGGCAGGGGTTCTGGTGAATGGCCCCAGCAGGTCTCCAGGACTGGTTAAGCACAACTTGGGCAGGGGGCGATGATCTGGTCAGGACCGCATGAGTGCCTCCCTGATGGGTCTTCAAGTCAAGGAGGAGATAAAGAGGGTAAAGGGTGGGCAGCTCCTGCGGCCCCGTCCACCAGGTGCAGCACTTCCTGGGAGGATTAGCATTTAACTTCTCCCCAGTGATGATGTGGGGACATTGGTGCCTCCCACAGCGGCCTGCCTACCAGCACCTCCCCACCCCCGCAGCTCCTCTCACCCTGCTCTGAGGTCATCTGAGCAGAGTGTCTGGACAATGGGATACACCTGGTGTCCCATGGAGGGGTGATGAGGGCAGAATTATTGCTGTCCACAGACTGGAGTCAGAACCCGGAGGTCAGAGGTCAAGGCTTTCAGGGGACTATGAGCACTTCTGGGAGGTCTATGGTCACTGCAGATGCTGAGGTGACCTCATCCTGAGACTGGAGAGATAGGGGGTGGGGAGTGGCAGGGGGCCAAACAGGAAGGGGCCTGAGGGCCTGGCAATGGGGCAGGCACCCCGGATGGAGTGGCCTAGACCCAGGGGCCACTCATCACCTGTAGAATATGTTTCAGAGAATGGTCCGAAACCCCTTCCAGGTCCTGGGTCCAAGGTCAACAGGAAGGATTTGCTCCTAGGGTCCCCTTCTCAGCAAATTGTCCCTCCCACTTCCTGTTGCAAGAACTTCCAGAGACAATGTTGTCAATAATGATAATAATAATGGCTTTTTTTTAGTGTTTGTATATTCCAGGGACTTTCCTAAGTGATGTGTATATTTATTAGACCAGTTAGTCCCCCAACTGCACTATGAGTGAAGAGCAATTACAAATCCCTTTTTGCAGAGGAAGAAACTGAGACTCAGAGAGGGAGGTTATTTGTCCAAAGCCAAACACCTAGGAATGAGCAGTCTGGCTCCAGAGCCTCTGGTCTCTAAGGTCACTTGATTGCCCAAGCCCCGTACCAGTGATAAAGAGCCCCCAAACCTGCCCTGCTCTGAGCAAAGAGACATATGAGTTTCTAGATGTCTCCCCTCAAGGCAGGGTGACCTGGAGGGCCCAGAGAGGGGCCCCCTTCAGTCTAGGGACTTCCAAGCCCCAGAGTTCAATTGGATGTGGGCAGTCAGCCCTAGTTCTGGGGATGGTGCCTGGCTGCCTGTGTGCTGGTACCAGACTTGAAGCTGTGCGTTAAAATCCCATCTGTACCACTCTGCTGTGTGATTCCAAGCAGGTCTCCTAGCTGCTCTGTGCCCTGTTTCCCCTGTCTGTAGAATGAGCTAGTAATAGCATCTCCCTTAGAAAATTGTTGTGAGGATTAAATAAAACGGTACAGGTAAAGCACTTGGCTGCTATTGTTCCATGGGCTCTCCTTGGTACTCCTACTTCTGGAAATGCTCTCCTCGCATTCAGCAATGTGGGCAATAAGCCTAGTCTCCAAAACTCAGTGACATCATGAACCAAAGCTTCTGAATTTTCCTGCTGGTCCTCTGGTGTTGATATTATTAGTCTCACTCTATGAAGAAGAAAACAGAGGCTCACAGCCAGAAAAAGAAGTGAAGAAAGCATCTATGGATCGATAGGAAGTGATCTTCTAGGTAGTTAGCTATTGTAAATGGGAGGGAAAAAAGCCAAGTGCAGAACAATGTGTAGTATACACTCACATTTGAGTTGAAAAGAGGGAGGGAGGATAGAAAATATGAATAGTTTGCTTATATGTGCATTAATCTCTAAAATTTTTAACACGGGATTGATTGCATTATTTAGGCCTAGAGGAGGGAACTAGGTGCCTGGGGTCTGTGGTTGAAACTTTTTGCTGTGCATTATGAAATACCTAAAAGAGATGTTTTTGTATGTTAGCTTCCTGAAATAAGGGCAGGGAAGGGGAAAATTCAGGGGTTCAAATTCTAGCACCAACAAGGCCCAGGCAAGGAATGTGAATGAGTAAAATAATCAACTGTGAGACATTAGAGAGTGATGGGGACTGAGGCAAACAGTCATGTCCTACTTACTCTGTACCAACAGATCATTGCCCTGTGAAGGTACAGACCTAGAACTGTCAGAGCTTTCAATTTCCAGAGAGAAATGGAGATTGAGTTGGATGAAGGAAAAGGTTAGGGGTGACTATGGTAAGCAGGGCCTGGGGAGTGGTGGGACCAGAGGGAAACGGAGGGGAAAGATGTGGCAGACACCACTGGCTGGCTCACCTATTGGCCATCCCAAACCTCCTCTCCCCTGCTGCTTTCCACTTTGGAGGCTTGAAAAGAGAAAGACTCATTCTCCCAGTCTCCCTTGCAATCAGGAGTGGTTATGTAACAGTTCTGGCCAATTAGATCTATAGTCAGCGAGGGGTGGGGTGTAGTCTAGGAAATTCTCTTTATTGTAAAAGGGACAAGTGCTTATAGTTAACTGTAAAGTTAACTATTCCTCTTTCTTCCTGTCTTAAATGTGAATGCAGATACAATGGCAGGAGCAATAGCAGCCATATTGTAAACCCAAAGAAAAAGCCAAGAGAATTGCAGAAACACCAACCCTGACATATTTGGCCTGGTAAAACATTGCTAGCCATAGCTGATCTCCAAGCTCACTGTGATGGGGGTGGAGGGAGGCGGGGGGATAAACTCTTATATGTCTAATCCACTGTGATGTCTTCTGTATTTTTTGTAGTCAGACACATTCTTAACTTTACAGAAGGTGAGTATTTGAATTCAGAAGACAGAGAAAGGAGAGGCTGGGCAGGAGTCAGTGAAGGGTAAACAAGGGGAGAGACTTTTGGTTTGAAGGTGGGGGAGGCCTGAGCGTGTTTCTATTGTAATAACGAACATTTATTGAGCACGCACTATGTGCCGGGCATAGTAATTTATATAGATCATATTTCTTACTACAATCTTCTGGACCAGGCCTAGCTTTATCCTTATCGTACAGAAGAGGGAATTTTGGCCCAGAGAAGCAAAGTAATTTGCCCAAAAGTCCTAGAGCTACTAGGCAGTACAGGCAGGATTTGAACTTGGGCAGATGGAGTCCAGCCAAAGATGGACTATGACTCCTCAGTCAATGTAATGGGTGAATAAGTATGTGAGTAAATTAGTGTTCCTGCCCTTCTTGGGGCCTCAGTCTCCCACGTAAAATGGGCTGATTGTCTCACCTTTGTGCTGGGACACAGAGAGCCTGCCTTTCTGTGGCCCCAACCTTATGAGGCCTGAGACTAAAGAAGATGGCACTGGAGGGAGGAAGGGGGCTGAGATGTGCCAGCAAGGTGGGTTGGCATCTGCTAGCCCAGTAGCCAGGTGGAGTGGGCTGCGCTCTATGGTGCTAGGGGTCAGTCGGGTACCTACCTCCCCTTTAGGCTCCATCTCCATGTCCCTTCACTCTGCCAGGAGCAGCGACCACCCACTGGGATGAAAGGGGTTTGTGTTTGTTGAAGTCCTAATGGAGGGAGCCTGGCCCTGGCACAGTGGGTCACTGAAATGTTGGAGGCAATATGACTTTGCTGGCCCTCTCTGTACCTGTTTTCCTCCTTTGTAAGATGGGGATTGAACGACACCTCCATGGTCTGTTAAGAAGGTTCACAGAGATGATGGCAAAGCCTCAGCACGGGATGAGGGGTGGGATAGCGGGCACAGTGAGCCCTAGAGTGGCACGCTGGAGGGAAGTGTGCTGACTGTGCGTGTGGTTTCCTCCCAGGCAGATCCCTCTCCCAGTCTGCCCGCGTTCCAGCCCCAAGCATTTCTGGGCCAGCCTCAGAAAATACCAGACCCCTCAGGGTGTCACCTCACCGCCAGGAGCTGCCATCCAGCTCCTCGCCAGCCCCTCAAACTCCACCAACCTTTGTTCATCTCTCTTCCAGAGGGGAGTGTCAGTTCTCTTGGGCAGGGCCTTCAAGATTCCCCTGCCACCGCTGAGTCTTCCAGACAGTCTACGGCCACCTCTTTCCTTCTCTCCCAACTCTATTCGCTCTCTGGAAAAGGTCAATCTAGGGGGCGGGGCTGGGGTCCAGTTAACTGAGCTGCACTCTCCCGCAAGGCACGGTGGTTATGACACGGACAAAATTCTGAAAATCCAGAGGAGGAATCAGGGAAGCAATCAGGGAAGGCTGCCTGAAGAAGGTGACGTTTAAGTCTGGATCGGAAGAGCAAGGAGTTAACTAAGGACAACTGTTTCGGATAATTCATTTATTCAACAAACATTAATTGAGCACCTACCTTGTTCCAGTCCCTGTGCTAGGCCCTGGAGTTTGGGCAGGAGGCAAGAGAAATTTGCGCTCTAGTGCGTTTTGCAGTAGGGGGTCAGAGGAGGAGGCAAAGAAATAAATACCATCTCACCAACTGGGCTCAGAGCTACTGAGGAAGAGTATCATGAAGGGAGGTGAAAGGCGCCCTGTGCTAGTCTGTAGGAGGTGGTCAATAAGGGCTTCCCTGAGAAGAAGGCGTTGGGATGACTGCTGAAGCGTCAGCTCCCATTACTTAAGCAAAGAGGGAGAGGTGGAAAGGAATTCCAGATGGAGAGAACAGCAAGCGCAAAGGTTGGAAGTTAGGAGGATACAGGAAAGTCCTGCTGTTAGAGCTAAGACTGCCAGGGTACAGTGGACTAGTAGCTCCATTTGATCAATGAGGCCAGTGAGAATCAAGGCAGTGAAATGACTTGCCTAAGTGGTGAAGCAGGGATTTAAACTGGGAATGCAAGGATGCAGGGACATGAGCTCCTAGCCACAGAAGTCTCCATGGCTTTTAAAGCAGACACACTGCTGTACATTCCCCCAGGAACAGCTGCCAGCCTCCCCTGCAGTAACCATTACCAGGCTGCCGGACCACCAGAGGCAGGTGCTAACAGAGTGGAGACAGCCAGTTGTTGTTAGGAGATGCTGCCCTGGGAGAGGCAGCAGCGGAAATTGTCGTGGGATGGTGGAGGCTGTGGTGGCCATGATGTGGTTTCTCCAGGGTCCCTGTGGTAGCAGCCTGGGCACTGTGCCTGTCTCCTGTGGCTTCTTCACCCACAGAGAGCCCTCACTGGGGCATGTTCTCGTTCCCAGAGCTTGGGCTGGGGCTGGGAGCCCTGATGGGACTCTTCTCAGTTCCTGGAGACCTCTCACTCTTCACCTCTTGGGAGAGTGGGGCTGATGTTTTATAGAAGAAACTCAGGTTCAGAAAGGGACCATGACCAGTCCAGGACCACACAGCAGAAGGGCCGTGCCAAGCGTCCACAGCTATTGGTGCTGCCCCTTCCCTGTCTCATTTCCTCCTTTTCTCCTAAAGGTGATTATTGGGATCACTTCCAGAAACTTGCACTTGAGTCCTTGTTCTCAGTGGGCTTCTGGAGGTGCCAAATGAAGACATTTAGTCAAATGTAATTGAGCTCCTACCCGGAGCCCTACCCCCAGGCACATGGAACAGGCTCCAAGAGTGTTATTTATAGCCCCTAATAGAGCCCCCATTTAAGAGAGTTATCTACATGGAGGGATCCTGTAAGAGTGCAGACTTTGGGATCAGATCCCTAGTCTACCACTTACCCAATCTGTGAGCTGTGTTACTTCACCTTTTTGTGCCTCAGTTTCCTCACTAGGTTAATGGGATCATGATGGTGCCTTCCTCACTGGATTTGCATGAAGGTTAAAATGAAATAACTTAAGGAAGTGCTTAGGCAAGGGGCTGCCATGGTGGTCTCTAAGTGGATGGCACTGTTTATGGGGTACCTCCAACATGCTACAACCCTGCACAGAGGAGTCAGCCTCTGAGGCCTGCTCGATCCCTACAGCCACCTGATGAGGCAGGTATTTTCACATTTCCGCTTCACGGATGCCGGATGGAGGTTCAGCAGAATTTAGAGGTTGCCCAGAGTCTCACAGCTGGTAAGAGGTGGTATTGGGACTGGAATCTGGACCAGTCTGAGTCAGACATCCCTGCCCTACCCCCAAGGTAGCTGTGACTCAAGTTTGCAGGAAGAAGGGGAGAAGAGTGGGGTAAGCCGGCACCAAAGTGGAATCCATGACCTTGGTTTTCTCAGAAATGAAAATGCTCTTGGCAACATCTGTACACGGTGTGGTTAGGGCTGGCACAGCTGAGAAGCAGCCAGAAGCAGTCAGTGGCAGGGCCTGGGAGTCACTTAACAGCCAGCTTGACAAGACCGTGGAGAAATGTATGGTCTCTGCATCAGCAGCTGGATTTCAACCTGGACCTTGACACTTCGGTCAGGCCACAGCTGCAACTTGTGCTCAATCCTCTGAAGTGTAGGGGTTACCCAGGCTGACACAGGAGTCCCAAGTCCTCCGGTAATGGAAGAAAGGCAAGTGACTGGGACAAGTGGGTCCCCTGGCCCATCCTGCCTGGAGGTCTATGAGTCTGTGGACTCAGAATTTGGAGGGCTCTGGGGTAAAGCCAGAGCCTGGGCCAGGGAGGGCCTGAACCCCCTGGGTAACCTCTACCTGTAAGCCAGGCAAGGCAAAGCACATACCCTACACAGGAGCTGGTGGCTTGTCCCTCTCCCAGAGCCTGCACACCCTGAGCAGCAGGGACAAACCCTGGCTCATCTGCTGGGTGGATGGAGGTTTTCCAGCCCGGGCCCTGAACTCTACCCACCAGCAGGCACCTGGACTCATGGGTGCAGCCTAGACAGGGGTCAGAGGACATGGTCCAGAGCACTTCTCTGGACCATTCATCTATCCTTTCATTCCCCAAATCTTTTCTTAGCACCCAACTGTGTGCTGGGCCATGATCTAGGTGCTGGGAGCAGAAAGACAGAAAGCCCGGCCCTCTCAGAGGGAAGATAGACAATGAACAGAGAAATCAATGTATAACATAACGTCAAGTAACGATCAATGCTGCAAAGTCCACACAAAGCAGGGAGGAGATGGTGAGAGCTGTTGGGGGAGGGAGAGGAGGGCACCATCTCAGTGGTCAAGAGATAGACCGGAGGGAATGGAAGGGCATTTGGATGTCTGGGGGAAGGGTATTCCAGGCAGAGGGAACAGTGAGGGGCCTTGTGAGGGAGGCTCAGTGTGGGATGAGGAAGAGTGGGGGCAGGGCATGCAGGGCCTTCTAGTCATGAAGGAGCAATGGATTTGATGCTAAGTGTGATGCAGAGCCTGGGAAGGTTTGGGAAGAGGTGACACAGTCTCATTTGGTCTTGCCAGCAACTACCTACCAGCAAGGGGCAGGGCCCTTGAAATGCAGTGAGGAAGGTGAGGTGCTGAGAGCCTTCCTGCCGACATCTGAGGTCTTCCAGCACAGAGTTGCAACTGGAACCTGGCTCCCACCCCAATCTGCTGTTTGTGTGAGGTGCTGGTGCAGCTTATAAGCTCCTCTCCACCTGACCATACTTGGTTAACCAGAGGCTGACAGAATGGCTTCCACCAGGGATGTCTTGTCTTCTAACCTTTACTCAACAATCAGACATTAGGCTCTATGGCCAGAACCTTGTAGGGTTAGGAGACAAAGATAAGTCAGGGCCAGTCTTGGCCCTCCCTCAAGAAGCTACAAGACCACAGAGTGACAGAACCTAAACTGTCTGTCACCACCCAGGAGGCAGGTCCTAGGAAGGCAAGTAGCCAGAAAAAGCCCTGAACATGGCCATTAGAGTAGGCTCCCAGGGCAAGATGCCTACTGAATCCTCCAAGCCTGTTAGAACTCAGCCAGGCCAACTGCTGAGAGGAGTGGAGAGGGAGCTCCAGGCAGAGGGAACAGCATGCACAGAAGCTCTGAGTTGAGCATGGCAGACTGCCTAAGAACCCCCAGATCATTGGTGGGGCTACAGTACAGGACAGTGAGGGAGCATTGCCAACATCAGAGCCCAGAGAGGGTAATCCCTTCCCCACTGTGGAGCTCAGTCCCTAATCTAGTCAAGGGACGATCACAAGAAAACAGTGAGACAGGGGATGGGAAGGGGCTCAGGGAGGGCCTTGGGCTGGTTGGGCTGGTCCCAGCTGGCAACTTGTCCCTCCTGCCTCTGTTAGAGCGTGTGGGAGGCTCAGATCCAGCAGTCCAGATGAAGAGAACTGAGATGCGATTTTGTTCTCATCTTTTTTTCAGTGTCTCTCAGATAAGCACATTTATGAAATTTATGATAATATTTGTTTTATGGCCTTAATTTGTATTTCCTTCAGATTAAAGATGAAGGAAGAGAGAGAAAGAGGAAGGGAGGAAATGAGGGGGGAGGGGGAAATACGGAAGGGGAAACAGGGGCAGAAAAAAAGAAAAAGATTTGAGGAAAAAATTTTTTTTTTGCATTTTTCTGGAGTAATACATCTCAACTTTTGCGTTTTCTCACCCCTGGCAGTCACTGGCATCCTGCCCTCTTTTGGGACCCCCATATCTTGGCCTTTTAACTGTGTCTGTGTGAAATTCCCCCGTAGCCTGGTGGCCCCTGGGACAGTCCTGCTTCAACACCAGTCCCCAGCATCACACAGTAGGGGCTCAGGAAACTGGTGGTTGAATGAATGAGTGGAGATGAGTGGGAGGAGAAGGCAGCAGGGAGAACCAGTCTGGAGATGTGTTTCAATGTCTCTGGATAGACTGGTAGATCCTGATACTCCACTCTATCAGCCTTGGCCTAGGGCACCTTCCAGCCCCAAGCTGGCCCTCTTGGATTCTTCCAACAACACTGAGTTATGAGTGAATAAGTGTCTACTCTGTGCTGGGCTCTGGACTACATGCTTTCCATCCATCATCTCAGTACCATGAAGTGATAGTACTGGTCTCATTTTACAGGTAAAGAAGTTAGAGGCTCAAGGAGGAGCAGAAGTAGTGACTTGTACGAGGTCACCTAGCTGAGAAGTGACCAAGTCTAGATTCAAACCCAGGCCTCCCTGTCCCCAGTATCTGTGTGTTTTAACCACTGGTATGGCCCCTATACAAGACCAGATTATGACTGTGTCTTTGCAAATGGAAGAGCATCCACATGGAAAGGCTGGAAAATTCAAGCAATTTTCCCAACATATCAGAAAATTTTATTTCTCCTCCCCCTTCTAAAAAGTCCTGGCTTCTCTTAGTGTTTCAACTTTTTTATCCATGAGATGGGCCAGTAATCCTGACTGGCCTCCTCCTTGTTTTGTGTGAGAATACTTGTGGGAGGACCAGCTGATGGGTGCTCCTGATTCTCTGGGGATCAGCCAGGGGTGTGGGTCCCAAAGCTCTGCACAGCTCTGCACAACCTCACGCAGGCACATGTAATTCCCTGCTGCACAGCACTTCCATATCTTGTATAATCTGAGCCATTTTAAATAGACAAGGCAGGAGTTATCACTATCCTGTCCATTTTAGAGTCAAAAAACAAAAACAAAAACCTGAGGCTCAGAAAGGCAGAGCGATATGCCTGAGGTCACAGAGCTGCTAAGTCCTACCTTGCACCTTGGTCTCAGGCATTCCAAATCTCTGTGCTTTTGCACATAGCACTATCACATTAGGTTGTTTTCAGTCTTCTCGGCCTCCTCAGGTTGCTCTGGAACCTTTCAGGCTGCAGGCTCTCTACTCAGGCCCACCCTTTTTTCTTCTGGGGAGAAAGAATGGGAATCAAGACTCTGGAAGTATAGCAGAAAGGGAGGAGCAGAGCAACAGGGCAGCTGAATATCTTCCCCTATTACCCTCACATGACTCTGGCAGAGATCGAATGATGGGCACAGGGTCAAGAAACATATATGACAGGTTGGAAAACTTGGGTCCTCAAAAAGGTGAAATTGCTTCATGAGCGGAAGAGCTGGGGTTTGAAACCTGGCTTTCTGATTCCCAATTTCATTCCTCTGGCATTGAAGGGGACCATACACCTTGAGAGTTGACTGTCATCTCAGTCTTGACTTGGACTTTTTTACCCAAGATAACCAGCAGATGCTGACAAAAGAGTGTGATGGAGTCCAGGAGTGGTCAGGAGCAGAGAACGGTCCCCAGGATGGTGACAAGTCTTCTATTTCTGCTTCTTGGTATCAAAGACAGCAGCATTTTTGAAATACAAGCAGAAAGCGATTTGCTATTACACATATAATATGGTTGGAAGGGCACTAGGTGAATAAAACTAAGATTTAACATGACTTCGACAAATATTTATTAAGAGCTGAATCGATATCAAGAAGTAATAGAGAAGCACTCAGAACGGGGAGAGTATCTCCAAGCTAAGTCTTGTTACATTACTTTATTAATGGAGGCACAGTGTAGGGACATCTGTTTATTAGTCTGTGCATGATTTAAAACAGGGATGGAGAAGGTATCAGGTAGAGTTCTTTGGTTGAGAGCAACAGAAATGGATTCTGGTTAACTAAAGAAAAAATAGTGGGAAATTTAGTAGAAGGAAATAGAGTAACTCAGAGAATCAAGGCGAGGTTTGGAGAGGTCACCTCTCAAGGCAGCTCCAGGATCTCAGAAGCAAGAACTGATGAGCAAGCTTTTGAGGATGACACTGCTGTGAGTAGTCCACAAAGGGAAGACAGAGGCTGAGCAGTTAA
Organism: Pteropus vampyrus; assembly: GCF_000151845.1. Lineage (NCBI taxonomy): Eukaryota > Metazoa > Chordata > Mammalia > Chiroptera > Pteropodidae > Pteropus > Pteropus vampyrus. The sequence goes on along the minus strand of NW_011888825.1, from coordinate 9,064,715 downwards.
TTCACTGGAGGACCTTTCCAGGTGGCTAGGATGTTGGCTGATAGCATCCAAACTCTCAGAGATGTCACCTGCGATGGCAAGTGGGACATGACTGAATAAGAAGTAATTTTGCCTAAGTAAACTTCAAATCTTATCTTCAAGTCTGAGAATCCAATATAGGTTGGGGATAGCTGGCCTTGCAGTAACCTATAGACAAAACTCTGCAATTGCTCTTAGAGAGCCTCTGTAAGGAATCTGCAGGCGTGCAAAGACATATGATAAAGGACACACTGTATGTGGTGTTGTTTCTAGAAACAGAATGCAGGGGATAATGTCCACCATTCATTGAGGACTGGTTAAATACACTAAGCGATTATACATGAGGCAGTTCTCTTCATGCTGAAGTGAAAGAATCTCCAAGAAATACACCATTAAGTGAAAAGAAGAAGTTACCATTTGTGTAGAATAGGGTGGGGGGTGGTAGATACGTATAAGCCTGTAAGTACGTATAGAATCCTCATGACACTGTAACAGCGGATATCTCCAGGGAGGGGGACTGCAGGTCTGGAGGAACAGCCGGAGGGACACTTGTTTTCACTGTATGTCCTGATGTACTGTTTGAGCTTTTTATATGCATGTATTAAAAAAAAAAAACTTTAGCATGATTTTAGATTTATAGAAAAGTTGCATACATAGCACAGAGAGTTCTCCTCTATTCTTGTACGCCAATCACTGCACATTACCGTGGTCCCTTTGTCAAAACAAAGAAATTAACATTGGTACAATACTATTAACTATGCTATAGAAATTTTTGAGATTTCACCAGTTTTTCTACCAATCTCTCTCTTCTATCGTAGGATCCTATCCAGGATACCACATTGTATTGTGTTGTGTTCTTAGTCTCCTCTAGTTGGTGAAAGTTTCTTAATCTCTCTTGTGCTTCATGACCATGATGGTTTTGAATTGTACTAGCCAGGTATCCGTAGAATGTAGGTATGTATTTTTTTAAATGTTTTTAAAGATATTTATTAAATAAAAACAGAAATAGAGGAGAGAAACAAAGAGAAAAAGAGATATGGAAAGAAAGAGAAGGAATATGAATAAATGAAAGAAAGAAGAGATAAAAGAAATAGACTGAGGTTTCTCTCAAAAGAGAACTTTGCTTGAGGCAACAGTGAATATGTCCTTCCAGAAAGCTAGGATGAGGCCAGCCTGACCCAACATCTCTGGCCGCCTTTTCTCTGGGCTGGTCTAAACTGGAGGTATTAAGAATTGTCTCTGTGGGAGTGAAAGAGAGAGCTCCTAGCAGCTTCAGGCTTCCACAGTCCTTGCCGCCTATAATCGCAGAAGCGGAGAAGGCCAATTTCTTAATAGTTTTAGCTAAAATCCTGGAGAAAGCTCTTATTGGCTGGGCTTCGGTCACATGCCCATCACTGACTCAATCACTATTGCCATGGAGATGGGCTTTCTAATTGGCCATCCAGGGATAAGTCCACCCTGGACTGCTAAGGAGGAGAGTTGTTCTTCATATCTGTAGAGCAGGCATAAATATATGTTCACAGCGCCTTCCAGCTATTCTCTCCTGACTCACCCTTTGCTTCTTTCTTCCATGCATCCTGCTGTCCAGCTAAACAGCACCACTGGTCTGTGATTTTCCACCTCCTGGTCTTTGCTCAGCCTGTTCCCTAACTTGGGTTGCTTTCCTCCACTTTCTGCATAGCTAATAATTATCCATCCTTAAAGACCCAGAGTTAATGCTCCTCTTATGGGCAGACTTCTCTGTTAGCATTTTGAGGGTTATGTTTCAACTCTCCATCCAAGCCAAAAACTTTATGAAGATAAAGTGCGTTCGACTTGTCTGTCAATTTTTTTGAAGAAGCAAGCATGGTACTTTGGCATCTCTAGGCCATGGCGCAAGTCTCTGGCGGAATAGTAGCATGCATATTTCAGAGGAGGGGTGCTTTGAAGGAGAACACAGTGGACTACCCCAGAAGATGCCAGTTCCTAACTCCCATGGACTTGGGTGAAAAGCTCAACCCTGCTGCTCACCTGCTGGGCCACCAGCTATTGCACCTCTTTGTGCCTCACTTCGCTTCTCTATAAAATGGTGAAAACAAGTGTATCTGTCTCACAGGGTGGTGGTGACCGTTCCTTGAAATAATGTGTATAGGATGTTTGTCCTTATGGATTCAAGAAAACATTTAAAAAATGGCCTTTCTTCATTGGAATCTTCATTGTTGTAGGGGGAAAAGAAGATAAAAGGTCAATAAGAAACAGAAATGTGTCATAAGAGTAGAAATTATATATCATTAAATGGATGCTGTTTTTATAGTTACACATACTACTCTAGAGAGGAAAACTGATACAGATCATTGAAATTTGTTTTTGATGAGAGCTTGAGAAGTAAAGCATTATGTAAATCTCAAGCAGTAAAATCAGTTTACTGACTGAGTTAGAAAATGCTGTAAGTATAAAGCCTGAAGCTTTCAAAAATTAAATGAAAACTCTTTGGAAATGGGTTGATGATCATTATTGTCAGGAATCTGGGTATAAAAGTCAATTGGCTAAGGGAAAAAAGAGAGCTCATTAGAATAGTGGGCATTGTTGTACCCCTCTCTGCATTTGTTCCCCTCCCATGACTCTGCCCCCAACTCCATGGTTGAGCCCTGATTGACCTAAGCCAATCACCTTTATTCCTCACATCAAACTCCCCACATTTGGCTCAGGAATGGGCAGAGGATCCAAGATCTTCCAATCAGAACAAACCTCAGGTATTAGTTTGCTGGTTGGGAAAAAGAGACAATTTGTTCTTTGCGTGGTATAGCTACAGATATGAATCATGGATCTGCTGCAGCCAATTTATAGCCAGTCAAGACATCAGCAAAGGAAAATGATGACATGCCTAGGAAGCATATGTCAAAGAAATGGAGTCAGAATCCATGATCATACTGTACCTGAAGCCATAGCTCTTGATATTTTAGTTAAATGAGCCAATTGATTCTGATTATCATTTAAGCCAGTTCGATTTTTTTTCTATCAAAATAGTTCCAACTGACATGTTGGCTTGTATGCTAAAAAGTCTGGGTGAAAGCTTCAGGCATCGCTGGTTCAAGGTGCTGTCAGCAGAAATCTGTCTTTTCTCTCGTCTCTGCCCCTCTTTGTGTTGGCTTCATTCTCAGCCTGGCTTTCCCAGTATAGAGCTGCTCCAGGCTTATATTACATTAGCTCAGAAACCTGATGGAAAGAGAAGTGGGTTTTTTTGTTGTTTTTTGTTTTTTTCAATGGTTTCTATAGAAGTCCTGGACCTGGTGCTCACTGGCCTGTCTTAAGTCATGTACTCATTCCTGAATCAATCACTATGACCATGGAGAGATGTTCTGATTGGCTAAGACTTTGTTATACACCCACCCCTGGATCTGGAGGCGAGGGGAATCTCTCCCCGCAGCCTACTCAAATCCTCTCAAGAGTTTGGCTTTGTAAATAGACAGGCCTGGGTTTTCCAGCATTGACAGGTTTTAGCTGTGTGATCATGGGCAAATAGTTGAATCTCTCTGAACCTCATCTGTAAATTAAGGATAACAGTGGTCTTAAACTCAGGATTGTGATGAGGAGGAAATGAGATAATCCATGCAAAGCTCACTACTTTGTTGTTATTGTTAGTATTACTACTATTTCCTAGTTCTGGTACCTCCACTTCCAGAAAGTCTTCCTTGATCACCCCCTCCACACAAACTAGAAGGAAACTTCCTTCTTGAACTCTCACAGCCCTTTCTTTTGCGATTTTCTATGTGATTTCAGTGTTTCAGTTTCTGCTCGTGTTCATGACTCTTCTGCCTTATTAGACTTTCAGCCCCAAGAGGGGCCAAAATAGCTTCATCTGTGTATCTTCATAAGGATCACTGCTAACACCTGTCTAGGGCTTTACAGTTTCCAAAGCATTTCCTCTTCTGTTTTTCCATTCTGAACCAAAGTGCAATCCCACAAAGTGGGATTATTACCACTTTGCAGATGGGGAAATTGAGGCAGCAGTGGAGACAGAGCAGTGACATGGCCAAGCTTTGCAACAAATCAGTGGACAAGAAATCAGGTGTTTTTGGAATCCTAGCACAGGGCTCTTTTTGCTGGACAATGGTTTTGAATCTAGATTCACCCCTGGGACCTCTTTCTCCACCTTGACTCAGTGATTCTTTTCGCTCAGTATACCCTTTTTCCCTGCCTGAAGAGCCTTTCCCCCTGAAGCCCTCCTTCTCTAACTCCAGAGACATCTCTGGCCCTCACAGCCATCTCTTTCTGCTTCTGAAACACACCACTCAAGCCAGCCCCAATCAATCTGCATCATTATGCATCTGGAACCAAACTCCAAACCCTAGAAAGGGCAGATGACCATGTTTGCTCCAGCCCTGTGCCCTGGGACTGCTTTGGGCCTGGGCAAAGTGTCTGGCTTATCCTGTACCCTACTCTGCAAGACTGTTTACATGCTGTGGACTCAGCAGTACCTGGGTATGAATCCCGGCACTGCAATGTGCTACCTCTAATTTTTCATCTGTAAAATGAGAATAGAGCTGCTGACCTCAAGGGCTACTCTTGAGGATGCATTTGGAGAGAGAAATGAGAGAGGGTGATATCTTTCAAAGGGGGTGCAGGAAGGAGAAATGATTTCAAGGAATGCCAGAATGTCCCCTCTGCCCTTGCACATGAGTGGTGATCTTCCAGTCTCCGGAGGCCCTCTCCTCCGCCCTAGCCTGGCTCAATCTTTAGCTCTCTAACTCACTTCCTAGGCTGTAGTTAGCTCATCATCTCTTTATCTGCATCTGGTTCTCTTTTCTAAGCTTGCATCTTATCTCTGTGACTATACAGACTTGGTAGCTGGATGGGGAAGTGAATGTGTTCTGCATGAAGAAAAATCAGCCCAAATAACAAAGACCTGGCATCTTCCCAAGCCTCAATTTCTTGGTCTATAAAATGTGGACAATTAGAATGTTCACCTTGTAAGGCTGTGTTGAGGTTTTAGGCCAGCGCTATTCAGTGTGTCACCATCTAGCCACATGTGGCTATTTAAATATATTAATTAAAGTTAAATAAGGTCTTAAAAATTCAGCTCCTTGGTCACATTAGCCACATTTCAAGTGCTTACATGTGGATGGCAGACCTAGAGAACATTTCCATCATTGCAGGAAGTTCGACCGGGTAGCACTGGTTTAGATAATTTGTGCAAAGCACTCAAGCCTGCCCTGGGCACCTGCTGTGTGTTGGCATAATTCAACTGAAGTTGCAAACTTTTTCAAGCCAGGGGCCATGATTTCATGTAAGGCTCTGCTCTCCTGGACCAAGTTCAAAACAGGAGGCTCAGGTTCCTGCCTCAAGGCAGACAACAGAAGGTTTAATTTAGTCTCCTGGTGGAGAATGGACACTGAGCAGTGGGAGCGACATTGAACAGTGGGAGAGCAGCGAACTTTTGGGAGGGGTTTCTAGCATCTAGAACCAAGGAAGAACTTTTTAAAGAAGAAAATGGCCTGTGGGTTTGCAAATGTATTAGTTTCCTTCCCTCTCTCTTCTTCCTCCCCTCTCTTTTCTTCTTCTCTCTTCTCCCTCTTATATTTTTGCCGGAGAAGGGAAGTCTAGATCCTAGCTTGTGAGAACAGAAGGGATGCCTTGATCCATCTGGCTCCTTCATACAAGGCTCAGAGAAGTGCAGTGACTTGCCTAAATTCCCTTAGAAAGTGATGTAGAGTGGAAGTTCTGGACACAGCTTCCCTGAAACCAGAGTTTGGCACAGTGTTGATGTCACTCCAGCAACAGGAATGGTGCTGTCCGCCAACCCAGCAAGTCCTGATCCACCCCTAGACCCCACTATGAGGGGTCTGTGCTGATGCCCACCTTGACTGGAGCAGGTTAGCTGTGAGGTCTTGAGAACCTCTCCAGCTTTGCCTGTCCTCCTGCTTTGTTTTTGTCTTCTATGTCAAGTACCATGCTTGGTACACAGTTGCCTTGTGGCGCTGGTTGCACCAAAGGGAAGAGGTCGTTCCTGTTACTCCTGTCAGAGTGTAAGGCCCTGTGAAGGGGCGAGCCTTCACCAGGTGTATCTAAAAACCCTTCATGTCAGGGCTATGTTGAGCCAAGGGACCCCATCTTTTTAGTGCCTCCATCCCTTTGGCAGTCTAGCAAAGCCTATGCATCTCTTCTCAGAATAATTTTTGAGTGTGTTTTATTGTAATATAACACACATACATTAAAGTGCACACATCTAAAGTGTACGTCAGCGAATTTTCACAAAGTGAACACACTGTGACCCCGGCACCCAGCTCAAGAAACCGAGCGTGACCAGCGCCCCAGCAGTCCCCTGGCCCCTGCTAGGAACCGCCTTCCAAGAGAGACCTCTATCCGAAAACTGTTTACTAACGCATATTGCAAGTGTAAGAATGTGAGTTTTAGCTTAGGATGGGGCGGTCCGTGTGTGTGAGGGAGAGTGGTGAGGTGTGTGAGGAGTTGCGGTATGTACATGAGATGAGGGGATTTGTGGGGGACCTGAGTGCGTGGGTTCGAGTATGAATTTGCCAGCGTATGTGTGACGGTTGGGGGTCCCCGGGACGCGTCTGCGGGGTTTGGGGGGTTTGTTTAGGGGATCCGGCGTAGGCGGGGACGGGGCGGGGCTACGGGGCGGGGCGGGGCGGGGCGGGCGGGCGCGCGCACGCAGTCGGCGCGCCCCCTCCCGGCCGCCATGTTGGCTGGTGTGTGGGTGTCAAACTGAGCTAGACGCGGTGGCGGCGGCGGCGGCTCCGCGGGCTCCTGTCGCTCCCGCCTCCCCAGCGCTGCTGGCGGCCGCAGCCGCGCAACCCGGCCGGCCCGGAGGAGCGGAGGTGAGCCGGGGCCCGCGGGGCTCGGGGACCGGAGCGGGGCCTCAGGGCGCGGACCCTCCCCCTCCCCCAGGGGGCGGGCGTCCCCAGAACAGAGGCTTCCCCAGAATCAGCCCCGCACAGCATGCACCCCGCTGCTCAAGCTGGATCTCCACCTCGGGAAGGACCCCCTTTCTTCCAACCGGGCCCCGCCCCACGGGCTGGAGGGTAGCCCCCTCCCCAGGTGGATCCCTTTCCGCTGCTGGGACCCCCCACCGTCACCCCATTTCGCTATCTGGGAGCTCTTCCTTTTACATCCTCGGAGTCTGGGGCTCCCCTTACTCCCATCCCAGATCGGGGAGCCCCTCAAGGCCCTCACTTTCACTACCTTTCTGCTTGGAATAACCCCGCCCGGCCTCTCCAGAGCACTTTCCGCCCCTCCCCGGGCCAGGTGCCCCTTTCCTCCAGAGCCGAGTCTGGTCTCACTCCTACCCCCGTGCAGAGCCCAGACCCCTTTCCCTCCAGGAATCGGAGGAGGGGTGCCCTGTGTCCAGGATCCCGCCTGTCTCCTCTCCGCTTGGATCTGGAGCGGGGCCCCTTCTCCCCAGGGACCAGGTTCTCCTAACCCCACCCCCACAGCACAGCGGGGCCGGGGGCGGCAGAGCCAGGCTCCAGCTGCCTTTTGTTCCGCGTGGGATGGCAGAGACCCCGCCTGGCCGTCCTATTTGGCTAATCAGGGTGGGTGCATGGGTGCGTGGGAGCCGACCTCTTCCAGGAGACCCTTCCTCTCTTTCCCGGTGGGGCGGCTCCCCAGCAGCCGAGCGCGTTGGGAGAGGCTGGCCCTTCTAGAGGAGTCCGTGCCAACAGGTTTTTGTTTGTGACCTGGAGTTGGCCAAGTGGCTTTGAGGGATGGACAGTTTGCTGTACCCAGAAACCCCAGCAGGGGCCTATGAAAGCCCATTCCTCAGCCCAGGGGCTGCGCGTGGGGCCTCTTCAGAGTTTTGCTGCCCTGGGAATGCACCTGAAGTCTGTGCTTGAAGAGAGGATGGAGCTTAACCATCATTAGGGTTCAGATGAGGGAAGACTGAGGCCCAGAGATGCAGTGATTTGCTCAAGGTCACATAGCAATACCACTGTGGCAGTGCCAGAACTAGAAACTCAGTTTCCAGGGCCTTCGCCACGACATTTTAGACTTTTTTTTTTAAAGAGAGATGTTCAGGATTATCCACCTCCTCTTTTAGTTTTAATATTCACTCAAGAAAATGGGCAGGAAAAGATGAGAAGTATGAATTCTTCATTTCCACCTCCAGAAAATGTCCTGTAAAGAAGGGATTGGAATAGGGGGTTAAAATGATTTTAAAAGGTTAATTTTAATTATCCATGCCTTCCTCTCCCCCTCACATCCCCAATCACATAAGATAATGAAGATTTTGCAGAGCATATGTGCATCTTGTAGCTCTAGATGCCAGATGACAAAATCATATACTGAATCCGGCACAGCAGTGATTGAGTTTGCACTGATAATTTTCATATGTTTTTAAATGAACATCGAAAGGAACTATAGTTTATTTCTGAATAGTATTTGTGTTTAGGACAAGTGATTTTGTTGGAGAAAGCACCAAGATCTTCTCATTTTTTTATCTGTATTTTTATTTTTACATTTTAAAGGTTATTTCTTTAGTTTTAATATTGGGTTAGTCATCCTTATCAGTTTCACTGGGCTATTCTTTTGTAAGCATTGAATGAGATACTGGTTATTAAAGAGTTTGGTAGAGAGTAAATTACTATAAGGCATGATTCAGGACTGCATCCCACAAGTCCCTGGACCAGGAGCAAGTTTGGATTGCCCTCTGGGATGTATTGATCTCTTCTGATTTACCCAGGCTTTTTGCCTCCCTGAACTCTGAGCTTGGCAGGTGGGGAACTCTGTGGAGAACTCTCGCAGCAATGTGTGTTGTGCCAAACACGTGTGTGAGGTGTGAAGACATGTGAAACTTTCAGTGGTGATACCTAGCATGGTGTATGCAGTCTAGAAAAGTGACCCATCCTTTGTAGAAATTCTCTGTAGAAATACAGTTGCGAAGGTGTGGATTTCCTAAGAGTTGGGATTCTGAGGAGTCCTGCAAAAGTAGTTGAGAAGTTTTTGGGACTCTGGTTTGTTTTAATGACTTGGCTTTTTCTGAACTTAAAGGGTAGGTGGTAGTGACTTTCCCTTTCCCTCCTTCTCTAAGATTTCATTAGGAAGAGTGGTAAATTTATGTTCTTTGCGGACTAAAGTGCTAAGAATTTTTGTGCATGGGATTATCATTGTCATACTCTTGGGAAGCGCATTAAATTTTTCAAGCCTTTTGGTAATTGCTCTCACTGTACCCCAGGGCCTTCCTGTCAGATTAATGGGTCATGGAGGTTTTCGTTTTATAGCATGAGTACTTGGTGACCCCTAAACCTTGGAGAAATCAAAAGGCTCAGATTTGGGGAATTTGAGATTTGACTTTGGGGAGGATATGAGGAAATATCTAGTCCTACTCCCTGTTTTCTGCTGGATTTTCAACTCATGTCTTCAGTTTAAACAAACAATTTCTGTCAAGCTTTTGCCAGCCAACTCTACCAGTGTTTGGGCCCCTCTAACTCTACTCTCTAAGCCTCATCACGCTGAACAATCTCTTGGAGCACTTACGTTGTCTGAGTATCTGAGGCTCTTGTGACATTTTGTGACATCTTTGAGACTAATGATTATCCTGTCTTTCTTTACTTCTCTAGTACCAGCTCAGTCTCTGACACACGGTAGGTACTTAGTGAAGGTCTGGGGATGCAAATAAGTAGCCCTGGGGGCAGGAAAACAAACATTTATTGATCTCTTACCTCTTACAGCAGGCTCCACTGTTCTGTCTTGTTCTTGCAAAAACCACTGCTCCTAGTCCAGCAGTCATACGTCATTCACGTGGATATTATTCCCCTTCTGCAGTTGAGGAAACTGAGACCCAGGGGCTTAAGTCATGTGCTCAAGGTTACACACCCAGTAAGTGATGGGCTGGGATTTTAACAAGTCTGCCAGATTCCAAAATATTATTATACCTGTTACCTCATTTGAAAAACCAAGTCTCACAGGGACGAGGAGACTAGTTTAAAGCCCTGTTGCAAATTGACAATAGACTGAGTACTTTGAGATGATGTAATTAAGATTCGCGAGGGTGAGTGAAAGCACATTTTGTTTTTGTCAGATGCATTGTGAAATGACTATGCCCATTTGTTGACTTTTTGAAAATTGACAAGCTTTCTGATAAGTTCGTCATTGGATTTTTTTTTTGTTTAATTAGCTTTTTCAAGGTGTCTAAAAATAGAAACTTAGAAAACAAATACAGTGAAATAAGGGTACCTGTGGTTGAGTGTGTTCAGTGGCACCTGTCTATGGACTTGTTTGCCCATTCCTATTTTCCAATCAGGCAGTTAAGTTTTTGGTGTCTTGAAATGCAAGCCTGTTTCAGCAGCCTTTTTTTAAAAACAAAATTTTTTATCTTCACATTGACATATAACATAGGGTTTACCATCCATTCGTGAGTGGAAAACCTGAGGTCCAGAGAGGTTAGGTAACCTTTGAGGAACTGGCATAGCCAGGAGTTAAACCCAGGTCTCTGTGATTCCCAAACCTGATTTCCTCCTATTCCACCAGCCCCTGTAGAAAGCCCCACATAATGAGCACTCATTTAAATTATAGGCTAAACTTGTGATCTGAAAATCACCATCAAGTTTATTTAGAAGGCTGGGAATTGTAAATGAGAAGATTTCTGTCTTTCTCCTAATTTTAGGATCTGTGAAAGCATTGAATGTCAGGAATTTAGTGGACCACTTGAACTGATAGATGCTAGGTTTAGGATTTGATTTAAAAAATAAAAAAGATTTGCCTCCTTTGAACCAGATCTGCAACATTGTTAAAATGCTCCCTGTACATGCATTGGATTCTTGATGGTGACTCATTCTCAGCTTACCCGGGTACTAGAAACTACTTTGTGCCTAGGCACAGAAAAGTCTCCCTGTTGGTCCTGGTCTATGCAGTGTCTAGGCTGCACTTTCAAGCCCTCTGGAGACAGAACAGGTAATTTAATTCTTCTATTCAAAGCAGTGCTAGGAATTGGGTACACACAGGGCTATAATTGAAGGGACTCCCCGTGTTCTCTTCATGGCAACCTGGCTGATAAATGGATCAGAGAAAAGCAGGCTCATTCTGAGGGATGACTGACCATCTAGAGCTGCTGCATGATGTGAATTTAAAAGCATCTATAATTAATCACTTTCTGAGTACAGGCTTCAATCTTCCTCTCACTCCCACCCCTCTTAAAGTGATATATCATCATTGCATCCTGGCAGCTCAGTAGCTGAGAGCACCAAATGGTACAGACAGTTTGAGTACAAGGGCCATGTGACAAAAAGCTTTGGAATCTGATGCGGGTACATATTGGCCTACTGGCTGCAGGGCTTTGGGCATTTTAATCACTGAGCTTTGGTTTCCTCATCTCTAAAGTGAGGCTTATAATAACCACTTGGCAGCAGAGTATCGGTATTTCTCAGACTCTGGTGTGCATCAGAATCACCCAGAGAGTCTATTAGACACATTGCTGGGCTCCATCCCTAGAATTCAGCTTCAGTAGGTCTGGAGTGAGCCCTGAGTGTGTGCATTTTCAACCAGTTTCCAGGTGCTACTGATGCTGCTCGTCTGGGGACCAGATTTGGGAACCCTGGCCTGGAGGACCTAATGAGAAGGCGTGTAAGGAGTCAGCACTGGCTGGCTGTGCAGGGGAAACTTAAAAAACGGCAGTTCCTTTCTGCTTCTGATGTGCTTCTGAGTATTTTTCAAAGATGGTAGCATGACACTTGAGAAGGGAATTTGGCTTCTCAAAAAGATGTTTTCACTTTGTTTTTACTCAGTTATAATTTGGACTGTGGTTACAGGTCTTATCACTGTGGGTTAGTCGGGATGTTTTCCTTGATGAAGGGAATGTAAGACGTCAGTGCCCTTCGAAGAGGCAGTAAATCTGAGATTCTGTTTGAAAAACCAGTTCATTCCCACACATTAAGCAAGTTGTTCACTGACAAGGCTTTTAAGAAATGCAGCTGGGAAAGGCAGGGAGGAGTGGTGTTGGGCACTGAGCAGACTCCCACAGGGTCATTAGGGGTGGCCACTGGTGTTAATGGAAGTCACTTCTCCCCCTACGACAATTCAGATTGATTTAATATTCTTTAGTGTTTAGAGTTTGGAAAAAAAAATTTTTTTCTCCGGTAGTAATTATCAGCTTGTCCATCAAAACCAAACACATGGGTGTGTGTATGAGCCCTGATGGTTTTTGAATGTCTCCTGTGTATCAGACCCTATGCTACTCCTTTATGCACAGTATTTAACTTAATTTAATTTAATTTAATTTAATTTTTATCATGATCCCGCAAGGGCTGTCACAATTTCTTTTTTTCATACACAAAAACTGAGGCTCAGAGGGGTTTAGCAGCCTGCCCCAGGCCACACAGTAAGTGCCCCAGCTGGTATTTGCTACTACCGATATCAGATTCTGAACCACATTATTTCCACTACCTCACTCTTTAGCCATTCCAGGTGCTCCCATTGTCTCACTGTTCCCTCACAACAACCCTGGGAAGTAGGCATTTCAGGGATGAGCGAGATGGGGCTTGGAGGGGTCAAGATCATTAACATGCACCTACTCTGAATTCAGTCCCAAACTTGTCTTGATTTTGGAGCTTTATGAAGCTGTTTCTATGACAATTACCTCACTTTTAGTGAGGACCACAGAAGTAAATTCTAAGACCTAAAGCTGCCTGGATGAATATAGCAGGCACCTGGTGGGACCCCACCTGGGTTGGCTGGGAGGAGGGCTGTGTGGGCTGATAAGGGTTTTTGTGTTTGTAAAGCTATGTTAAAATAATTGCCCAAATTGCTCTTTGAGGAAAGGGACCATTTCTTTTTACTCTAATTCTGAAGCTCTGCCCATTTGTTCTCCCAACGTGACACATGGCAATTAAGGACTAAAAATCCTCTGGTAATGCTGTTAAAATGTGATCAGATTCAGACAGAAGAGCTTGATAGTCTTAAACAGTTACATGTAAATAAAAATATAAAGCATCTCCTTTTTCAGTAGGCAATTAATACATGACTTCTAGCAAATGGGTCATTTTTCCAGTCTTACAGTGTAGGAGGAGGCTGGGGTGTGATCACTTTCCCAAGGCTTGATAATTGCCTGCAGCTCCCAAGCCAAGGGATGGTAAACAGCTATGTGTCAGTACCTGCCCTGTGCTCTTTGGAGGCCCTGGAGGTTTGGACTCAAATGTGTTGTTTCGTAAACTCTTTAAGACTCTGAGGTGAATAAATCATGAGAGCTAAAAGTTCCATTCAAAATCTGCCCCCCTTTCCACCCTCTCCACCTTTCCCAAATCGTCAAAGCAATAAAAGAATACTGACAGGAATACAGTCATTTTTACTTGAAAGCAATTCCTTCCTGAGTGCTTGTTTGATATCCAGAGCTGGGGTCTAATGACTATACTTTGGATCCCAAAATTTGGAAAACATGATCGGAGAAATAATGTTTATGCCGCTTTATGAGAGGCAGTCTGGTTGATGTAGAATTATGAGCAGCAAAATAAAGACAGTTTTATGATACTAGGGTAGAATATTTGAGATCAGTGTCAGCCTGGAAAATATGCAACACATGGTTTCTAGAGTCAAAATGATGGGTATAAGTGAAATGCCATGTTTTTTGCTACCAAGAACTTAGTCTGATTGAGAAGACAAAGTTAACATGTGTGAGACAATTAGAAGCTGGTGGTTTGTTGAGCTGTGATTTTGATCCTTTGTCAGGAAATCAAGAATGGAGGAAAGTCTAATAGAGTTAGGAAAGGCATCAGGGAGAAGATAGGATTTGAGCTGGACATTGAAGGATAGGGAACAATTTCAGGAGTGGAAGGCAGATGGGAAGGCATTTCAGATTGAGGCAAAAGTAGGAAACCAAGCTTGGGGTGGGTTTGGGCCAGTGCCTATATGAGCATGGGGTGTGTGCACAGTATGGGCGCGAGAAGCAGCTCTGCCTAGTGGATGCCTGGGAGTAGCAAGGACTGAGGTAGCCAGATGGCCACTTGCTCTGATGAAGCAGGGGCCTTGGGATTTGGTGGTGCTGGCAGTAGGAAGCGCAGGTGTTTGGGAAGGGACCCTCTGACAGGGGCCTTGCAAAGTGGCATAATTTCTGTGGGCGAGGGCCTGGTCATGAGACTGGATAGGTTGCAGTTCCGGAGACAGCACAAAGGTGTGTGTGTCACAGTGAAGGGATGCTAGAGTCTGGTTCTGTTCGAGAAGAGGTGAGGGCCTCAGGGCCTCAGTGCTGGCTGGGAAGTGGATGTGACACTCTCAGAGCCTGCTGTTTTTATCCTTGGCTGCACCTGCAAGTCACATGGCCTGGAAAGCTTTTTAAAAAATGCCTGTGATAGGGCCCCACCCTAGACCATGGAGGGGGAACCAGTAATATTTTCAGAAGTATTCCAGATGATTCTAATGATTTGTGTGGGCTGAGAAGCTGAACTGTGTGCTCAGAGGAGCCTCTGGGAGTGTCAGGAATTAAATGATGGGAGAAAATTGGAGATAGAGAGCAAGAAACCTGTACAGTAATGAGGTAAGGGTGCTGGGGCCCTGAGCTACTGGAAAGTAACTGTGGAGGCTTGAGAGAAGAGAAAGGGGGTGGCAGATGAGGTGGATTCAGATAACTACCTGGGCTGCTGAAGTTTGCCTTAGCAAAGAGTGTAAACAAGGTGAGGGCAAGAGAAGAAATTGTTACCCACCTATTTGATAATTCTCCTTCAGCCTGATTTTTAGTGAGGTCTAAGGGGCAGGCATAGCAGGTTCTTATCTACTCATTTAAGCCTGCAGCCAGGTTCCTTCCTATACTCTTAATTGTAATGACTGCAGCAGACCTTACTTGTAAAATTTAAAACTACATTTCCTTAAAGTAATTATATTAAAGATAGTTGTAATTTAGAGTTCTTAATTTAGATAGATTCATTTTATTAAAGATTAGAAGTGAGGTTTTACCTGGTACATTTAATGCATATCACAATATCATAATTTATAGTAGTTACAGAAAAAAATTAGTTTATAGGCCAGTTCATTCAGTCTTTATTTAACGTTTATTGAGCATATATGTATTATGTGCTATAGGCTTAGAATACGTAGGTAATAAGCTTTAAGTTCCTGCCCTTAAGTAGCTTATGGCCTGCAGAGAGTGGCTCCTGATATAGGGACAAGTAATGTCAGCTCCTGGAGAGAGAAGTTTAGAAGGTGGTGTCAGGCACTGAGAATGAACCTGGGTGTCAGAGAAGGCTTCAGAGGAAATATGTAATAGAGTCTTGAAGGAGAAAAGTGGGAGTCCTTGGGGACAGAGACAAGAGAGCTGCTGGTTGAGGGAACAGTGTTGTGTCAAGCCTGAGGGTGAAGTGTCGGGCTTAAGCTGAGTAAGGAGGAGGGGCTGGACATGTGGCAGAGGCCCAGCCACAGGCTGACCTGGCAGGACAGGTGGAGAGCTTAGTGAGATTTGAGTTGGGCTGTGGTTTTCACACACTCTTGGTTGTGAGTGGGCAGGGCCCTGGGTTCTCCACTCTACCTCTAATCAGAGCAGCTCTGCTCTGATACAAACGTGGGAGAGTTAAAAAGAGCTCATTGGAAAAGTGTTCCTTTGCTGTTTGAAAAAAAAAAAAAAGCCAAAGTGATCTCATTGCAGTAGGTGCTAGGGAGCCATTGAGAGCAGGGGAGTACCCTGTGAGTAGCTGGGAAGGAGGGCCTGGAGGCTTCCCAGGGACCTGAAAAGCCCTCATTTCTTTCTGTATGTATAAGAAGGTGGAGTTGAAAAGGATTCTGTTTTATCCTTTACTCCAAGCCAGTTTCTCAAGTCCTATGGTAATGACTAGGCAGTGTGCTGATACTGTGCTTAATAGGTCCCTTGGGAATAGAATTCCTTACAGTCAAGCAGTTCTGTTTTCCAGAAATCCCTGGAGAATTTTATGACCAGGTTGTAAAGGTAAGTGACCTAGTATTTAACTTGGAATGTATGCCAGAGAGTGACTGTGTGCCAGGCTATGTGCCAGGTACCCAGGAGATGGCCCCAGTCCTCAGATCTCAGTGTAGACTGGACAGAAATGGTCTAGGGCCGCTCCAACCTACAGATGCGTTTTGTTTGGGCTGTACTGTGCCTCTTTTTAAAAATTAAAATTGGTTGCTGTATTAGTTTCCTGTGGCTGCTGTAACCAGTTACCACAAACACAGTGGCTTAAAACATTGCAGTTCTGTAGGTTAGAAGTTCAATGTGGGTCTTAATGGGCTAAAATCATGGTGTAGCTAGGGCTGCATTCCTTCTGGGGGCTCTAGGGGAGGATCTGTTTCTTTGCCTTTTCCAGCTTCTGGAGGCTGCCTACATTCCTTGATTCGTGGCCCCTCTGCTGTCAAAGCCAGCCATACCCAGTCCTGTCCTTTCACATTGTGTCACTCCGATGCTGACTTTCTGCCTCCCACTTCCACTTTTAGGGACCCTGTGATCACCTTGAGCCCATTGGATAATCTAGGATCCTCGCTCTACTTTAAAATAAACCAATTAGAAATATTAATTCCATCTGTTACCCTAATTCCCCTTTACCACGTAACCAGGATTACAGTGTGGACATCTTTGGGAGGCCATTATTCTGTCTATTGCAGTTGCCAACATGAAAATCAGGAGATCTTACATAGCAATCCAGACTTGCAGCTCCATTGACAAATCAGAACACTTGGCAGCTGGGGGCCTGCACTGTTGCCTGGCAACACTGGGTCAGCGCCAGTGTTGGCACTGTCTCTGGATGGGATTGCATGCACCAGTTCTCCAGAGCCCCCACTCTTCCCATAGCGCCTACTCATTTGCCTTCGTTGCCTGGGCCCTGCTCCGGAGGACCCAGGATCTTAGCTAGAGACCAGCAATGGCATCATCCAGTGTTCAGGGGGGTGGAGCTTGCTTACCTCCCTGTTCAGTGCCTTCCTCCTTGCCCCTGTGCCCCTCCCTGCCTTCAGATCCTTGTCTCACACCCTCCTCTGCCTGGTACACACCCATCTCTTCTCTCCCTGACCAAGAGCTCTACATTCCAGAGCATCTCTGATGCTATTCTAGGTGGTATTTTTTGTACCGTAACTCCTTGTCTCCTGTGCCCTCCTTTTCTGGCACCCCAAACTATTACATTCTGGTGTCTTCCATTTTATGTCTCGCATTGGCATTTGTAAAAAGCAAGTCTTTATAATGTACCTTTGGAGCAGTAGCCATCAAAAATTAAGATCATACAACAAGCATTTAGTTGAACATCTACTTTTTGCCACACACTTTCCTTAGACAATGGGAAATGAGATAGAGATACCTGCCTTGCCTCCCCCAGAAATCTAATTCTAGATGAAGGAGGAGGACAAACACTAAGCAATTGCAATATTAACCTCCTATTGCATTTAGGGAGGGTCTGATAGCATCCTGCTTCCTCAGACCCTGGACAGGAGGTAAGTTCCGTCTTAGTGGTTGAGGATTTGGGGGGCGGGGAGCGTGGTTGTTGAAGGCATTTTGGTGCAAGGTTCCCTCATTTCCAGACATCACCTAGACCCCAGCTGACAACTGAATTTGGGGCAGGCATCTCCGAGGCCCATATAGCAGATAGGTTTGCAGTGTAAAGGACTACATCAGACTCCTTCGTGTACCACTGTCTGGCGATCTGAACTGTGGCATGGTTATTTTCCAAGGGCCCCTTTGTGTGACCTGTTGTGGATGGGCCTGCCTTGAGTGAACCTGCTCTGTGGGGCTCTCGTGGAGGGTACCAGGTCGAGTCACCAGAATTTGACAGTTTAAAGGCATCCAGTTCTTTATCTAGCATGTTAAAAGATCTTTGGAAACTTGCTTAAAAACAAAGCAAAACTTTTCATTATGGAGGATTTCAAACATAAACATAAAATAGTTCAGTGAACCCCATCACTCAGCTTCAACAATTTTAATGTTGGCTTCCCCCTTCCCCCATTGGATTATTTCAAAGCAAATCCTAGACTGATTTCACTTCAGTGATAAATGCTTCAGTATCTCTAATGATATGAACTCTTTGGAAACTTTTAAAAAGTCAAGACCTACCACCAGGCATCCTGATTCTGATTTTCATATGCTCTGGGGTTGAAGCTGATATTTTTCAGTTGTGGAATAATTGTCTTCATGCAAAATCTTGATTTAGGTTGAATTTTATTAGCATTTATATTAGGGCAAAACAAGGAAAGTTTTGCCATTTTAATTTTTTCATTGTAAAATATATATAAAATTTACCATGGTAACCATTTTAAAATGTAAAAATTCCATGGCATTAAATACATTTACAGTGTTGTGCAGTCATCACCACTGTCTAGTTTGAGAGCTTTCCATCACCTCACAAAGAAACCTGTACCCATTTAGCAGTCACTCCCTACAGCCCTCAGCCCCTGGCAACCACTGATCTACTTGCTGTCCCTAGGGATTTGCTGGTGCTGGACATTTCATGTAATGGAATCATATAGTATGTGACCCTTTGTGTCTGGCTTCTTTCAGTTAGCATAGTGTTTTCCAGGTTCATCTATGTGTTAGCCTATGTTAGTACTTCTTTCTTTTTATGGCTGAATAATATTCCACTGTGCGGATAGACCACAGTTTGTTCATCCGTTCATCTGTTGATGAACATGGGCTGTTCTCACCTTTGGCGATTGTGAGTAGTTGCTACTTTAACTCATCAGTGCTTATTTGGAAATGTGGTGATGTAGTGCATCGATCAAAAAGAAAATATGTATATGGGGGCAGGAGGGTGATTTACTCTTTTTCTCTTGTGAATTTGTTTTTATCGGGACATAGGTAGAGTATGGGCTGGGCAATGTCACTGTGGGTGGTTATGCCCCAGTAGGGTACTGTTTATTCTTATCTTCCTAGGATAGCTTTTGGAGCTTTTTCTTTTTCTTGAAGTTACTACTCTTGCTGCCAGTAGCCTCTTCAGGTCTAGTGCTGAGTGGCTCCTCCTTGGAAGAGAATTTCCTCTTTTTCTTGGGGACACTCCTGTTTCCTGCCTCTTCAGGGTCACTAATTGGCTCCTCTTTGGGGAAAGACTTCTTCCTCTTGATTTCATTTATTTCAACACACATTTTTAAAGAACTTATTACTGACTTGTAATATATAGAACAGGAAAGCATATGGTATGTAATGTCAGTACAGAAGTGGGCTCAGAGGCCTATTCTGGTTGTTTTTTGGTTTTGGTTGTTTTTTTGGTGGCTGTGAGGCCTGCTTACAGGCTGCTATCTGGGGGACATACCCTGCTCTTCCTGACCTGAGAGACCACAGCGGTGGGTCTGAGAGTGGGCAGTGGCCATTTTGAGTGTTGGCATCGAGGGAAATGCACAATAGCTTCTGAGACTTTGCCCCCTCCTGAGTTGTGGGGACAGACTTGGTGTTCTTGGTGTTTTCATGACAGCCGTGACCGAAGAGCCTGTTTTCCTGGATACCGAGTTAGTGCCTTTATTTACATAGTCAGTAGAATAGAGTCTGTGCCCTTGTGTTTTCATGACAGCATGCTAGAGTTCAGGATGGAAGGTTAGATACATTGTTACCAACTGTGGAAAATGAAGTGCATTTGGTAGCATGCTTTATATGCAGACATTGGTTTTTATTAGTTTTTTTCCAGCAAGGATTTAGCAGACAGCCTCACGTAGTCCAGTGCTGACAGGTGAGCACCCTCCTCAAAAGCTGCTATGTGTAGTGAGAAGTGGCCTTAGGTGGTTACGGTCATGGTGTTGTGGGGGACACTCTCCACTGCATCATGCCGTGTACCCCCTTTTGGAGGGCACAAGGGAGTTGTTCATCTCAGGTCCCAGGACAAGGAGAATCTTTTCTTGTGATTCTGGTTTATTGCTATCTTGTAGACAGTGAATCCTCCTTGCTTCGGCCACCAGGAACTCAGCTCAGAGCCAGTAGTTTGTCCCAGCTCTAGCGTGGCCTGCACTTTGGATCTAACTTTGCTTTCTGGCCCCGATTTTTTTTTTTTTTCTTTTTCTCGTCTATTTCCCTATTGCCTGTGTTTCTTTGTTTACTTGCTTTTCATTATGTTCTCTGGATTTCTGTAAGCCAGTGATTCTTAACTTGTCTACTTTAATTAGAATCACCCAGGGAGATTCTTTTTTAAAGTGCCAATGCTCTGTCCCTCCCACCCCCCACCTTATATTTTAATTGTTCTGGGTTGGGGCCTGAGCATAAGTAGTTTCTGAAGCTCCCCAGAGATTAAAACGTGTGGCTAGGACTGAGAACCACTGCTTTAGGCCATTTCACATCTTTTTAGTAACAAGGCAGGGACAGCCTACCCAAAGGACAGTAGTGGTCTGAGTTCAGAGAAGCTGAATAAAGAGGATTATGTAACTTCCAGCGGTTTTCTTGCCAGTGGAACCAGTGGGAAAGCTCTGAGGGGCTCCTTTCCTTGGTCAGAACCACAGAAGGCTCAACTCGGTCTGGAGTGGGAGGAGAGACTGGAGATTTTGCTTTACAGATCTCCAGCCTGCCTAGTGGTAGTACAGCTTTGTAACAAGGTCTTCTGGGCTATTTAGGACCCAAGTCCCATACTTGGGACCTAATTTATGCTTAACACCATTTGCTGCAGAATGTAATTATGGAGAAGATCCAGTGTACAAGAGAGAAAATTTAAAACATGGTCTTTGCAACTAATCCAATACTTCTTGCACTTTCAAAAAGCATTTTCCTTGCTCTAAAGAGAAACAGGAAATTATAAAAGAAAACACGTTCTTTCTTGATTTAAAAGCATGTATTTTATTGGCAGAAGAAAATGGCAAGTAGCACAAGAAATCACTATGTAACCTGACTGCAAGGTGTTGGTCAGATTTCAGCATTTGAAGAGGGAGAAACAAATGTTTCTTTAAAAAACAGAACTGAACCCATATTCCCCCCCCCAAAATAACCCCAAATCAGGTTATTTTCATTTAGTTCTTTTGCTTTTTAACAAAAATTTTAACTTTTTTTTCTTTACCATCTGATTATCAAGTTTCCAAAAACTATGTTAAAGTCAGCTCTACCAAAATAGACTATGTGCAATGTAATATTTCCAGGCTGATTTTCTTTTTTCGTGTTGTCTCATGGAGAATGCTTAGGATGCCTGTTTTAATGGTCGTCAAAGAAAATTTAGAAAGTTCGTATAAGAACTAAACTAGAACTTGACCTGTAGCCTTGCCATTGTAGTTGCTCTTGGTATTTTGGTTTATTTTCTCTAAGTTGTTTGATGTTTATTTAGTGTCCAAGGATCTTTGTGGCCTGTGTGACCATCATGGGAGGGCTCAGAGCTTTCCCTTGAATAACTGTTCTGGGAAGAGGTCAGCTGCTTCCTGTGATTTGTCCTCTCCTCTCTTGCTGCAGGTGGTGGCGGTAGACAGCCCCTAGAGGCTTCTGGAGGCCAAGAGGGAATTCTGCTAGGGGAAAGGCTTTGCTGAAATGATAGGGTTTATTAACTAGTTGATTGTGGGTTAGGGAGGAGGAGATTATGACTCCAAGGAGGCTGTTGGTTCTGGTGCTGAGACGTGAGTGTAGAGGCAAAATGGTCTGGTGGGGAGGATGATTTTGGGGCCGGACAAGGGAACTAAAGGCAGATAGCACTACATGTACTTCAGAGACTTGCAGAGTGAGGTAGACTGGCTCCTTGGGCAAAGTCACTTAATGCTCTCTCAACCTCAGTTTCCCCATCTATGAGATAAAAAAATGAGAGTAAGAATAAGTGACATCCAAGTCATTCCCAGTACCAAAATGCTTTGATTCTGTGTCTTCAAGACCTTCCATTCTTAGGTAAGAGCAGTATTCAAGAGGGCAGGTATTTTTTTGTTTCTCTTTTCTCTCTGATAAAGTTGAGTTGGGTTGGTGATGAGAAGTTCGTAATGGGTGGTTTATTGCCTCTCCTTTTTCCACAAGAGAAAGGCCAATTCCTCAGGAAATGTGTTTGCCTGAGGCTTACTTACTCTGATCCAACCCAGAGAGCTAATTCAGGCTGTAGGTCAACCTGATCATTGCAGGGTGACCCATGACATATTAATGTCTAATAATTTCCTTCTGGGGTTCTTGGCATTGGCGCTGCATGTGCACAGTCAGAGGGGTTGTTTGTGCGTCATCGTGAGCAGGTCTCCTACACTAGAAAAAAGGTCCCTGATTCCTTACCCACTGGTGTTAAGTCCACCTGGCTGGTCATGGAATCAACCCCAGTAAAAAGATGTCAGCCTTCCCACAAGATTGCACACCCCTGGATGACAGCAGCTCTGCTCTGGGCAGCATCCAGTGCAGGGCCTGGTGGTGACGGACAGCTTCGTACAGACTTGTCAAATGGAGGCTTGTATTTGCGTGCCACATTACATACAATTGGTGGATATTTAAGAAATCCTTTCCATAGAAATTTAAAGGCTACTATGAAGGATTATTTTTTTCATTTGGAAGAAAAAATTGGTTTACTACTTGAAAAGGGGAAACAAATATTGTCTTTTTTAAAAGAAAAAAACTCATTTGTTAACATACCAGATTCAAGCTCTCAGAAATAAGTGATTAAAAAAAACCCACAAAACTGCCCTGTGAGGCTTATGGAAATATAATTTGGAATTGGTCAGCCTAATTCTTTCCTTGTAGTAGATGATGTGGAAATATGGTTTTGCTGTTATTTTTATTAAATATGAGTGTGGTACCTTGTTGATTTGGCATCTTTTGAGCTTCGAGTCACTGCAGAGGGAAATTTCCAGACAAATGAATATCACCCCTTTGAGGACCAAAGCCTTTCCTTTTCATCTTTTGTTTTTCCTCTTTACACATGTTCCCGGATTTCACAGAGGCCAGGTTGGCTGGACAGGCATCTCACCATACGGAGCTCTGGGTTCCAGGAGAAAGGCTGAGATGTGCCTGGAGTGAGATGGATTAGATTGCTTTCATAATGGGCCTTTGAGATCTTGACTGTCCTCATCCCAGTGGCTGGAGGAAGGGTCCAAGTTCTCTGACATTGGCATCCAGGGCCCATCCCCGTTTGACCTGTTGTCTTCTCTTCTGGCCTCACCTCTCACTGCTTTCTCTCTTTGCTTGCTGGGCTAGGTATTGGAACATGTTTTGTCTGCTGTTCACTTACCTCAACCGTCCCCTCGTACACTCCACACCTGGCTTGTACCCTTTAGACCTCCATCGTAGGGTATCACCCATCTGGGTTTCCCTGTTCTCTGTGGGCAGTGTCACGTGAGCTCTGCAGCTGGGGTTGTGTTCAACTGATGTGTATCCTTTAGTGCTGTGCCTCTGCCCAGCAGGTAGCAGATGCTGAAGACACACCTGCTGCACAAGTGGCTGCTCAGGGCTTCTTGTTCTTCCCTTCCTTGACCCTGCCCCTGATAACTGGGGAGACAGACCTGCTTAGGGCTGCACTGATGGATGTGTGTGTGTGTGTGTGTGTGTGTGTGCGCGCGCACGCGTGCGTGCATAAATCTGTGGGCAGTGCAGGGGAGAGTACAAGGAGAAGGACAACTCAAACCAGCTGAATGAGGGTGTGGACAGCTAGGGAAGCCACTGCAGGCCATTTGCAGCCTTCCAGGTATGAAGTCCAAGGGGTCTGGAAGGGACAGACACAGGACTGTCTGGTGGTCTTTGGCCTCCAGCTGTTGGTGGAGGGCTCTGGCATAGATTGACAGGAGGAAGGAAAGGGAGAGCTGGGCTAACAGCTATGCCTGTGCAGCTCCTGGCACTGGTGTCTGAGACCTGTTTGCCAAAGGCTTGTGTGTGGCCTTGCTGTGCTTTTTTTTTTTTTCCTTAATGAGGGTGGGACTTTTTTTTTTTAAAGTAATGCTCTTTGAATAGACAGTA
This sequence comes from Pteropus vampyrus, assembly GCF_000151845.1. Taxonomy (NCBI): domain Eukaryota; kingdom Metazoa; phylum Chordata; class Mammalia; order Chiroptera; family Pteropodidae; genus Pteropus; species Pteropus vampyrus. The sequence goes on along the minus strand of NW_011888825.1, from coordinate 9,040,984 downwards.
CATTCCCATAGTTCTTAAATGTAAAGGTATACTTTGAGAAATCTTGTTCTTCACCTCTGATCTCATCTGCCCCATCCCCTCCTTCTTTCTAGTAGATAACCCTTATTAGTAGTTTGAATAGCCTTCCAATGTTTTTTTATACAAATAAAGCAAATACAAATTTATATTCTTATTTCTTTCTTGTTTACTTACTAATATAGTCTAGAGATTTTCCATGTCAGTATGTGAAGAATCATTGACATTCTCTCTTTCAGCTATTAGTATTATGAAGTTTGTTCCTTATTTTGGAGAAACAAAAGTTGTTCCTTTTGTTTTGTTTTGTTCTAAACTGTATCTCCTGTACAAAGGCATTTGGGCATTGTTTCCAACATGCTGTTTCCTAACATACTGCAAGGAGTAATCTTACCTCTGCACCATTTCTCACAGTTGCACATGGATCACCCTCCAGGGACGTTGCTGTGTCAGAGAGGAAACACATATGTAATTTTGATAGATTTTGCCAAATTTCCTTCTAAAGGGGTGGTTCCATTTTGTACTTTCATCAGTAAGTATGAGTGCCTGTTTCCCCACAGCCTCATCAACAGAAGGTATATAGTCAGTGTTTGGATTTTTGCCAACTTGACAGGTATAGTTTTAATTTGTATTTTACTGAAGTGTGAACTGATCATGTTGTCATGTTTAAGGACCATTTATATTTTTCTGTGGACAGTTCTTTTCTTATTTTTCTCTTTGGTTATTGGTTGCCTATTTCTCAATTTCTGTGAGCTCTTCATATTTTTGGAAGGTTATAGTTCATCATGTTATGAGTTAAATATTTTTTTCAGGCTAGGAATTATTCTGATCTCGTTAGATTCTTTAAGTTACCATCCCCCCTGCACACACTCACACATAACCCAGTCTCCTGTGTTTAAAGATTCGGACTGTGGCCTTGGGACAAAGTCTGGTACTTTTTGTATTGGAACCACAACCTTGGCTTTTTTCCAGGATTTTAAGTTAATGGCTACAGACACATGTTCAACATGAACATACAGTAGTGTGGATGTGTTTGAGTCTGTATCAGGATGGGCTACATGCTGCTGTGAAAACAACCAGCCCCTCACATTAAAGTGGCCCAACACAGCAAAATCTTATCTCTTGTTCATGCTGCATATCCTTTGTGTGTCGTCATCACAGTCATTCATGGACACAGATCAAGGAAGGTGCCATTTTTTTTTGGTGGTTGTTAACAACTTTATTGATGTATAATTTAAGTACCATGAAACAAATTTCACTTTTTAATTATACAGTTTAATAGTTTTCAGTATATTTAGAGTTGTGCACCCATCAGCCTGATCTTATTTTAGAACATTTTATTACCCCAAAAAGAAATCTTGTGCCCATTAAGCAGTCATTTCCTTTCCTCCTCTTCACCCAGCTTCTGATAACTATTAATCTACTTTCTATCCCTGTGGAATTGCATATTCTGGACATTTCCTACAAATAGAATTGTATAATATGTGGCCTTTTTGTATCTGGCTTCTTTCACTCAGCATAATGTTTTCAAGGTTCATCCATGTTGTAGCATGTATCCATACTTTATTCTTTTTTAAGGCTGAATGATATTTCATTGTATGGATACACCACATTTTATTTACTCATGCATCTGTTGATGGATGAAGTTATTTCCACTTTTTGGCTATTATAAGTAACGCAGCTGTAAACATTGTGCACAAGTTTTTGTGCAGACACATTTTCCTTTCTCTTGGGTTAATAAGGAGGCTGCCATCATTACCACCATGTTGGGAAGGGAATGTGGAGAATTACACATTGGCTATTAAAATGTTTGATAGAAAGTGACACATCATTTCTATCACATTTGACTGACCAGTGCCATGGCTGACTTCAGAGGGATGGGCAAATGCAGTTTTGTCACAGGCCCAGAAGGAGGTGAACTGGAAGAACTTGGTGTATAGAAGCAATTCCTATGGAGAAGAGAAATGGACATTCCTGGGACCCAGGAGAGTGATTCTGTATGGATAGGTCACTCTGAAAGGGTTCATTAATTAGGCGGGAATTCCAGGGGAGAAATTACGTAGAACTAGTGGATCGACCCTGAAAGCCAGTTGATTGAAAGACCTTGAATGTTTCAAGGAATAGCTTAGAAGTATGTGATAATATTGGAGAGGAAAGGGGGCAGTCCCATGGAAGTAATATTAAATTGGTTTAATACTTCTCAGTTTTCACAGGAGGCATTGTAGTTCAAGAGAGGGAGGGAGCACAGACCTCACCCCAGTTCTGTGACGTGCTCTGTTACCATCTCTCTTCTTACCTGTAAAATGCCTCCCTTGCAGAATCGTAGCACATACTAGGCACTGAGTAAATTACAGCTGGTACCTTGGCGAATTTAACCAGCAGCAGCCAAGCCTGCGGTCACTGAATGAACAAGCCTGGCCTTCCCCAGGTTTTTGGTTCATGTTTTCCTCGTGAAGCATAAATGTACTGAAGGACTGTCCTGTTCTCACTGCCCGGTTCCCCTGGTGTGGCTGAGGAGGAGGAGATGGGTGGCATTGATGTGGCTAGTGAATATTCCCACGCAGATGAAGCAGTTCTCAGCCTCTGGCACAACGAGTTTCTAAACTGGAGCATTTTTTGGGTACTGGAGACACTGAGCAGAGCTGCATACACGCTTAGTCTTCAGTGCTGGAAACGCAGCCCTTTATTATTATTTTTCTAAATAAAGTAGGACAATGGCAATGTAAACATTATTTGAACAAAAGTGTTTGGCCATTGGAGATAAAAGCAAAAGGAAAATAACAACTTTAATTTCTTTTTGGTTTTTGTGTTTTGACATTTGGCAGCATTCTAATCTTTTAAGAATTAAACTGTATGCAAACTGTTATATGTCTGCTTATTAAATTTAGTGTGAAATCGACTAGGAATCCCTCTGTCAGCTTGCTCCCATTTTTTGCTTTCCTTTTGGAGGGAGTGGTGATGGGACCAGTGGTGCCTGAGGAGGGCCAGCCAAAAGCATGCAGGCAAAAGTGGACCCCTTTTGCTCCAGTTCACCTAACTCATTCATGTCCTCTTATTTTCTTGTGTGACTTGCTGGATGCTATTCCCATTTCCCAGAGGTGGAAACTAAAGGTCAATCAGGTGACTAAAAAGTAATGGGGAGAGCAGCCATCTTTCCACTCTACTAAGTTGTTATTTTTAAACTACAACAACTGGCCATGTTTTGTATTCCATAAGAGCGTTTGTGGGTCCTTGATTTTGAAGTTTGGTGAGGGAATGAAGAGGAGCAGAGAGATTGGGGTGGGGTTCTGGCAGGTGGGGGTAGACTAGATTCCCTGTGAGTCATTCATTCATTCCTGTGGCAGATGTGTGCAAGGCACCATGCCAGGCCGTGTGAGGCAGGCAGCAGTGCAGAGACAGTCAGAGCTTCTGTCTTCGGAGGGCCTGCAGTCCAGAGGTCGTGAGAGGAAGGAGGGAGAGGGGGAGGGAGAGCCGGAAGCCTTGGTGATCAGCAGGTGGTGGCTCCTCCAGCAAAGCATCCCTGGAGGAGAGGCGAAGGGGGATAGGCAGGGAGTTCGGGGTGGTGAGTTCAATTTTGTTCTGGGACTGGAGGCAGAGTTGGTGTGCCACAGAAATGTGGACCACAGTGCGGCAGGCCTGGGAGGTTCCATGTGGTCTCCCCTGCAAGTGTCTCTGTGCTGTTCATTGGTGTCGTTAGGAGAAGGCATGGCTGTCCCCCTGCCGTGCATGGTACCTGAAAGCTTGCTTCTTGCCACATCCTTTGGACTCTTCTCTGTCATTGTGATTAACATCACTCCCTGAAACCTCTCCAGTCTCCCTCCCCTGCATTGGATGATTCTCTTGTGTCTCTACCCCCACTCCTGGCCCTTCTTGGACTTTGATGATGGCCACTTACTTCCTCCCAGAGGGACATGCTGGCCTCAGCAACCCTCTCCAGCCCTAGGTGCGAGCTGCTACTTGGCTATCTTCATTCTTCATGCCTGACTCCAGCCACATCTGTCTGAAATAAAACTACTTAATCTGTCCCTTTGCTTCTCCTGAAACCTGCATATCCTCCCCACCTTTACTTTCTATTAAGGATGTCTCTCTCTCTCTCTCTCCTGGCTACGCCACCCCCTGTTGCTCCACCCAACACTGACATTTGGTTGTCAGGGGTTGAGTCTCTTGCTCTGTGTTTATATGTCTGTCTCCTGCCTTTTCCCATGCTCTTGCTGCACCTGGATTCAGTCAGGCCTTAGTCTATTCTCATTGCCTCTGTTATGGGCTTCTAAGTGGTTTTCCTGCCTTCACTGTCCTCCCTTTTCCCACAGTCCTCTCACCCTACCACTCCTTGATCAGGATTTCCGAAATACCATCCTGACAGCATCACTCCTCTACTCCTAAACAAAACAGAAACCAACTTCAGTAGCTCCACCTTCAGCAGTATTTTCTAAATCATTTTAAGCGGTACACAGTTGAATGTTACTCATTTTAATAGTTCTTTATCTTAAAAATGCAATAGTACTTTGGCAGTTCCTCAAAAACCTAAAAACATAGAGCTATTATATGACCCAGCAATTCCACTCCTCAGTATATACCTGGGAGAGCCGAAAACATATGTCCATGCAAAAACTTGTCCACAGATGTTTACAGCAGCAGCATTCACAATAGCCCTCCAAAATGGAAACAATCCAGATGTTCTCCACTTGATAAATGAATAAATAAAATGTAATATATTTATACAATGGAAAATTGTTCAGCCATAAAAAGGAACGAAGTACTGATGTATAATGTAACATGGATGGACTTTTAAAATATGCTAAGTGAAATAAGCCAGACACAAGAGGCCGCATATTGTATGATGATATACATATGAAATGTCCAGAATAGGCAAATCCATGGAGACAGAAAGTAGATTCATGGTTACCAGGGCCTGTGTATAAAGGGCAAGAGTAGTGACTGTTAGCAAATACAGGGTTCGTTTTTGGGGTGATGAAAAATGTTCTAGAATTAGACAGTACTGATGTTTGTACAACATTGTAAATATACTAAATTGTAAGTGTGAATTGTATACTTTAAAATGGTGAATTTTATGCTATGTGAATTATATCTCAAAAATAAAAAGACATCTCCCCCAAATGCCAAGGCAAACAATAGTGCCATTTATAGTAAGAATTTAATGAGATAATTCCTAAGACAGTGCCTGGCACATAGTAACTTCCCTGTATGTGTTAGCCATTATTATTATTTCTAAGATATGGCAAAAATATTGAATTCCAGTAACCAAAATTGGCAAGTCCAAATTTCTTGGTGCACTGAGTAAGGCCCTTATGGTGCAGCCTCAGGCAGACTGCTCTTGTCCTCCCAACCCCCGCACTCCCACACACCTGCTGTTCCCTTGCTCTGCCTGAGTGATCTCCTCTTTATACACTGCTCATCCCTCTCATTCTTTAATGGCATTGCCTCAGATGCACTTGACATCCCACAGCCTGTCGTGATATTCTGAAGAGCTGCCTGGAGCACCCAATTTGGAATCTGCTTTTGATGTCCTGTGTAGGGTTATTGTCCCCCCAGTCTAGACTGGAATCCCCATCTTCTGCTTCCCTAAATCCCTAAATCCCTGTGCCTGTTGGCATTGTTCTTTACACACTGAGCGTCACATCTAGCATCAACTGAACCAATAATACATCCTTGCACTGTAATGATAAAATGACGTTATAACAGGACAGCAAAAATATTTTTAAAATATAGTGCAAAGAACATTTGTGTATCCTATGAATGAGCAATTCTCCTAGGAATGTACTCTAGAAAAACTTGGCGTTTGTGTCCTAGGAGACACACATGTACATACCAGCAGAATTCGCGATAGTCCAGATATCCATTGACAAGAGAAAGAGTGGGAAAATTGTTAAATATGGACATAGTCAAATATACAGCCGTGAAAATAGATGGACTACAGCTAGCTGTATGCATAGTAACATGAGTGAATCTCAGAAACATAATATCGAGTGACAAAAGCAAGTTGGAGAAGACCATATATTGTTTAGCTTTACAACACTTTTATAAAATTATTTTCTTTTTTAAAAAGCAAGATACCAAAGAACCCAGAACTGTAGCAGTTTTCCTAAGGCAGGGTAGGTAGGGACGGGGAGGACGCCCTGGGTGGGCATCATGGTCATGCTGTAGGCCTTAAGGGGGCCATGGGTCATAGGCACTCATTTTATTTGTGCTTCACATGTGGTTTGCACTTATTCTTTTATATATACCCAAAAGTACATAATAAAAATTTAGAAAACAGGAGCAGCAAGAAGACGTTAGGGTTGCCTCACACCTTTTCTGGGGCAGACGCTGACATAAGAGTTAAAAGGAACATTTCCTCCTAATGTAGCCAATCAGTATTGCAGAGTAAATAAAACACTGAGAATGTTTCCAGCAGAGGAGGAAGGAGAGAGATATTTTTATTTTGTACCAAAAAAGGAAGTTTACCTTTCAGCATTGAGACCCATTTTTTCTGAGTTGAATTTCAGACGATGACAGCTATTTCAAAGGAATGCAGACTTCTTGGGTTGTTAAAGTTGATGTGACTGATTTAGTAGAAGACACGGTTATAGCCAGAGAGACATCATTTCTTAAGGATGTGAATTCTAAAGAACAAATTTTTAAAAATAGTTATGGAGTCTTTGTGGTATTTCAGACTTTCACCCTGACTGATTTCATTGTATTGCTAGTCTGTAGAATATTACACATTTCAATGTGAATCTTTCTTTGAAGAACATTAAGGCTTCTTTCCTTTTGTTTGCCTCACTGAAAAGAGCTGGGTAGGCCAGGGTCTGGTCCTGGTACAGTACTAAACCTCTCTAGGCCTCGGTGTCCACTTGCGGGCAACTACTAAGATCCTTCCAGCTCCAGCATCTTTGCCCCTACTTGCTTGACTTGGTGAACTGTTTGGGGAAAGGATCTCCTTTGGCCAGCTGAACAAGGAGATGGTAGGAAAACAGTTGCTTCTCTGCCACCTCCTGGCCTCTTAAACATCTAGACAAGAGGAACCTTTCCAGGCCTGCAGATTGAGCAAGGAAAAATTCATTATTCTTATGACTTTAAGCATTGGATTTGTCTAAAGCCAAATAGAATAAGAACTTGGGGTTATGGGGATGGGACCAGAAGCCAGAGGTCTGGGATCAAGTTCTGGTCCTGGTACTTTGTGGCAGTGTAACTTGGGCCAGTTACTTAACCTCTCTGTGCCTCAGCTGCTGCTTCTGTAAAATGAGGATAATAACAACTCCCTGTAGGACTGTTAGGAAGATTGAATGAGTAGGCTCATGAAGTTCTTAGAATATGCCTGGCATCGTCAGGGCTCAGTGTTGGCTAGCTTCTAGTTAGAGAGCCTCTTCTATTTTCTATTACTCTTTAAGTCTATCCTATTATAATTACTAATATAATAATAATTTCTGAGACTTTTCTTGGAAATCCCAGCCACAAAGGAGAAGAGCTGGTATTGGTGACTGTTTAACAGGTCGTATGGATGTGCAAGAAAGAGATGCTTGCTTGGATGATACCATTTGCCAAACTGGGAGGCAGTTTCTACCAAGCATGTTTTTTTTTGTGGAATGCTTCCGTAGTTCTCTTTGAGTTGTCTTAGAGACATGCTGAGAAACATCCTTTTAGATGTTTGGCAGAGCTCGGGAGAGGAGGCAGAGCTAGGGAGAGGAGGCAGATATTTGGACACCTAGTACTTGCTTGTTGGTCCTTCTCTAGGCACCTCCTCACAGTAACCCTGAGCAACAGCTGTTGTTACCTCCATTGGACAGAAATAGAGGCTCAGAAAAGCTCATCAACTGGTCTCAGATCACTTCACTGGAAAGGATGTAGACCTATGTGGTCAGAATGAGAAATACCCATTTTAGCCTCAAATTCTGCCTGAGGTTGGCTGGCTTTGCTTCTGAGTCCAGGCTGTCAGTGGCATCCAGTGATCTCTCCTCTGTGGCATATGTGCTGTCCTGTGGGGCCCAGGACTCTGTGGCTCTTCATTCACGTGGTGAGCATTTATTAAACACCAGATATGGACAGTCCCTGTCTTCAGGCAGTTTATTGTTGGGCGAACAGTGGAGTACTGCAGTTGTAATTCAAGTGATAATTCAAGTGATAGAGACCATTAGGGAAACAGAAACTGGGAAACTAGGCCCTAAGGTATTAACTCTGGTGGTCTCTAAGTAGACAGGATTAAGGATAATTTTTCTAATTTTCTTATTTATTTGCCTCTGTGTTCATTAACTCAGCAAATGTTTATTGAATGCTCACTGTGTGCCAGATTCTGTTCTAGGCACTGAGGAGACAGCCATGAAGACAGGCAGGGCCCTGCTCTTATAGGGGGCATGGAGGGCACAGGAGATTAAGAAACAGGAACATAAACAAGAAAATGTCCAATGGAGAGATGGGCTCGGCTGAAAATTAAAACTGGTGATTTGATAGAATGATTGACTGGTGGTTCCAAGGTGATGTTTAAACCGAGATCTAAATGACAAGAGCCAGTCACAGAGAAGAATGGCACGCAGAAGAAATAGGTAGAATATGAATTAGGAGCCAGTTTGGTGTGCTGGTTTCTCTGAAGTGACAGTGAGTGGTTTGTTTCAGTAACAAGGAAAGCGGAAAGAGAATACAGTACATTGGTGGCACATAAGAGTTAACCTTCAAGTCTTAACCAGCATCCATATTTAGGATAATTTGGCTTTTATCCTCTGACCTTTTGCTGAGGTGAGCCTGTCCCTTGGGTTCTGGCTTACCACCCTGTGCTGCTCAGGGTTGGGGTGGGGAGAGGGCCACCCTGTGAGGATTAGTGGACATCAGCTATCACTACCTGAAGTCTGTAGAAGTAACTTCCTCAGCTGCCTATAGAAATCTGCTTCATTCCTCCACAGCTGCCATGGGGAGAGTTTGACATGACCTCCAAGAACTGCTGATTTAAGATCAGAGGTGAGCAAACTACACATTTTTCTCATCGCTTTGGTTTTATATTTACACAGTATGGAAATACCTGTTCTTTACCTGCAAGCTTCTTCTTGGCTAGTGTGAGCACCTTTTGAGGAAAATGTTAGGTCACTGCCATGCCCAAAACCAAGTCTGTGGGGTTCTGGCTGAGGGTATCCATAGCTCACTCTCCCTTTGCGCCTACTCTCTTCCTGGTTCCTCAGGAGATTGTGACAGCCCAGCACTTAGCGTCACCACAGTGACCAGCCAGGTCTAAATTAAGTATGAAATCATGGGAATGCTAAAATTTCCCATGCAGCTCTGCATTTTTTTAAAATGTCTCAAGTTGGAAAATTGTACTGATCAAATCGTAATCCATAGCTGGGCATACCCTGTGGGGTGGGGTGGGTGCCTGAAGCCATCAAATTTCCTATTCCGTGGTTCCCAGTTTCTGGGTGGCATTGCTATCTGTCATTAGTGGGTATTTCTAGTCAAAGTTTATTAGAAATGGAGACTCTCTGGCTCAGGGATCACACACAAGCCCCTGTCCTTGGAGGCAGGAAGGGTCTGAGGGCTGTGCTTTATACTTCCTGGAGACGAAGGGAAGCCCTACCTTTTTGCCCACCACAGAGCCCCTACAGGTCAAGAGAAAAATCTGCCATAGGCTTGTGGCTGGAGTTCCACCGGCTACTGGGTCTGGTTGGGAAGCCTGGACTCTCCATGACACTCCAAAGATGGCAGGGAATTGAGCTATTTGTCAGAAAGGGGATCCTGGGAGTTGAGAGTTTGGGGAGAGCATCTAGTCTACCCTATCATTTTAGAAGTCTAGTCACTGGCTTGCCTGGTGTCGCAGAGTGGTCATAGTGCTTGACTTAGATCTCTGGTTTCTTGTGTTCTGATTTTGTGTGCTGTGCCACTCCACACTGTTTGCTTTGTGGCATGATTTTTTAAGAATGCTGTCCATGATTGGTCATTTACAAAACTACTTTGAGGAGTAGAAGGGGGATATTAAAGAATTTCTTTTTTCCTTTATGGCATGATTATGCATCCCCTTGGCCCAGTCATCAGGGTGTTTGATCCTTGACCCTGTGAGGGAGGCATAGCTTGTCACATCCTCATTTTCTAGATAGGTGAATGAGGCTAAGTGACCACATCTGATACCCAGGGTGCAGCCAAAATGGCCAGAACCAGGTCTCCTGACCGTGGTGCTTCATTCACATAATCTTTAAAAATGACTGCATTTCAATACCTGTGTAGTCTATACCTGCAGGCTGCTCTTCTCAGAGACTAAATGGTGTATACATCGGTGAAGAAAATTGAAATTCCTTATGTGTGTTTTCAGTACATGATTTCTGCTTTTAGAAAAATTAAGGACACGTGAAGTCATAGGAAGCTGTCTGACATCTAATTAGAACTCTCCTGTGCTTGTTCCAATGACTGTCGAATCCTGGGAGAATCCTCTCAAGTGGCTCTTTGTGGGAAGACCTCCTGCCTTGTGTGAAGGATGGCATTGGCTAGCACGAGGGCAGGGTGTTTTTACCTGGTCAGTTCTTTAGGTCTCCACCAGACCCTAGGTTAACTGACACCTCCCTCGAGCTCTTCCACCCCTGGAAGAGAGAGGAGAGTGCATGGGTAGTTTAACTTTACCTGCTTTATTATGTACAAGTCAAGTCTAAAATGTTTCTTTTCTCTCAAAATTCTTTAAACATATGAATGCAAATTTTTTAAAGCACACTTTTTGTGTAGTGATATAAATTTTAATTCTCTACCCAACAAGAGATCACTGGAATTTAGATGCCCACGTTCAGTTAGTGAAGAGGCCTTTTTTTTTTTTTTTTTTTTTTGGCTTAATCTCACTTTTTCTGGTGTGTGTAAAGGATTTTTTTTTTTTTTTCCCATTTCTCCTTTCTCCATGAGTAGTAGTTATAGGCTCTTAAGTTATTGCTAGCTTGGCTAATGCAGAGTCATAATAGTCCTTTCTCTTTAGGCTGAAATGATTACTGTGGAGAAGAATGTGGCACTGTCCATATTGTCCTAACTGGACTGTTGTCTTCTGGAGAGTCAGCTCAGTTTAGTCATGTGAGCTTCGATCTCAGCCGTCCCCTGACTGAGCCTCCTTGTAATGGTTGTGGTACCCTTTTCCCCAGTAAGAAGGTGGAGATGTTGCCTCACTCACGGACTGCACACACAGGAAGATTAAAACCATCTAATCAAGGCTTGCAAAGCATTTCACAAACTTAGTGTTTCTGTGTGTCATACAGTGACACATGGCACTCACTTCAGTATGCCTATAATCACTATGAGAGCTTGGGAAGAGTGTTGTGTCCTCTCAGCATTATCCCCAGTTACCTTGTGTATGGAGGTTTGAACAGTGTCCCCAGCAGATTCTCATGTATAGGGTGAGTGAGCTACACCAGTGTGATGCTGCAGGAAAGATGGCTATACCCTCTTCCCACGGCTCTCCCTGTTGTCTGCCTGGAGAAAAATGCAGTACATGCGAAGTCACAGGAAGCTACCAGACATAAATAGTTCGAGCTAAAGATTTTTGGGGTGAAGATTTTCAGTTCAGTTCACTCAGTAATATTTATTGATTATGACTGGATTGTCACAGTCATTATCGATTGACCTGTGGCCGTTAGCTTTTGGAGAGAGGGAGAGACAATTATTGTTATTCCCTCATTGCTGGTCTTGATCCCTGCTTCCTGAAAAGCCACTATCAAAATCTGTAGACCCTGACAGGGTAACCATCTTTGCAGCACACGGTCAGCCATGTGCCTTGGCATGACAGAAGCACATTGGCAGAGAGACACATGAGCTTTGACCAGGGACCCATCTGTGCTGCTGGGAACCAGGAAAACTTCTTCTTTCCCGCATAATGGGAACTCTAGATTTAGAAGGAATTTCCCCACCCAGCTCTGCAAGTCTTTGGAGCACATTTTTATGGAATTCTTCTTGCCTCTAGGGGCCTCACTCTAGCCTTGGAATTTTTTGTTTGTTTAGTTTTGTTATGTTTGCTATTTTATTCAGTCTACTTCCAGTCTCCACTGTCTTTCAAATTCTCAGTGTGTTTTCATATGTTCCAGAATTTCCTTCCGCAGCTTGTCCCCTGTAAATGTGATGATCCAGCTCTTACTTGATGGTCACCATCATAAGCCACTCTCAAAAAAGAGTGATGATTCCAGACTTTGACTGTGGGTGCCTGAATTTTGAGGAGTGACTAACTTTTCTGGGAGGACACAGCTCCTCAGTCAGCCTGGGGCCATGGGTCAGGTGTGACAGGAAGAGTCTGGTTGGTGTCCCCGTACTTCCACTTGAGGCCATCTTGGAAGCTCTGGAGAAGCCAGTACTCTCTGTGTTTGTTGTTTGGCTGTTGCTGGTTTTCTTTCTCTCAGGGCGCTCGTTGCACAGGGCTCTTTGCACATGTGCTACAAAGACGTTCACTCTGTCTGTCAGAGTCTACACCAAATCCCTAAAGAGATTCTGGCAGTGGCTTTTCAGGGATCAAGGATCAAGACCTATGATTAGGGAATAGCAGTAATCATCTCTCTCCCCGCAAAACTTAACAGGGCTGATGTTGCCAATGATAAAAGCACACATTGCTCTAGGTTACAAATGACCACATTGGCTCATGCATCTGAGAAGTCCAAGGGATAAATGGCTTCAGGCAAAGGTGGACCCAGAGTCCAGAGGATGTTCTGTCTTGCTCCTCCTCTTGGCTCCTTGGTTGCTTTTGCGTCGGCTTCAGATTTAGGTAAACACTGGCCCTGTGGTGGCTTCTAGCAGCTTAGCAACCTGCTGGTTTCCCAGTCGTTTCAGGGCCCATCCAGACAGGTATCCAGGTGGTCTAGTCTGGATTGTCAGCCTGCCCCTGAACTAGCCACTGTGGGCTGGCTAGCCATGGTGGTCAAACTGACTGGGCCTGGACCTGCTCCTGGCCACTTCCCCCATGGAAGACCAAGGCTCTTTCTAAGATAAAGGGATACGGATGATGCATAGACAGAAACAACAGATTCCACTTCCAGAAAATATTCTTTGGCTTAAAGATCCTTCCCTAGTACTGGGATCTAACTGTAGAAAAGCGATTGTCCCCTTCCATGAATAGACTGTGACTTTTGATGTCGAATCTCTCCAGAGTTCTCGAGGGCCTTTAGGAAGGCCTGACAGAAATATGCATTGCCCATGGTGAGACTTCCCCATATCAACTGATATGTTCAGTTTCTTTGCTGTTGGTTGGATTTTATCAACTCTTTGTGGTTACCAGTGGTTATCTCATGTGCATCAGAAACCCTCATTCTTAATAAAATGAATTATGAATTAATACAATTTCAAAACAGGCTTTTCAGGGTGGAGTCTGGAGTGGGGCAGTATGGTGGGAGTTCCTGGTTATCTCATCCAGGGAAATCAGTGGGCATCCTCTGGTTTCTGTTGCAGCTGTGTTTGGTATGTGAAGAAAGATTTGTTTGCCTTGCATAGAAAATCCTAACTTGAAGTTATGTTGTTGTCTCCATTAAAATATATATATATGTATGTGTGTGTATATATATATATACACACACACACATATATATAAAGCTGTAACAGAATTGTATAAACTCACATGCTTCATTACCACTTATCATAAAATAGTTCTAAGTAATACCTGATGATAGAAATAGATTTCTAAAGGCATTTCTAGTTACTGATACTCTAATGGCATTTGTCCCTTCAGCTGTCAGTATATATTTTATGAAAACGAATCCTCCCACTTTTTTTTTTTTGTACTTTAACAAAGTTTATTTTGCTTCCTGTTTTGACAATGTCCCCCTGCCTGCTGTCCTCCCTATATCTGGAGGTCCTAAATAAATGATTGGATGTTTGTGAGCTGACCACATTTCCCCAAGCTTGAATGAAGAGCCCAGAGGTAACAAATTATGCCGTTTTAGTTGCTTTTGTATGTACATTAGTTCAGGCTCAGCAAGTTGGAAACAGAAGAAAACTGGCAAATTGAGAAGGAAAGTTTGGAAAGTGGAACATGCAATCTATTAAAAAAAGACTGAAAACAAAACAAAACTCAGATTCTAGAAATAACACAGGATGTGTACTTGAGAATGGTGTATGTTTGGGCTGACTTTTGGGAGAGAATACCTGGCATATGTTTGTGGGCAGGGGAAATGTTTGTTTATCTGCCTAAGATTGACGGGGAGAAGTTTTAAAATAGGAAAATGAGGTCTGAGGTCCACATGGACAAGTGCAACAGAGCCACAGAGGTCCACGTCTGCCATTGGAGGTGGCTTGGAGAGCCAAGTGCCCAGGCTGGCACTGTTGTGGTCCTGCAGCCCACTCACCTATCACTGAGTTCTCAGCCGGCATTAGAAGTTTCAATTGGCAAAGTCTCTGGTGAGGCACGTAATCCAGTTGGCCTTGAAAATAGTTTCTTGGAGGTGCATTTGGTGTCTTATATCCAGATCTTGCTCTTCTCACCATTTGTCAGTCCTGAAGATGGCTCCTGTCTGTGGCTTTAAGAAAGTAACAGGCAGCCATTCAAATTACATAGACTATATATTTTTTTCTGACTATAACAAATATTTTATTAGCTTTTTCTTTCTTCTCGAAGCCTGTTTCAAAGAGACCGCTAACATATCTTTACAAGTTGAGCTTGTTAGAGGAAGCCCCTGCCTTAGTCTGTAGCCCTTATTTTTAAATTGTTTGGAGTTCCTTTCTGTATTTGGGAGAGCAGAGGCACCTCAACCCTTGCTCACAGGAATTGCTGCCTTTCCTTTGCCATCAAACGCCTGAGAGGCTCCATGGGTGCCCTGCCTGGGCCTCACAGCTTCTCCCTAGCCTCTCCCTGGGACGACAACAGATCTACCGTTTTGGTCCACCCTCCAAGGTGGCAAGACTAGAGGAGGGGCAGCAGAGCCCAGGGCATCATTTCTCCTTCAGGATATGTATATATTCTTTATTATGTTTTCAACCATTTGGGGCCCTTTTACAAGGACCATTTGCTTTCATGCTTAATAGAAGCTGTTTCCTGACCTGGAGAAAGGAAGGTGGCTCAGGGTCTCTTCAGAGGTATATTCCTGCTTCTCCAAGATGTGGGACGGTTGTACCTGCCGTGCACCAAACGGAATGACAAACGGAAGTGCCTGGCGGTCCTGGGCACATTGTAGAGCCCCTGAGCATTAAGTACTTCTGAATGTTACTACTGATTTTGATGCATATTTGCACTTTAAGCTGGGAGGTACTCATTAAAAATTAAAGTGTTCTTTTTTCCTTTTTGAGACCCATTCCATCTCTGCCAGCAGTGAATGTTTCTGTGAATGAAAAACCTAATTAAATCAAATGTGCAGGTCACTGTGAAAGTTTTTATCCCTGGTCCTTTGACAGGCTTTAGAGGATTTATGAGAGCTGGTCAAATAGTGTAGAGGCAGAATATAACTGCCTTCAGCTGAAGCCCCATTCTGTGGAGGAAGAATTCTTGTCATATTGGAGGGTGGAGAGAAGGCCTTGTTGGCCAGAGCAGATATATTGTCACTTGCTCTGTCTCTTTCTTATTTGTATGGCTACATGTGATGAATGATCACTAATTGCATTTCCTGTGATGTTTCCCCACTCCTGACACCTTTTGTTAACTTATTCTTTCGAAGTGCCCATTACTTGTCTGAAGGTGGGGGCCATTCATTGTTTCTCTGGCAGAAGCAGCACAGCAGCTTGGCAGAGAGTAAAGGCCATTGCAAGAGGAGGAAGGAGGGTTCTAGCCAGGTGGCCTCAGGTTCCTCATCTGTACCAGGGAATGAATAATCTTTACTCGGAAGGTTTTCATGAGCGTTAAGTGAGCCTGGCCTGAGAACTCTAGTAGGCAGTAGTTGGGGATGGGGCAGTAGATGCTGGGGGAGCTTTGTATCAAGACCGCAGCTGTGCTGCTTTATCTTTGGCAGTCCCGGAAGTCTTCTGAGCCTGTGTCCTCATTCTATAGATGAGGAGTAATCTAAGTTGCCACTTTCATTTTATCCACTCAGGTCTCCTCAGCTTTGAAGACCATACTGAGGGTTATTTCTGGCAAAAAACCTTTCTGTGAGTGCCCTTTACAGCCCCCAACAGCTAGCTGAGGCAGTTGTTCTGGCTTTCCATCTTTAGCTCCCCTGTGTTCACTTCCATCTCCTGCCAGACCGTGGCCTTCCTGAGGAAAGAGACATTGTTTTTAATCTATTTCATACATTTATTCAACAGAGTTTATATCCATGTCGAGCACACTGCTAGGTGCTGGGTGTTCATTAGTGAACAAGACTAATGGGGGTCCCCAAATTTGTGGACCAGAGCCCATTGTCAGAGACATGGATCTCACTCTAGCTTGGTAAATGTTTCTTTTCTGGAGAGAGAATAGATGTGTTTGTGGCATAAGACTTGGTGAACCAGTTAATGCATAACCCTGAGCCTCAGTTTTTTTCCTCTGGACATGAGGGGATTGGAATAGAGCCAGGTTATTTCTTAGGTATATTATACAGCTTGGGCTAGATACTGGAGACTTTTGAAAGCCCAGTGGAGGGCCTTAGCTGGGCTCTGGAAGAATAGTTGGGAACCTTTATAAAAAGTCAGGAGGAAAGTGGTGTTCATCAAGTAGTCCCTGGGGCAGTTAGAAGCACTATGGATCAAAGCCAAATGTTAAGCAATTTTGAAGAGGTCGATAGCCATTTTCGAGTTAAGATATATCTGAAATAAGAGGCTTTCTTTCTCCCAAAGATAATTTAAAATCTGTCAGGATCAACTTCCTCCAACGTTATGATTCTTCTATAGCTGGCTTTTGCCATGAGGTGAAAATACAACCCATAGAAGAGCCATTCCAATGGAAGCATTTTGAAAATAGAACAAAAATAGAAAATAGTTATAATGTTTACTTGTTTTCTTCCAGAGGCCTAAACTTGAGTTTAAATTTTATTCATTAGTAACCTGTAATATTGATCTTATCTTAGTTTTGAAAGAAGAATGGAATCTTTTTCATCCTAGAGAGGCTGGATATGTCCACTTACTGCCTCCCTGACATGCCCCAATACCTGCTGTTTACAAAAATGTCTGCACCAGAGCCTCGTACTGTCTCAGAGGAGCTCATGGCACAGTGAGTGTTTTTATTTCTTTAGGTCATGGCTTCTGGCTTCTTGGACCTGAGCCTCCAGCAGAGGAAATGACTGTCAGGGATCTTGCTCCAAATCTGTTACAGAGACTGAACCTGAACCTTCGCAGGGTGCAGACTTGTCCAGGAGAGGAAAGTTTCTCTCTTTGAAAGGCTTTACATTTGTAACGAGGAAAATAAAGATGACGACATCATCTATCAGACGGCAGATGAAAAACATTGTGAACAATTACTCAGAAGCCGAAATAAAAGTTCGAGAAGCCACCTCCAATGACCCATGGGGCCCGTCCAGCTCTCTGATGACTGAGATCGCGGACCTGACCTACAATGTGGTGGCTTTCTCAGAGATCATGAGCATGGTGTGGAAGCGGCTCAATGATCACGGCAAGAACTGGCGGCATGTGTACAAAGCTCTGACGCTACTGGACTACCTCATCAAGACAGGCTCTGAGCGGGTGGCCCAGCAGTGCCGAGAGAACATCTTTGCCATCCAGACCCTGAAGGACTTCCAGTACATCGACCGTGATGGCAAGGACCAGGGCATCAACGTCCGCGAGAAGTCAAAGCAGCTGGTGGCCCTCCTCAAGGATGAGGAGCGGCTGAAGGCTGAGAGGGTCCAGGCTCTCAAAACCAAAGAGCGCATGGCCCAGGTTGCCACAGGCATGGGCAGCAACCAGATCACCTTCGGTCGTGGCTCCAGCCAGCCCAATCTCTCCACCAGCTACTCGGAGCAGGAGTACGGCAAGGCTGGGGGATCGCCAGCCTCCTACCATGGCTGTGAGTAGTGGAAGCTCTCCCCACCCCTTGCCAGAGCATGCTGGCTGCAGATGCAGTAGCGCTGGGCAACAGGGTGGGTGCCCTTGGGCTGAATAAGATCTTGCATCTGTCCTCCATTTTCAGCTTCTAACAGCCCAGACAACAGTGCTATTGGTCTGCATCCAGTTATTGTTATGAAGGGACTTTCAGCCCCTTGGCTGCCCTGGCTTGGGGGTCTTGAACCCTCTGCTGCTCTCTGGTCTGCTTCTGTACATCTGGGCAGGACTGGCCCTCAGGGAGAAGATAGGCATAGAGGCAGGTCTCTCCTGCTTCCTCCTTGGGGAAGGACTATAGTGAAGGGATTGGATTACCGTACAGCGGAGAGTTGACTGTATTTGGTAGCTAGGAGGAAACAAATGCTCTTTCTAGATAATCTTGTTTTTTTACTTCCCTATCAAATGTTTTTCTAATGACCGGGCTGCAGGTCTCCTGACTGGCTCAGTATATTTTCGACTTCAGCATCACAGGGCATGAGGTGGTATGTTTCTTTCTCACTTAAAGAGCAAGAAGGGGAAACTTCTTCAGGTGTTCGTGTGGGCAAGGCCTCCTTTCCCAACAGGTGGACAAGAGTTCTTGGTGATTTGGTTGCATGTCTGGGTCTGCTGGGTAGGGCTACTCTGTTTTCTTGTTTTGCATGTCGGATTACTCTGAGTCTTTCCCCAACATTCAGAAGAGATGTCAGGGAACAGAAGTAAGAGTTCAGGGCCTGATGGAAGCTGGTCTCTCTGAGCTGCATGGGCATCCTGGTTGCTCACTGAAAGAGGTCTCAGGAATGGCGCCCCTCTGCCTTTCTAGTGCGATGTTGAGACAGGTGGCCCTGGTCGCCTGCAGTGCGGGCTGGGGTGGGAGATACAGAAATTGTGTGTTCTGTCTGTTGACATAAAAGTGCAGGTCCCCATACCCATTCTTTTTAGAATCAGTAACACTATGTCAGCACAACAGAAAACTTTTTTTTAGAGGAAGTTGTTTGTAGTTTGACAAACCCCTGTAGACCCTTGCCTAGTCAGTGGTTCTGTTACCATACCAGTTACTAACATTTCCTGCTTTTGAAGGTTTCGATTTGACATTGTATAGCCACCAGCAGCATTTTGAGAAATGTGTCAAATAGGAGATTTGCATAGTAAAGTTAGGACTTCCTGTCTCTAGGAATTCTAAATTATTATCAAGCTTGGACAGGTTAGTGTTTTCTTGTCCCATTTCTAGTTATTGTCATTTCCTCACTTAGTTTGAATGGCTCTGCGTAAACAAAGGTCGTGACCTTCGTGAATGTGCTTGAAAAAATATAACCTACATCTCTAGAGGTCCCCCTCTGGGCTAGGGTGCACCAAAAAATGAAGCTTGCCCTTTAAGAAGTAAAGTTGTCTGTTTCTCTTAAGGAGCCTCTTTCCATCCGCCAGAAAAGCCCCTGTGAGTTGAGTTGGTCTCTAGCCTCCTTGGCTCCCTCTTTGGAAAGTGGCTGTGCTATATGGTCATGGAGAGCTGCTCCTCTACCTGCGTTTTGCAGTCATTGTTCTTAAGAAGCTAAAGGTTACAAAGTGAGGAGCTGAAATAGTGTCCTATTTCATCAGTAGTTTGTGGGACGTTCCAGGTGCAGAGTGTGTCAGGGTGCAGGAGTCCTGGAGGTCTGGATCGTGCCTCTGGTTATAGGTCCTACCTGGCCTTGCACTGGTTTGCCTGATGCTCCCAAGACCCCAGCTCTAACGGTTTCATGTTTCCTCAGACCTTGAGCTTGAGCTGCATGTTCAGGGTCAGAATGTGGTCAGCAGGCTAGTCACTGCCTCCGAGTTAGGCGTTGGCCTTGGCTCGAACTCTGCTGCTCCCTCTTCCTCTAATGGCTTGTCTCTCTTCTGTATGTATGTGTGTGTGTGTCCCCGCCCGACAGCGCCTGAGGCCTCGCTGTGCCCCCAGCACCGCACAGGGGCCCCGCTGGGTCAGAGTGAGGAGCTGCAGCCGCTGAGCCAGCGTCACCCCTTCCTGCCGCACCTGGGGCTGGCCTCCCGCCCAAATGGTGACTGGTCCCAGCCCTGCCTCACTTGTGACCGCGCAGCCCGAGGTGGGACGGCGGTTTGCTTTTCTCCTTCCTCGAAATGCTGGGCAGCTTGCTGGGGTGTGCTTGTCATATCAGTACAGCCAACTCTCTCCCTGTCTCCTCTGGGCCTCATGGTCCAGCCTCCAGTGGACCTAGGACCCTTTTTGTCCTTTCTCACTGGGAGCTTATGTCCTAGCCATGCTCCCCTTATAGAATCCCACATCACTTGCTAGAAGTTCTGCTGAAGGTTTAATAGGGGAGCTGCTATTTGGGTCAGGCATGGGTGGTTGTCCATGCTCTCCTTGTGTCCCCACACCCTGGAAAATTACAGGGTCCTCTGCTACCTGCCAGACCTAGGTGTGGTGGAAGATCTGACCACTTGGCTTCTTGAGCCAGAAAAGTGTGGTTTAAATCTCACAATGCCAGGCAAACCTGAGGGCCTTGGTGGATCGTTGTTGGAAGTCATCATCCCTGATGCAGTGATACACGCCTTGCTGGGGACAAAATGGGGTTGTTTTTGCTTCTCAATTAATTACTGTTCTTGAAATCCCCATTACTATGGTAAACAGAGAGTTAGCTGTACTGTCAATTCTAGGTCACAGTGTTTGAAGATACCTATTCAATGGTTAACTAAAAATGGGGCTTCTCTTTTGACTAATTATTAATGTATCCTGGTTGGAGTCTACAACTGTTGCAGGTTAACTGAAAGTAGATTTCGCTGTTGCCTACAAGAAAACGCTCTCAATCTAATCTACCTTTGGTCCCAAGTAGAGCCCTGTTACAGAGAAGAAAGCCGATACTAGAAAGGGCACTGATGAAGGGCCTTTGTGCAACTTCCCGATAAAATGGCCAGCCTTTCTTCATTCAGCCCTGGAAACAGTTACTGTTCATTCATGTCTCATTAATAGTACAGCTTGTTTGACTTGGGCATTTGTGTGATCACTATAGTTAGCTCTGGGATATTTTCCTTCATTTCCCTGTCTTCCCCTAACAGTTCATACAGGATTTTGTAAGGAGGGATCAGCTTTGCACTGTAGAGAATGCAAAAGGTTAAAGTGTGTTTTCAAGGAGCTCTCCAATGCACTGAGTTACATGTCTGTTTCTCCCGCTAGATTTCAGAGGTTATTCCTGGCAAGTTCTCAGTGTTCCCAGAACTCCAGGAGCTCCCCCTTTGTTTTTCCCGAGTTCTACCCATTCAGTGACTGGTAGGGTCTGTTTTGAGTGTAGTGGTTAATTTTGTGTTCACCTGGCCCTCCAGCTCTCTTGGTGGCAAGCTGGCTCTCCTGGGACATTTGCATATTAAAATCGTGCTGTCATGCTTCAGCCATCCTGCCACTTCTTCTCACTGTGGCCAGAACCAGACACCCTGCTCCATCAGGCCAGTCTCCTCTACCTTTGCAACTTTGCCCACACAATCCCATCCACTTGGGGGCCTCTCCTGAATATCTGGCTCAAGGTATACAGCCCATGTGGATTTCTCTTCTTCTTTAGCTCTGGTCGAAATTAAGGATACAAATGAGTTTTGTTTTATTTTTCACAATTTCTCACGCCCCACCCTAGGTGAGTTTTGGGCAAACAAGTATTGCACGGTATCACCTTTCATCCTTTAACTGTTTAGTGTGTGCATTTTTCTCCATATTTTACACTCTCCCTGCGATGGGGGGTGTTTGAGGGTAGGACCCTACAACTGCTTTCTGTTCTTAGCACCTAACAGAATGTTCAGTGTAAGGTAAATGCTTAATATATGCACATCCACAGATTTGCTTTGAACATACTAGCTTGGAGGAGTCAGACTGATACTAGTCATCCAGAAATGGTTTTGTGAAATGCAGGCTGTGATTCAGGGAAGACATTTGTTAGGGGCACACTTAGGACCCCAGAACCTGCAGGGAAGGCCTGGTGGGCATGAGTACAGTCTCCGGGTGGGGGCGGGGGAGGCTGACTGCTAAGAAGGCCCCTTTGTGGCACTTTGGCTGCTGTTCTGACTCAAAGTAATCATGGTGATGTTGAAGGAGCGCTTCCTTTTCCATGCCATATCCATTTATTCTCCCTGTGCTTCCTCTCTCCCTCTCACCTTCCACATACATCTGTAGATCTAACATTGGAGACCTTTCAAATACTGTCCATATCTAGTTCCATGGCCTTGATTCAGTGCCAGCTTTCTGAATGGTGTCCTCTCTGTTAGCCTTCCTGTTTTTATCCACTCTCCAACTTTATAATTGATGCCCTGATCCCAGGTCTCAGAAGGCTCCTCTGGATCCCAGGGGTCCCTTCAGAGTCCAGCCCAGAGCCTTTGACATGGCAGATAACTCCCTTCCCTGGTGGTCCTTGGCTGCTCTCTGCCAACTCAGGTCTGCTAAGGTCTGCCTTGGGGCAGCACTCTGAATAAAGCCTGCCCCAGCTTCACTGTGGTTCCCATGTTCCTTTGTTCATTCAACAAGTATTGAGTTCCTATCATGTGCCAGGCACTGTGCTAAGCACAGAGCAGAACCCCCTGCCACTATTAATGAGAAGAGAGAGACAGTAACATTATAGAGCACGATACATGATAAGTGCTCTAGAACACAGCAAATGAAACCCAAAACAAGCTAGGCAAGTATGAGGAGTAAGGAAGGTGGTCTGCAGTGATAAAGAGGGTGTCAGAACAAGTCTCTTTGAGAAAGTGATATTAGAGCAAAGATAGAAGGAGGAGGTAGAGCAAGCAGGTAGAGGAGGAGGTAGCTATGTGAAGGTCTGGAGGAGTATTCCAGGCAGAGGGTAAGAGTATGCTCAGGGTGTTTGTGAAACAGGAAGGAGAACAGGAAGGTGGCCATTGTGGCTGGAGCTGTGTGAAAGAGTGTCAGGTGAGGTCAGGGCGGGCGTATGGCAGAGGTAGGGCCTGGAGAAGGTATAGGACTGCTTCTCAAACTCACTCTGGTAGGGAGCAGTTCTTTCCATTCCTAATCCATCTCAGACTGATACTTTTTATATCAGTGTTTGGATTTTATAGCAATGTCAGATCCGTTATAAAAGTTTGTCAGTACCTTCTCTCACTGTACTTTGTTGTGGACCACATGCTAAGTAGACTGGTATAGGGCCTTCATGTCATTGGAAGCCCTTTGGCTTTTACTCTGTGAGGAGTAAAAGCTGAGGAGGCAGAGGTTGGGTTTGGAATCAAGGGACTTGATCTGATTTAAGGATGAGAAGGCTTAGGAGGACCCTCTGGCTGTGTATGGGGCAAGGTGGGCCCAGGAAGATCAGTCAGGAGACTACTGCCCTTATCCAGGTGGGAAATGATGTGCCTGGACCTGATGGGGCTGTGGAGGCCTGGATATATTGTAAAGGAGAGCAACAGGACTTGCTGGAGGACTGGATGGAGGTGAGAGAAGTTTAAGATAGCTCTGACGACTGCCAGCAGAACAACTGGGAGAAGGAGCTATCACCTGATGTCAGTCAGGGTGGCTCTGAGTGGACTGGTTTGAGCAGAGCTGGGGTTATGTTCTGTTCACATCGAAAGAGGCTAGTAGACATGCAGGTGGAGGTGTGGAGAAGGTCTGAGAATTCTAGGGCTTGGAGAGAATTCTGGGCTGGAGATGCTGTCAGCACTTTGGCCTCACTTGACACGTTTCATTGTGCACTTGCTGTTCACCCTACCAGGGCTGGGTCCTTGGCTCACTTGTGTTGGCTGCCTTACCAGGATCACCAGGTGATCCTGGTACGTAGTTGGTGCTCAGGACTGCTGGGTGTAGGCGAAGTTATGGGGCCCAGAAGAGGCCTTTAGGCCTGAGGGATTGGGATTTGCCTGAGACCACACAGACAGGGCAGCTGGTTTCGATAGAGTGGAGTATGAACAGCCTGTCTGTTCCCCCGCACCGAGGGCTCTGTCCACCCTCCCACATTTGCAGGGCCAGTCACACGTTTAGCAGGCTGTGGAAAAATTGTAGATGTTCTTGGGGTGGCAGGAACTCACATCGAAGGTGTGACAGGGGTTGGGAGAATTGTCCCTGTGAGTCAAGGTGAAGGTGTGGAACATAGAAATTGCTGCTGTCTTCTGATATGGACGCTCCAAGGTCAGGGGCTAGATCCCCCACTTCCTTCATCTCTATGCCTGGGTTAGTCTCCTTGGAGGAAGCCCTGATGAGAGAAGGAATTCCCACTCGCCTTCTCAGCTTCCTTGTTGAGCTCCTGGAGTCTGTCCAGAGCCAGAGCTGTACTTTCTTTGCTGCAGTATTATCATGTCCCATGTTCTTGGGTGCCTTGGACTGGCTGTGAGGTCAACTGGCAGTATTCCTATTCTTAGAAAAAGAAGACAATAGAAATTCTTGTCACCTTTTGATTTCCTCTGGTGAATCAGAACCAACCAGAAGTCTCAGAACCAAAGTGGACAGTGGTATGCTTTGCATGGAATGAGTGCTGCCACCTCTGGCCAGGTTTCTTGAGCTGTCCTGATGGACTGTCTGTCTCAGTGATACCTTCAGCACTCTGGCTGGTGCAGAGAAGCTAGCTGTGGTGTGGTTCAGGTTTATTCCCAGGAGAATTTCAGTACTTCCTCAGGCCAGCCTTTCCTTTGGGCCGAGAGAGCTCCATATGTAGGGCTGCTCCCCCGTCAAACACCATTGACAATGATTCACTAAATGATTGCTAGAGATTATCACTATTTCATTTACTTGCCCTGCTTCTCTCTAGAAAGGATTGGAGTTGTCTTACACAACACATGCAATACCAGGGGATTAAATAGATACCAGAAACAGTTGGGACAAAAGAACACAAGGGTAAGAAAATAAGATAAGGCCAGGGTTACATAGAAGTGCTGGAGGTGAATCCAAATTTGGCTTTGAACTTCTCAGCCACCGCACCAAAGAGGACAGTTCCTCTTTAGTTGCTGGACAAGAGTTCAGGATCGAGATGAAGTCCAGGGAGGCCAGATGCTCACTGTGCAAGAAGAGGAGCAAGGCCTGAGAGCAGTCTACACAGGCCTTAACAGGGAGTGCTGTGGGTACTCTGTTCTGACTGCATCCCACAGTCTACGTAGTCTTGCTCTCTGCTGGCCTGGCATAACAAGGGCAAATAGGCTCTTGCCAGGAGTAGAGGGATAGCATGGCTCTCCTGCTTCCTCCACGGTGATCAGCCATTCTTAAACTCATTGGAGAGACTCTGAAAGCTTCTCTGTGCAACGTTTCTTTCACACTTGTGTTTGGGAAGGACCCAGAGACAGTCGGCCCTCCTGGGGAGCTAGTTCTCTACAACATGGGAAACTCGGGGGTAAAGAAGAGTTGCTGTGGCCCCAGCCCTGCCAGCCAAACTTTGGGAGTGGAGCTGGAGCATATATTTTGTAAGAATTAGTCATCTGAGAAAGGGAGTCTAATATAGGTCTATTTTTGAAAACTTGAGGATGTGGGAAAGTATATTAATTGTTTAAAAAAAAACTATCAAACCCAGCCAGCATGTACCTCAGAAACCCTCCTAGGGTGTTGACTTGGAAGAAGCCAACACTCTAGGCCTCCAGAGAGCGTGGGAGGTGGAGGGGAGCAAAGTTCTTGAGCTGCAGGCCTGAGTGACACTATGCAGGAACAGGGTCAGGAGGGCACACCCAGGGCTGAAATGCGGTAGCTGCCAGCCAGGTGATTCCTTGGTGTCTGGAAAGGCTAGATACAGCCAGCCCTCAGGAACACCTGGCTTTGGGCTGCATCTCAGCAGATTGATTTTCCGAGAAGGGTAGACTAGAAATTTGGTGGGAGATGGGATTCATTTGATATCCCATTTTGCTGGAACAAATGTGTTCTATAAGTCATGGGACCCCTGAATCTTTGACAGGTACTCAGTCCTAGCAGTAGAGATGGTTGCTGGACTATCAGCATTAGCTTACTCTGGAGAGAGTTAATCTCTTCATGTGGAAAATAGAATCACAGAGGAAGCTGGTAGGTGATGCCAACAGATACTTGGAGGTAGCAGTTTTATTGACATATCTGTCCAAAGGTCAAACATAAAAGATGCTCGTTCTTGCCACAAGGGCACGGGTCTTCAGTGGGATCTGAATGTGCTGCTGTGAGGCTGCCGAATGGCTGACCTGCTCAAGTTGGCAGTTGTCCATGAGAGGAGGTGTAAAGATTGCCCCTTGTCTGCTTTCCCTTGTGAGGGGGTCTCTCTGCTTATACTTGCCGGAGGAGGTGGGCAGGACAGGTGTTGTTAATAAGGACTCTGAGATGGACTCACCCGAATCCACTCACTTATCAGTGGTGAAGGCAGAATTTGAATCCAGATTTTCTACAACTCTGGTTCTCTTTCTTCTACCTTTATATAAAAAAGTAGTTTCTAAATTGTTTTACAAAATGTTTAAATATACAATGTACACCTAATGCAGTTTTATGATTGTGTATACCATCTTATGTAATGCTTTTTTCCCTTTTATGATTTTTAAGGACAGGAATACCTATGTAAACTGTTTCTTAATGAGGACCCAGATCTTAAGGGGCTCCTCTGATTGTCAGATAGTATGGTATAAAACTGAAGCACAGCTATCAAAATTGCTGATTGGGGCAATTTTGATCATTATTTATTAAGTGATTGATGTACCATATATAGAAAATTGGAGTTATGAATACAATATTTATATCTATGCATTTGTCTTTAAAGCATCCTTTGTAGTGGAGGTAAATTATTTTTTATAAACGTCAAGAGTGGAGTATGAAAAAGAGAAAAGGGGAGTTTGAGTCAGATTCCATTACACATTCACAAAGCTGTGACAGTGTCTGGTTCATAGCTGTTTAGTGGCTAATTTCAAATAGTCAAATTCAAGGGGGCATTTAAAAATTAAATAAAAATAAGAGGGAAGATCTAAAGATAGATTTCTCTGTGTGGGAGTATAGAGCATATGATTTACATATAATCTCTATGTGTCATGTTATTCTGTTTTTTGTTTTTTTTTCCCTTCAGAGTTGTTTTCACTATCTGAAATTATCCGTTACTTTATTTTCTGTCTCACTGCACTAAAACACACTGTAAGAGCAGGAGCCTTGTTTGTGCTCAGTGCACAGTTCCTGACCCAGGAGAGGTGTTCAGTAAACACTATTGAATGAATGAATGCTAAATAAACCTTATGGGAGGGTTGTGTGTTTTCATGTGATATGCTCATCTCGGTAGATGTCTGCCCAAGCATGAATATTAGTCTTTGGAAAATATATTTCGTGGGCTTTTCCAGCAATATAGAAACATTTTACATATCTGTTTCATTTCTTGAGTTTAGCAACAGTAGGATTCATAGGTGCTAGCTATTGTTTAGTAATTAAATGCTGTTCCTCATTTGCCAGCTTTCTTTTCCCTTTTCCCTAAGCCACCCCCTCTGAAGCTGGCTGCCCAGAAGCTTTTAAATGTCTTAAAACCTGAGTCGCATATCTAACCAATCAAGTCAAAACCTCTGGGATAGTCCCAGGCATCACAGTGGGTTAAAGCTTTCGGCGATTGCAGTGCACACCTGGAGTTGAGCACCTCTGCTCTAGTAGTCAACTCAGTGTAAGGTTTTGTTCAGTTGAAAGCTTCTTCCTCCCCTTTCCCTTCAATTGGTGATTGATAACCAGTAGCAGTGCCCTTTGAGAAAGTTATTGTCAGCAAGTGATATTCTGACTTTCAGCAGCTGGAATTTGATGTTGCCAATTGAATTAGTCTCCTGCTGACTGCTAGTGGAAAGCTTAGTCCTGTCAGCAGAATAACCAACACCCTTCAGACGAGTTTATGATGGCCCACTTCTCTAGTTCTAACTGGTAAGTGTGGTTGGACATGAAATAAGAAAATCTGCTAGTTTTTTCGTAATAAAAGTAATGCATGTCCATTCATGATAGTGTAGAAAATGCAAAAAGGAGAAGGAAAGAAATAGCTCATAATCTTGTTGCATGAAGACAACTGTTGTTCACATGTTAGTATATTTCCTTCTGAAAAATAATTTTAAACATTTTCTTTTTCAGGGTTGCAGTTACATTGTAAATGCAACTTTGCATCCCTGCATAGTAAGCATTTTCTCCTTGATCCACAATCTTGTAAACTTTTGAACAGTTATACTCAGCATTCCACTGGGTGGAGGATCCTAACTCATTCTTACTTGATATTTGACTGTCAGTGACTCCTTATGTTCATACCAAATAGACCAGCCATTTTCACTGCCAGAGTCCTGGCTGCCTGGACTGTGAGCATGGGCAGTCTGGAACCCCCTGTTGTGAGGTTTTGCTACGGCCATTGGTCTGTGAGCGAAGCAAGTAGGTTCATAATCTGGAGAGGAATTATACACCACATAAGGACCCACATCCACCAAAGGTAGCTGTACTGACAGATCTGAATCACACAGGTTTGACTAGTATTCTATGAAAACAGAATGAATTTAATGTTTTATGTTATGCAGATACCAGAACAATATTGTACAAGTGTCATTCATAACCACATGACAATTTCAAAGCACATTTTTCAAAATGTTAGTTTATTTTTTAAGTCTCCATGTGCCAGGGATGGCACTGAGCAGTGAGGGGTTGTTGAGGTTTTGCCCAGATGGGCTTGCAGTTTAGGAGAGGCAGACACTGATGGTGCTTCAAGTATATAGTGCCTGGAAGGGGGCTGGGCAGGCGGTTTAGAGCTTCCATGACTATTGAGCTGCTCTAACCCTAAGCACTGTGGGACAGGGTGAATGCAGGCCCAAGTGTACATTGCATTGGCTGCAGAGGTTGCCCTTTAGCTGTCTACTTACCACCGGATTCCCATGAGAAATAATATAATTATGCAGACTGATTTTTTTTTTTTTTTTTTTGCCTAACTTTCTGTGTGCATTTTCCATGTTGTTTCACAGTTAAAAACACTTGGTTTTAAAGGTTAAATCTTGGGTATTTTACCAACTTCTGCAAGTTTAAGTTTTTTAATCTCCGAAATGACGGTCAGGATAGTACTTCCTCTTGGGTTATGGTGTAAATTACATATGCTAATACATGCACTGCACATACTGCCTTGCACAAAAGAAATGCTCTATAAATGGATCATTCATTATCATTAGTCTGATCAGAGTTGTTTTCAGGTTCTCACTGGTGTAAATAATGCTGTGGTAAATGTCTTTGTGCAGAAAGCTTGCTTTTCTAAGGATTCTTTAGATTATGCCTTCAATGTAGAATTCCCAGAAGTAAGATTAGTGGGAAAAGTGCATGAACATCTTTCTGTCTCTTGAAAGATTGCAAATGCTTTCTAAACAAATTGTGCTCATTTGCAGTGCCCCCAACTTTGGATGAGGGCTCAGTTAATAGCCCTGAGCCCAAAATGGGTACTGTAATTTTTTTTTTTAAAGATCATTACTAATTTAATAAATGTAAATTACTATCAGTACACTAATTTTAAAAGTGAGTTTCTTGTTTATAAGTATTACTCTAAGAAACTGTCTAGGCATTTAACTTCTTTAAGTTAGATTGAGTTAAAAAAGAGATAATTTATGTCTTTGTTGAAGTTCGTACCCCGCCCTGTCCTGTGCCTGCTCACAAGTTTGCGTGCTGGTGTTCAGAGTCCCCTCCTCCCTCCTCTGACCCTGCCTGCAGAGCTGTGGGTGGCTCTCAGCTATGAGGACCCTTGTGCTAGTGCTCCACCCAAAGAGCAACTAGCACTGTGGATGAAGCAACAGGAACCCTGGGAAAACAGTAATGAGAAAAAGTTGTTTAATGTTTTGGAAAAGCCCTCCCTTCCCCACTATACACGCTGGTGATCTTGTAATGGAGAAGGCTTAATCTGTAGCCCAAAGAGAACAGCACAAACTTGTTCTTTTCTTTCAGACAGAGGCTAGGCTTTGAATCACGCAGAGGAATAAAAGGACTACCTTTTGTTTCTGCTCCACCCTCCCCCATTTCAGTCTCCAACCCCATTCCCAGCAGGAACATGGCCATTGTTCTGGCTCTACCTCCTTCCTCCCTGGGTTTCAGCTTCTGTGTCTGTAAGTGAGGTGACAGCACCAATATCTCAAGGTAGTGGGAACAAGTGTGTGAGGTGCACCCTTAGAAATCACAGCCACTGTTTTCACTGGAAGCGAAACTTGAAAATGAACTAACTAGTGTTTGAATTTCTGCTCTATGCCTAGAACAAAGCTGACATGGCCCCTGTCTGTGTAGAGATTTTGGCCACGGGTTGGGGAGATGGCTGGACTGCAAACAGGTCAACAGTGTAGAATGCATCAGTACTGATTGTGAGCGATGAAGATGAGGGGCCCCGAGGGCTCACTTAGCAGATGCCCACTGTGTGCTCCTAGAACACCTGGATTGATCTTGGTGCCCCGGGGTGGGGCGGGGGTATCTGTGGTGAAAGAAGCTGATAAGAACGCTGCTGGTGGAGCATCCCGATGGCACTGTTGGGGAAGTTGTGCTACAAAAGGCAGCTTTGGAGCTGACACAAATGAGGACAGGTTTCTCTTTCCAGTATGAGGAATGGAGGGAGAATGCACAGTCCAGAGGTGGGAAGGAGCTGGAGGATTCTAGGCACTGAGTGGAGGCCAGCGAGGCAGGTGCCCAGGGAGAGGGTGGGCTGGTGAGCAGGGCTGGGGCAGGTGATCAGCTTTGGGGAATAAAGAGTCAAGATCCGAGGAGGGTGGTTCCATTCTGTGGATGAAGGGGATACCCACTTTGGTATGGGTAGGGAGGTGGTGGGAGGGCACTGAGATGTGCACTGGGAAAGACTGACCTGGTAGCTTCCTAGGGCTGCTGCAACAAAGTACCACACACCTGGTGGCTTAAAACAACAGAATGGATTGTGTCACCCTTCTGGAGGCGAGAAATCCAATACAGGGTATCCAATATCACACTCCCTCTGAAACCTGTACGAGAGAATCCTTCCTTGCCTTTTTCTAGCTTCTGGTGGTAGCCAATAATTATTGATGTTCCTTGGCCAGCAGCTGCAGCTCTCTAATCCCTGCCCTCATGATCACATGCATTATCCCCTTATGTATCCGTGCCTATGTCTCTTCCTGTAAGGACACCAGTCATATTGGATTAAGGGCCCACACTGCTTCAGTATGACCTTATGTTAACTAATTACATCTTCAACAACCTTATTTCCAAATAACGTCACATTCTGAGGTACTGAGGGTCAGGACTTCAGCGTCGTTTTGGAGGACCCAATTCTGCTACAAACCGTGGTCAGAAGAAAGCGCTCACATGCTGCACTCTGGTAGTAGGGGAAGGGTGAGGTCATGCTGCTGAGGTCAGTGTGAGCCAGGCCTTGGGCCAGGAATGTTTCTAGGTATAATAGAACCTCAGTTAATCCAGAACCTGGCCATTTCTCATCTCCTTCAAAGCTACCATCCTGGCCCAAGCTCCCTCCATTGTTCCCCTGATCAGTCAGATTTCATCACTGATCTGCTTAGACCTTCCTGATGCCCCTGAAAGGACCCCTGGAATTGCCATGACTCTTCTATCATGACCCTTTGGGCACCCTCTACCTATACCAGCCTCAAAGCTCTCAACCCCGTGAGTGAAGCTCCCACCTGCTCTCTACCTGGCCTCTTCACTGCCCTGCCCCAGGTCTCTGCTCCAGTATCTCATATCGGAAAGGCTTTCCTTGACCTCCAAACACAGAGTAAGCTCTCCTCTGCCTTGGCACTCCCTTTTCCCTTCCCTCCTTTATTTACGTATGCATTGTCTCTCCTTACTAGAACACATGCCCTAGGAGAACAGGGACTTTCCTTAGGCCTAGAAGAGTGCTGGGCATGGTGTGTACAAGTGTAAAGACAGAGGATTTCAGAGTCTTGTTAGGGTACTGGGAGCAAGCATGAGATTTGGCTCTAAAACTTGGCTTTGAGTTCTTCGGCCAGTTGTGAGTCATTTAACCTTGCTGGGCCCTACTTACCTCCTCTATGAAAAGGGTCGATAATAAAGAGCAAGACCTTCAGGGTCAGACTTTGTCTCTCACTGGCTAGGTGACCTTGGGCAAGTCACTTCACCTCTAACCCTTCACCATTGTCTTTAAGTTGTGCGTGGCCGGGACAGTACCTCCTCCTAGACTGAGGGTTCATTGAGATACTAGTAAGTGTACAATGTCATGTGCCAGGTGCACACACAAGGCAACACACAACAAAGAATGGACATGGTTCCTTGTGGGTAATTTCCAGAAAAGAGTACCCATACACATCTATACATGGAGTATGCATTAAAAATTTTTTTCTGGGTGGAATCACAAAAAAAATGACAACAGCTGTTTCCTCTTGGGAGATGAATGAGGAGATGAGTGGCTCTCACTTCTTATGGGCATCATCACATTCTACACATCAGTACTGCAGTATGCATCTCTTCCTAAAAAATGAGTGACGAAGCCATCATCACACCTAACAAAACGATCATACCAATATAATCTAATACGCAGTTTATATTCAGTGTTGCCAGTTGCCAGTTATCCTCAAAGTGTCTTCCACCTGATCTGTCTAAACTGAGACCACCCCAGAACCACATGTTGCATCTGGTTGTCCTGTCCCTTTAGTCTTGCAGCGAATTCTCATTTTCTCATGACTCTAATATACAAGAGACCAGGCCAGTTGTCCTATAGCATCTCTCGGTCTGTGTTTGTGCACTGCCTTGTGCAGTGTTTGGCTCATTCCTCGCCCTATACTTTAGTGCACTGGGAATCAGATCTAGAGTCTGGTTTGGAATCAGGTCAGGTGTTGCCAGGATCATCATGGGTGGTGGGGTGATGTCACATAACAAGCAGGTGTTGGCCGCAGCACCAGGTGCATATGGTTTGTTCCTCTCTTGTTAAGTCACCCCCCACGCCACCTTGCAGCCTGAGAGTGATCTGGCTGTGATGGATGGTACTTTGGTACACTTCTTGTACCTTTTTGGCTTTTCCACCATGTATTTTTATCTTTTTTCTCTTTTAGTTTTACCTGGGGTAATCTGAGTTTATTTTCTCATAATTTGTCTCATTCAACTAAAAGCAGTCTATCTTGCTCCTCCCTATTAAAGTGGTAAAGTGAAGGTCCTGGAGGGGCTCCCATGGGGAGTGGATTTAGAAGCCTCAGCTCAGGCCAGGCTACTGGATGGGAGTATCCTCAGTGGCCAAGGGTACTGACTCAGGAAATGACCCAGGGAACTCCAGGAACATGTTGCTACATTGAGAAAGACCCAGTAAGCCTATCACTGAAGTTCAGTAATGAGGAAGAAACTTAGCTGGACTGGGGAACTGGTCACCAGAGGCAGACGCTGACCCTGGACTCAGCAGCTCCCCAGCCCCTCCCTCAAAGGACCACAGCCTAGTTGGAGTCACAGTCCTGTCCCCATGAAGGCCTTAGTCACCACTGGCTACCCATTTATGGTTTCTACTGTGCGATGGAGAGTGAGAGTGCTAGACAGAGCTCTCGCCCCCAGGTGGTCTGGTGGTCATGGGATGGAGCAAAGAGCAGTGACCTGGGGCAAAGCATATGCTCAGGGAAGAGCCAGCTGTGTCTTAGGTACTCCTGACCCTTCCACAAGTCCCATTAGTCTCCATTTCATAGATGTGGAAGCAGGAGCCCAGAGAGGTCATTTGCATGTGGTCTCACTGCTAGTGAATAGTAGTGACAGGATTTGAACCCTCGTATCCCTGTCAGCTGATGGGCACAGTGTTATAAGTGGTGATAGCAGTGTTTGAACTGAGATGGGGTCTTCTTAGGTCCCCAAAGTGTGGCAACCTTGCAGTTTTGCTAAGACGTCAGATGTGCCTGTGTACCCAGCATTAGCTGGGGACACATGGAGATGAGACCCTCGCCCTACATGAGGCCCAGGCCCAGATTGCTTTACCAGAAGTCATGCTGGTCATCTCACTGAGCCATTTGCCAGTAGGGTTGTATCTCACAGTCTGTTCCCTTTAATCAGCATATGTGATTGCAGAAGCTACTTAAGTACTTTCTAGGAAAATTACAAAACTTAGCTGATGAGAAACAGCAATTTCCTGTTTTTCTATTACCTTGACTGCTTTGCTTCTTTTAAAATTACCCCAAATTGGCCATCTGAATTATCTTTGTTAGGAAATCTTTCAGTCATTGTTGTGGGAGTACATTTGGGAAACAGGGACCTTCCTGTAGCAAAGGGTGTAGGCATGCAGGCTTGACCCAGGTGGTCCCTGGAGCAGGAGGAGTAGAGTGAATGCACGAGGCCCTTGCCTGCTTGCACTGGGAAGTCTTCCACTTAGCCTCTATTTTGAGGAAAATGCTGGGCTTTTACAGGCTTTCTATTCAACTTCTCCCCTCAGGCTTTCTCAGGAGATGGGAAAGGGTAAAAATGACCCTACCTGTGTTTATAATTCTCTGCCTCAGCAAGTGAAGACTTTGAGCTCTTCTAGGTGGCACTCATATGCAAAAGGGTGTCTTAGCGATAGGAGAGGAGTGATGATGCACTTGATGCTCCTTTAGTGATTAGCTTATACTAACAATTCCAGTTCTTCCCTCCAGAGGGTGGCTGGGTAAGAAAGCAGCCAGCTGACCCAGAAGTGGGCTCTCTCTAGGGCACTTGCTTTTCCTATGGGTCCCTGTGAGTTGCGGACTTTCAGATCCTCAGAGCAGGGCCGGGGCAACAGTCAGGTGGTGAGAAGGGTCCATTCAGGCCCATCTCATAACTATGTCTGTGTTCACTGTCATGTGCATGGATACAAAAGACCTTTTATGGGGCTGAGATGCTGTCACTAATGCAAGAACATATCTACTGGAATCCTCCTTCACAGCTGAGACCTCTGTGTGCTCAGCTGATATTCAGGGCTAGTGGCTGTGTATTCTGCTGTCTGCAGAACTGAGAGCTGTACATCTGTTTTTAAAAACCACAGCATTTAGGGGAATACCCGTTGTCTTTAATTTCCACATTGATGTGGTAAGCTGTTTCCACATGTGCTTGTGCATTTTTCTAACAGCATCAGTTATGGTAGATATAAACATGTACATTTGCATGAAGCCAGTCTGGCCTTGCAGATATACTGAAAGGCCCAGAGGACAAGGGAGGCCTCATTTCTCCAGAAGGTTCCTGTTCAGAGTCTTGTCCCATTCATCCCTGGCCTGTTTGAATCATGCTCTGTGGCAGTGCAGCTAAGTAGCAGCCTAACCTGCCAAGACGGGCTCATTTTTCAGAGCACTTTTTGGCGTGTAGGGTAGGATATGAAGTCTCCTTTATTCTCTCATGATTTCCATTTGGTAGTAAATGAAGGATATCAGATGTGCTGTGTTTGTTATAAACTGAGGGTTTTGTGTGAAGCAAGCCTCAGATTCTTTATTAGGAAAGAGGCTAAGACAGGTGGCCTGAGTAGTTAATGATCCGGGCAGTAGAGCCGCATTCAGTTGAGGAGAGTCCCCGAGAACTGCCCAGAAACATTTTCCAGAACCATCCGGCTTCCTTTGTTTCCATCAACCTGGGTAGTGATGTCTTTGCTTCTAGAGCACAAGAAGACCCAAAACTAAGTACTATGATGGGCATAGGTGATGTTTGGGAACAAAACCAATAAAAAAATGTACTTTTATTTTGGTATATTATTAAGAAATCAAATTACTAAGATGGATTTGAGAATATTTTATTACCATCTAGCTTTGTTTGTGTTTTTTTTTATAACGGCAGTGTTTTTTGTTTTTTGTTTTTGTTTTTTTTTTTCCACTTTCATGTAACAGAGTAAATGGGCAGTTGGTTGCTGGCTTTTTTTGAGGGGGAGTGGAGATGGTTTTTTGGTTGACAGTAAATCATAGCAAACACACTGTGTTTCATACCACCAAATGTTCCAAATGAAATCTTGCTTCTGTATGTTTTATGTTTTTTAAAAACTGTATGGCAGAGCAATGCTGTTTATAGTCTCCTTCCTTGCACTGCCCCAGCCCTCTGCCCAGAGCAGCTCCTTGCAGCCTTGCCTGGTTCTCCATGACCCTAACTGTGTCTAGTCCTCTTCTCTTGTTTTAGTCACTGCAGCCAGAACCCAGCCATCTAGAAACCTCATCTGTCAGGAATCATTCTCCACCTTTTACTTTCTCTGAAACAGGTAGATCCTAAGAAGAAAGTTAAGTTTGGAGAGTTAGGCAGAAGCAGAATTTGGTTGAGTCCTGATGGTTGGGTTTGCTAGAAGGGACCTAATGCAAGAAGGAAGCAAACTAATACACAATTAGAACGTTTCAAACAACTGCTCATCAGCTATGAAATTGAATTCTCCATCTGTCTGTCCATCCATCTGTACATGCATGCATGCATCCATCCATTCAACAGGTATTTGCCAGCTGCTCTGTCAAACTTTGGAGGTGGATATAATGGTAAGAAGACAGGCCTGGGCCTTCCCCAAGGAGTGTACTTTCTGGCATGACCTACCAAATTGCAGAATGGGAGTGAGTGCTATGAGAGAGAGGAGAATGCTGACCCAGCCCTAGCAGGGAGGGTGTTCCTGGAGGACCAGGAGTGGGGAAGCTGAGCTCTGAGAACTGAGGAAGAGTTGGGTGGGCTGAGGGAATAGCATGCACAAAGGCCCAGAGGAGGACGGAGTGTGGAACCATCTGTGACAGTGATTCCACACCTCTTTCTCTTGGCAGGACTTGCTTTGAGAATTTCAGAGAAGCTATGGACCTTCTTCTGGAGTAAGAGCACACACTGAGGCACATGCTCCCAAAGCTTTACATCTGATTTCTAGAGGCACCTAGACTCCCTGAGGTGTGACCATTCTGATGGCCTGTAAGCCCCAGCATTTTTCACATGCTAGGCCCAGCCTAGCTTACATTGTGTTTGTAATCACACCTTTCTCTGGGGTTCTTTACATCAGCTAGGAATTCACATCTCATCCCTTCAGTAAAAGCTGTTTTTTCAGGAGCTGCGTGTAAGTGTTAAAATGAGCTAACTACTTAGAGCAAAAAAAAAAAAAAAAAAAAAAAATTTTTTTCCCACAAGTCAATGCACATTTTTACTTAAAAAACAAAAATTTTCAGGGTTACTGCAGAAACACGTGGGCTTCGTTTTCTATGCTGCTTATTGCCATGAGATACAAAGTGAGATTCTTAAATTCTGGAGGAGTCTTGAGTGGAGTTCTTGGTCCATAGGTGCCCTGCATTTGTTTGAATGATGTTTTTTGATCCAGCTTTTCAAGATCTACTTGATCTTTTTTAAAATGAGTTTTTCTCTTTGAAGCAGTGCAACTCTGCAATGAAGACTGAGGTTCTAATCCTCGTGAGGCATGCACCTGATGGCATCTTTTCTTGGTCAGTGCCATGTAGCAGTTGTGAAACCACATTTGACGTTACTTGATTTTAACCTTGAAATATTCGTAAACCTTTCAACCTCCATTTGTTGGGTTATTGCCAGACTTTGTGGGTGTGAGATGGAAATGGGGTGTGGTTTGACTGGGTAACTACTGAGCTTGAACCTGTCCTTTTCATATGGTGACTATTCCTTACCCCTACAGCCACTTCCCCTCGGGTGTCCTCTGAACTGGAGCAGGCCCGCCCCCAAACTAGCGGAGAAGAGGAGCTACAGCTGCAGCTGGCGCTTGCCATGAGCAGAGAAGTAGCTGAGCAGGTCGGTGCCCAGGCAGGGGTTCTTGTTACCTACTGCCCCCAGTCACGGGGGGGTCTTGTGTAAAGTTATATTTAGAAAAGGTTTTCAGGGAAGTCATTGCTAAGGTGCAAACCAGTCAAAAGTGCTTCTCAGAAATTTTGCAGACATAGCCAAGCCTTGAGAGCTCTCTTTGAATGAGCTGAGTATTCATAACCTCCTTCATGCACTGTGTGTGGGCACACAGTCGGACTGGGAAGCTTGGTAAGATGAATCAACAGCATCTGAGCACCGAGAAAAAAAAAAAGGCCAGAAGGAAATTGCTCCAGGAAATAAGAGTGCTTATATTTAGATGACGGAAATGTGTATAGTTTTAATTTTTTTTCAGTTCCCATTTTTCTTTAATAAGCTCGAATTTCTTAAAAATGGAGAAGGAAGGAAAGGAGTGATTGACATGACCTTTCAAAGTTGTCAGCCCTTTGGTTGCAGTTATCAAATCTGTCTTTGTTGGCCTTTGGTTAAAAAGGATAGATGGGGTCAGATGTAGCATAGGGCCTCCTCTCACTTAGAAGTGGTGTCCAGAGACAAATATTAGAGATAGTTAGGTGGAAATACAGATGGATGATTCTAGTCCATTTTAGTTAATAGCTCATATCTAGGATTTGTTTTATTTATAATAAGTATAATTAATATACTTATTTAAGTTAATCATTATATAAGCTAGGACAACCCAGTCTTTTGCATATGGTGGCTTTGCCATAAATATAAATTAAATATAAAGAATCATTTCTGTTAGAAATCATAGAAATAAATATATAGTCATTTTCTGGAAGCATATACAATGAAGGGTGAGATGATGTGATTTTCAGCCTCTTTCTAATTCCTGTCTGGGTTGTCAGATTTTTTAGTTTTATAAGGAGACATATCGCTTCTATAATTGGAATTAGACTGGGAAGCTTTCATTTTGAGAAAAAACATTTTAGAATAAGTATTCCCTTTCCTCAATTTGGTGGTGCCTGTGCCCCAGTCTCCCTGGTGGGACCCCAAAGCAGGTGGAAGCCACACAAGGTGGGTGGGGCAGGGAGTTACAACTGCGTCTTATAAATTGTTTCTGAATCCTCCTTTGAAATAACACATAATACAATCTTGAATTTCCTGCTTCTGGCCAGGATTGTTTTGTTCTATATAGTGATGTCATTACATTTACCACCAGTTTCAAGTTCCATTGTCCTCTACAGGAAGAGCGCCTCAGGCGGGGTGATGACCTCAGACTACAGATGGCCCTAGAAGAAAGCCGAAGAGACACAGTTAAAGTTCCAAAAAAGAAAGAGGTGAGTGCTTTTCTGGGAAGGTAAGTGTTTTGAGCTGTCCCGCAGTTGTTGCTAAAGTGTCCCAAACCCAGCCCTCAATGTACATGTGACATATGTGGAGCTCTCATACATGCTAGTTTCTTTCTTTATTCAACAAACAGCCCTAGGGCCTGTGATGAGCAAGAGTGGGGTTAGGAAAGAATTGAAAACACATCTACCTCGGTCATTACTGGCCTCTCCTGAAACCACCCCAAGAGAAGATGGGCATGGGCGAGGGGCTTGGTAGCCTGGGTTCACGTTACCCCCACTAAATGTCAGCTAAATGTCAGGTGCTTTGGAACAATTTCCTGGCACAGGGTCAGCCCTCAGCAGTTCTGGTCTTCCTCACCATCATTATTACTCTGTGCCAAGCTTCCTGCTTAGGACCTCAAGGTGACCAGGACATAACTCTGTTCCTCACAAGCTAATTATCCAGTCAGAAGACAGGTCCCCCTCACACCACAGGGCCAGGGGCTCCAGTGGCCTCCCATGTTACAGTGCCCTGAGGTGTCCCTGATGGCAGACGTGGGAGCTGGAGGGTGAGGCAACCTCCAAGAATAATGATGGCTGGCAGCTGGGAGAACAAGACACGGTGGGGAAGACAGTGTCCTGGAAGGAGGATGAAGCCCAGGACAAAGCCTTTGGTATTCTGGGAAACCCCTGAGGACTGCTTGAAAGAGTACAGGGGGTTGGCACATACTAAATAGCTAGTTTCAATGCGGTGGACTGGCATGGACAGGGGTAGGAGATGGAGAGGCTTAATTTCCAAGGTCCTTTTGGCACCTCCTGGAGGGCCCCTACTCTAGTAAGGGGCATGGACAATATTTATGGCCATTACTGTAGCAAAGTAAAACTTATCCCCTTCTCTTTGTCTCAAAAGCCTGGTGCCCACCCACAGCAGACTACTCTGTTGGATTTAATGGATGCCCTCCCCAGCTCAGGCCCTGTTGCCCAGAAAGCAGAGCCCTGGGGCCCGTCAGCTTCAGCTAACCAGACCAACCCTTGGGGTGGGCAGACAGCTCCAGCCAGCACTTCGGACCACTGGCCATCATTCGGTAAAGATCCCCCCTCATTTGTCTCTCATGCTTGCTTGCTGAATGGGTGAAGGGCAACAAGCCAGAGCTTCTTGCTCTCTCTCACCTGGCAGAGGTGGGAGTGAATCTGGTCAATGGTGGTGGGTTGTCCAGGCTTCTTTAGTACCCGACTAACATCTAGCAGGCTGCTGCTCTCCTCCCGAGGACCATGGTACAGTGCTCTCTTTCATTCTTTTTTGAATGGTTTTCTGCTTTGGTAGAGGGAAAGCTGACTTCCTCTCTGCCTACCACGCACCTCAGAAATGGCTTATCTCTCTTCTGGGACACATGTCAACTCTCTCAGCCTCCGAATTGTACCCAGCACCCAGGTTAAGAAACTGTAATGCACAGCATCAAACATGTAAGTCAAGTTGCTATAATTAGCTGGAAATTATGATATACTTAACATGATTGCTAAAGAAAAGGGGATACATTTGCTGTAATTCTTACTTGTTATTTAAAGCAATAGCAAATCAGTTTACTAGGCTAAATGAATATTTTAAAGTTCTGTTTAATGCCAAATGTAAGAGAATTTGTGATAAGAGATTTGAAACATAAATGCAGCATGATCGGTGTAGTCTGGGTGGAGATATTCGGCACATGGATTTTGGATCACTGGATGTAAGGCTTGGCCTGCGGGCTTCATAATGGCTTCCCGCCCAGCCTGCACTCTGGGAGGCCCCTCTGGGTGCTCTGAATCCTGCTGGTTATGGATGGTCTGTGGGTTTTCTGTCTGGGAACTCTGAATTGTATATTTTGTGGCAGTTTGCTTATACCTCTTGGGGTGTCTGTTTCCCAAACTGGAACCATCTTTTGCATTCAGCTCAGTTCCCTTGATACTTGCCGAAGTATACCAAATGCCAGTCTATGTCCTGGCATGCAGGGACCCAGACACGAACAGCTAATGGTCCTGCCCTCAAGGTCCTGGGCTGGTGTGGGCAAGATGGGAACAGCAGCATAGTAGTCTGTGCGGGTTGGGCCTTGGTGGCAATTCTTTGAGAGCATCTTTGGGCAGGGCTTAGCTCAGGAGTTCAATGGGCATGAGGTAGGCATCTTGGCGGAGTCTCTGAGGAAGAGCAGGAATGGCTAAGCCAGGAAGAGGCAAGGGTGTTCCCAGCAGAGGCTTGGCTTGTGAGAGGCATGAGGGCATGCTGTGATGCAGTGGGCATAGGTACAGAGACCTGCCTGGTATAAATCGGGCAGCAGGAGAGTGGGGTGGGGCTGAGGAGGATAGGGAGGTCAAGGGGGATAGGGAAGGGGGTTTCCTGGTCACTCAGGGCCTGGCAGCCTTGCCAAGTGCTTGGACTTGTCCAGAAGGCAGTGTTGGCCCCAGATGTCCTTGATGCTGTTGTCCTCAAGGACCCAGGCAGAGCCCCACATCTCTTTTGGCAAGAGCCCTGTGGGCCTTGGGGCAAACTCTAGGCCAAATGGTCCACAGTTCTCACTCACTGAAGGCCAGCACCAGAGCTGTCAGGAACTTGGTTCACATGGTCCATGGCCTGTGTGCTGTGCCCTTTACAGAGAGCCCGTGGTGTAAAGTATTGCTGAGCACAGCTGGGGACAGCAAAGGCAGGTCTACTGGAAATGCCTACTCAGCACTGCTTATGGGAACAGCAGGCCCTTCTAGAGAGTGGCTTGACTTTATTTTTAAATCTGGAAAATAATTCTTCTGTAAAGGGTTAGCCACCTTAAGTTATGGATAGAATGTTCTTCAGGAAAGACTGTCAGTCTCTTTCAGAACTATAATTGATCATTAAACTGATGGGTAGTTTTCTCAATGCCCAGAAAAAAATGTGGTTACCCCAGGAGCCAGGTGAGATTAAGAAGATTAAATTATGCTGAGTCAGCTGTTGATTCTGGGGAGGGGCTTTGGGGGCCAGGGTGGTGGGAAGGAGACAGACTTTTCCCTCTCTACCCTTTTTTACTGCTTGTATTAGCTGGTTGGGAGAGGTAAAATAGATATTTTTTAAATGAACAAGTTTGCCCAGCCCTTCCTTTGGCTGGTGGATAGGGCTCTGCCCTGGAACTGAGTATATTGATTGAGCCAGGGACACGACCCTTAATGGGGAGCTGGAGATTCTCCTGTTGATGGGGCAGGACCACGTCCAGCAGTTGGGGTTCTCACACACCTACAGGCAGCATAGACTAGGAGCTGGCCAGAGGTGGGAGCACAGCTGGGGAAAGGCACCTGGTGCCCAGAGGCAGGAGAGCATCACGTGGAAATGCCACCCACAGAGGTCTGCTCTTCCAATATTTTTGTGAGATAAAATTCATATAACGTAAAATTCACCACTTTAACCATTGCAAAGTGGACATTCAGTGGTTCAGTGTTGTGCAGTCTTCAGTACTGATTCCAGCAAGTTTCCATCACCCTGTTCCCATTAAGCAGTCACTCCCCACTGCCCCTCCCCCAGCACTGACAACTACAGTCTATTTTCTGTTTCTGGATTTCTCTATTCTAGACATTTCATGTATGTAATAGAATCATACAACATGTATCCTTCGTGACTGGTTTCTTTCACTTAGCATGTTTTCAAAGTTCATCCACATAGTAGCATATATTTTGCCTTCATTCTTTTTTATGGCTGAATAATATTCCATTTCATAGATAACAGCACATTTTGTTCTATCCATTTAGCATTTGATGGATATTTGGGTAATTTCTACTTTTTGGCTATTGTGACAACTTTTTAAGAGAAGATTGAAACCTGAATTTCTTGGAATCTATTAATTTTTAAACATTGACAATGAATTTAAAAAATTAGAAACATGTTTGGGACTAATTAAAATATATCTACAGGTGGCCACAGTGGCTCATGGACTGCCACTTGCCCAGCCTAGGCCCCTCTCCATGGTTCTGATGCATTTGGCATTTTTACCTGTGACTTGGGGTAAAAGGCCACTGAAACCCAGAGAGGCTATTCATCCTCTGAGGTCACACAGCAAGTTAGAGGCAGGCTCAGTGCTTTTATGGTCTGCAGTGCTGGAATCATCATACCATCTTAGACTGCTGTAAAGACCTTCTGTGGCAGTGCATGTCCTGGAAAAGTCACCCTAGACTCCAGCATTGAGAGATAACTAGTGTTAAAATGTTAGCTTATCTGCTTCCTGTTTTTTCTGGACACTTAATGATTTTACATAGTCAGAGTCATATTGTGTATACATAGTGTGTGTGTGTGTGTGTGTGTGTGTGTGTGTGTGTGTGTGTGTGTGTTTCCATTTACGCTATATGATGAGCATTTCCAGGCATCATTAGACACTAAACAGTGTGGCTCCAGTGGGAGGGTACGGGGCTTTACCACCATTACCCAGTGGCCCATTGTTGTACATGAGGTAGTTTTGCACTTCTAACACTCTGTTTTCAACAGAGCTACAGGAGACGATCCTGTAATACCAGTTCCCAAGTTCACTGGAGCATGGTAATAGTCCCCTTGCTTTCATCTTCCAAGACACAACTCCAGAGCAAGATGTAGTGTCAGGTTTACTGATTAGTCTCTTATAAAATCCACTAGTGTGTGTTTTTAGGGCCACGCCACTGCCCTGAAACACATTCAGAAATTAGAAAGATTAGAGAGTCTCTTTTCCAACATTGTTAGTTGCACCCTCTGGATGAAAGAAACGCTGTTGTGAAAGCTACTGTTTGTAGAGAACCCTGCCATTGCCAGTTATTTCCAAGCAGCACTTGGGGCAGCTTGGCCAAGTGGCCTTGGGAGGAAATGCTAAGGGCT
Source organism: Pteropus vampyrus (assembly GCF_000151845.1). NCBI lineage: Eukaryota > Metazoa > Chordata > Mammalia > Chiroptera > Pteropodidae > Pteropus > Pteropus vampyrus. The sequence goes on along the minus strand of NW_011888825.1, from coordinate 8,997,477 downwards.
GAGAGGAGGGAAATTGGAGCCTGCCAGGTCAGCGGGGCACTTCCTCCACTGTTCAGACACACAAAGAAGCCACCTGGTATGAGGACACAGCCTGGTGATTCAGAAGGCCTTGGCCAGCTCAGGCCCTCTCTCTGCCCCAGCTAGAACAGAGGCCATCTTCCGTTCTGGCGGCAGCAGGTGATGCTGCTGGTTTCTTCGTGACCGCCCCCCCTCCCCCTCCGCCCCCATGGCTTAGTTCTGTGAGTGCCTCCCTGCACATGAATATTCATGTGTGAGGATAGGGATGAACCAGGCTGGCCAGTGAGAGGCAATGGCTGCCTGCTCCCTATGAATGGGCCCACAGAAGAAGAAGTTAGAAGCTGCTTGATCTTTCCGGCCTTGGTTCCATCCTGCTTTCCTTTCATTCACTTGAGCTTTCAACAGGCATTTATTTATCGGGTGTGTGGCATAGACTGGGCCCTACAGAGGATGTGGAGGGCAGAGCACAGAGGAGCCTTGCAGCAAATCTACTGTTCATTGATGGAGGATGAGGATGGAGTGCTGTCAGTAGGCTTTCAGTGGGGTGGGTACTGTGCTGCACCCCCTATCACCCACTTTCCCACAGGCTAGCTTATGTGGGCCATCAGCACCCATGGGAAGGTGAAGGAAACTATCTGTCCCCAGGTTATGTTTGAAGAAACTGTGGTGCTGCAATGTGTGGCCTGCCTCCTATGACTGAAAGTGTGATTCCACAATGTGTGGCCTCCTGTTGGCATGGTGTCATGTATACACATAGGTCCCCTAACACCACTTGCAGGGCGGAAACCCGACACAAAGCTCACTGAGGCTAAGTAGCTTATCCATGGTCATCTGACTGATTTGAGGGTCGCCAGGATTTCAACTGAATGCATCTTTCATTCCTCATCCAAAGCTCTTTGAGCTGTGACCAACTTTGTCCTTGTGCTTGGTGGTACAGGAGTAGGAGGTTCCTTCTGGACCAGAGCTTACTGATTTCAACATCGTGCATCATATAGGATGCTGATTTTTAAAGTTCTTAGCCATGCTGTTACTTTTGTTGTTTCAGCAGATTCTAAAGGGGAAGCAGGGCTCATAGATTACAACTGGAGGTGTCGGGAGAGGCTCTTGAACAATTTCAGGGTGGTGCTGTACAGCAGTGGGGATGCTCTCAGTGAAAGCTTTGCCTATGAGCCTGGGAGGATGGAGGTTCAGCATGATGCCAATTCATTAAGGAATTATTTTATACAGCTTCACGTGTCATAGCATTTATAGAGGAAGAGCCCTTCCAAAAATGTTGTAATTCTTTAACTCTTAGTGATATGAGTTTATCAGTTTGGGGGAAAACTGGTGTGTTTAGATCCTCGTGTTTCAAGAATAGATCTGGATGGAGAAACAAGTCTCCTTTTGGGGGGGGGCGGGGCCATGCACATGTATGCAGTTGCTGAGAGGCTTGCCCATATGAAGTCAGGAGAGCAATGCCTGAAGCCCATGGTGCTAATGGGTAGCTAAGGAGAATTCCAAGTCTTATCTCTGTTTGGTGGGGCAGGCTGGATTCCCTTAAACATCTGATCCTTACTTTATATTGTGTCCTGTTGTCTGCCTAGCAAACTCTTGTTTATTCTTGGAAACGTGGCTCAGATGTTCCTGCTCAGGAAGATGTGGTTTCACTCTGTCCTCAGGACCACCTCACCCTATCCTGTGGTCACTGGCTGCCCATGACTCACTCCCATGCTAGGTACAGTCACATATGTCTGTTTCTCTCTCAGAGGAAGGGGCTGGGCCTGGGCCTGGTGAATGCTATCCAGATGTTGCTAAGATAGAGTGAAGTGACTCCAAGTACCACCTGTCTCTCAGAAGCAAGGCTGGACCCCACCAAGTGTCCATCCATTCAGGCCTGTGTGTCTGACCTGGGCCATCAGACGATGGGCCTACCCTTCTGAGGAGGGCTTGGCCAAGGGTGTGTATGCTTCAGGAGTTTAGTGGTTCTCATGCATCCTGGCTGCTCATTCCAGTCACTTGGGGAGCTTCTAAAAATCCAAATGCCCAGGCTTTCCCCAGAACTTGTGTGAGGAGTGGGGAGGGGACAGCACTAGTATTTTACTAAAATCTCCCAGGAGATTCCCACGGACACACAATTGAGAACCACTGGTCTGGCGCTCCCTGAGCTGCATGGTGAGTGAAGTCTCCCTAAATCTAAGATATTTGAAAGCTTCATGTGTAGACTCAGAGTTTAGAAACAGCTTTTATCTATATGTGTTTCTAGCACCTGAATTAGATATTTACCTAGAACCTTCTAGAGGTGGTTCTTGAACTCCAGTATTCACAGATGCCTTACCTGGAGGAAGTTAGAGCAGATAAACTGCAAAGCCCCTGCCAGCCCCTGAAGTTCTATGGTTTTCTTTGTTGCCTCCCATCAGTCCACAATTAGTTATCAAGCACCTTTTGTGTGTCAGGCTCAGTTCTAAGCTCTAGGGGAGAAATGTAGACAAAGCCGACCCAGCCCCTACTCCCATGGAACTCACGCTCTAGCTGGGGAGATGGACAGATTCTCACATGAGCAAGAGCAGTGGGTAAGTGTTTTGTAAGGGGCTCTGGCCTGGGTTTAGAGTGGGTGGCTGAGAGACAGGATGATGTGGAGGCTGCAGGGTGGGAACTGTGCCCTCTCAGCAAGTGCACGCGTGTGCGCACACGCGCGCGCACACACACACACACACACACACTCACTCTCTCTCTCTCTGTCTCTGTCTGTCTCTCTCTCTCTCTCTCTTTCTGAGGCAGTCTGGTCAGGGAGCTTTGCCTTCAGGCTAGCTCAATCCAGTTTTCTGGGTCCTCTTTGCACTGCCCTACCCAAAGGGCCCTTCCTCTCTCCCCTCCAGCCTCAGAACTCAAGGTCCTGCTGTTTTGGGTGCCCACATCATGTTCCCACATCATGTGCCCACATCAAAGTCCAGGGGATGGGGAGGACTTCTCTGTAGCTCCTCTTCCTTTTTGGGATTTGGGAGTGGGGAGTTGGGACTGGGAGACTTTGCAGATTTACTTTAGCTGCTGAAAACCTTCCCCTGTTCCTGGGGCAGGGTCAGTCCCACTCAGACTGGGACTGGGAGTGGGTGAGGGGATAATTCTCCCAAGGAAAACCAGAATATTCTTCAGGAAAAGGGGCAGTAGGTACCAGAAAGTGACCAGGGAGTGTCTCCTGATGGAGGCAAGAAGAAGGAAAGGACAGTAGTTGTCCATCTACAAGGGGGAAGGTGCTCACCGTGGTCAGGGGAAAGAGCATGAGACTCTTGGTCTGTGTCTTTTGGGCAAAGACAAACTTGGGGGATGGGGACCATGTAGCAGTGTCCTTCTAACCTGAGCTTGTTGAATTTTCATGGTTGCTGGTGAGCAAGGGGAGGTTGAAAAGGTGTGTTAACTTCCCTGTGATTCCATGGAGAGCCAGAGTAGCTTGGTACCAGATCCTAGACCTTTCTGTGGACCAAATCACATTTCCTTGGGCAGCTCTGAAGACACTTCCTAGCTCCGACTTGCAGTCCAGCTCTCCTTGATGCAGTTTCTACCCCATCACTTTCCTTCCAGTTGAGATGGAGAACTGAGGCCCCATAAGGTGCTGTGCTGGGGGCAGAGCAAGGGCCTTTACGCACTGTGTGATTCCAGCCAGGACCACGTTCAGTGTCCTGATATGTACTTCGTATGTCTGGCAAAAGTGGGCCTGGGAAGAGTGGCATGTGTGGGAATGGAGGCCTAGGAGATGAGTTCCTAGAGGGTTAGGGGAGCATTCCTGGTCTTCTCTAAGACTTCCTGGTACAGAGGGAGGAGATAGCCCTTGTCCCAAAGGAGTTCATAGTCCACGGGAAACTCTTAAGCATGTAAGTAGTTATGGTACTATATGATAAGTGCTCTAAAAGAAAGCCAAGTGGAGAAATTGGAGAAGGTAAGAAAAGAAAAGATGGAGGGATTTGGAGGTCGAGGTGGCAGGTGATGGATGTATGCTTTGGTGTGTTTGGGGAGCAGTGGGGAGGTTGATGTTACCTGGGGAAGCATGGAGGCATAATAAGGACATCTCTTTAGAGTTCCAGGAAAGTTAATATTTGAAAAGGTAATACTGAGGCTTTTCAAGAATTTATATCAAGGTATTACTTCTTAGATCCCAGAAGCCTAGTGAATCATAAACAAGATAATAAAAGAAATCCCCACCTACACACATCATCTGAAAACCAAAGAAAGAGAATATCTTAAACCTACAGGGAACAGATGATCCATTACAAAGGAACAACAGTCAGACTGACAGCTGACTTCTCAACAATGATGATAGATGCCAGAGGACAGTGGAATGATGTCTTCAGTGCATCGAAAGAAAACCACTGTCAACGTAGAGTTCAATTATAGTGAAACCATCTTTCTTCCAAGAATGACGGTGAAATAAAGCTATTTTAAGTTTTGAAATGCCAAAAATAAAAACTGTCATCCTCCAGAATTCTATATTCAGTGAAGGTATTCTTTAACAGTAAAGGTGAAATGATAACATTTCCAGGTAACAGAAGACTAAGAGAATCTGTTGCCAGCATATCTACCCCCTTAAGAAACGCTAAGGAAAGTTCTTCAGGCTGACAGAGAAAACAACCAGATGGAAACTCAGATCTTCAGGAAAGAATAAAGAACACTGGAAATGGGAAATAATGTGAGAGAATATTTAAAAAGTAAAAAGAATATAAGAATATTTGAGCAGCATGATTCATGAGCCTGTGAACTTATTTTTCCCAGCAATTGGAGAATATGCATTCTTTTCAGTCACATGCAGAATACTAACCAAAAAGCTAGCCTCCATAAATTTCAGAAAATTGGGATCACATAGAACACATTTTCTGACCAGACTACCGTCAATTTAAGTCAGTAACAAAAAGATAAATAAAAAAATTCCAAGCACTTGATATTTTAAAAACACTTCTAAATTCTTGAGTCAAAGAAGAAATTATCATGAACATCAAAAATATTAGAACCAAATATTTTCATATCAGAATTTGTGGGACAACCGAAGCAATAGTAAGAGGAAAATTTATAGCTTTAAATGTTGATATTAACCAAGAAGAAAGGCACAGATTAATGAGGTAACATTAGAGATTAAAATAGCATTATACTCAAATAAGTAGAAGGAATGAAATAATAAGGATAAGAACAGAATCGAATTAGAACACAATAATATCCACAAAGTTGCTAATTGAAAAGAGTAATAAAATAGACACCTTTAGTGAGATTAATTTTTTTTTAAAAAAAAGAGGAAAGGCACATTGTTAGAAATGAAACAAAGAACATAACTGCAGATACTGCCAATATTTAAAATAGAGTAAAGGCTATTTGATCAACTCTGTGCTTACAGATCTGAAAACTTAGACAAAATGGGTAAATTAAAAAAGACAATTTAGCAATATTGACTGAAGAACAATAGAAAACTTACATATAGGGTAGTCTAATAATCATTAAAGAAATTGAGTCAGTAACTTAAAAATCCCCATCACCCCCCATATCCACCTGGATGGCTTTACTGGCAAGTTCTAACATCATTCAAAAAACAATTCCACTTGTATACAAACTCCTTCAGAGGATAAGAAAATAGGAAGTAATCTTACTCATTTGATGAAGCTAGCATAACCTTAATACCAAAGCCAGACAGAAAATGTGAGAGAACATTTCAGGCCAGTCCTACTTAGGGATATAGATGCAAAGCCCTAAGCAAAAAAACAAAGTGCAAAACCAAAATGAGAAAAATATAAAAATGATACAGTACACCATGAAAAACTTTGTGTGCAAGGACCAAGTAATTAGCAAATGAATTAATGTACCATATTAACAGACCCAAAGAGGAAAATCATGGATCATCTTAGTAGAGGCAGAAACATGTTCATAAAATTCATCAGCTATTCATTGCAGAAATCTTAGCATACTTGGAATAATGGAGAACTTCCATAACCTGATAAAGGGCTTCTAAAAGGGGAAAAAACCTATTATGGCAAGTGGTACCATTTAATGGTAAAACGTTGAAAGTCGATCATATAAGAGCAAGACAAGGACACTGACTGTCCACACTCTAGCTTTATGTTAGGACTGGTGATTGTAGCCAGCACAGCGAGACAGGAACGTGAAAGAAGAAGTATAAGGACTAGAAGTATAAGAACTAAACTGTCATCATTTGCAAGTGATATGATCATGTACATAGAATATCAAAACTTTCGACAAGAGTTTAATAGAATTAAGTTATTAGAATTATAAGAATAAATAGGATGCATTTCAATTAGAATCATAGGGTCAGTTATTAGAATTAAGAGTAGCAAGATTTCTGGATACAAAAATCAGTAAACAAGATTAAATTGTTTTCTGCATAACAATAAATAGAAAATGAAATTTAAAAACTATACCAGTTTTCACTGATACCCCATCCCACCCAACTTGTGGGCCCACCCAAGCCACTTCCAGTGGATTTTCCATTCAAACAGCCTATCTTGGCTTCTGATGCAGACTTTCCTAAAATTTCTCAAAGGTTCACAAATACCATATAAGCAGCAACTGGCCTCAGTGCTGAGCAGCCCCAAACCTGGCACTAGCAGCAGCCAGCCTTGGTTTGCGGCTTGGCCTCTTGAGGCACATCCAAGCCCAGTGTAGGTTTTGGTCATCTGTGGATTGCTTGGTGGCTTATGCCAGGTGGCCCCAGGCAGGGCACAGGCTGTGGCTGAACTTGGTCAGCCCATTGGTCAGCTTTGGTCTGAGACAGAGCACTACCTGGGGCCACATCTGAGGACAACATACTACCAAAAGGCAGACTGGGCAGGCACTGGATCCCTGCTAATGTGAATCCTGCTTCATAGGGTCAGCTTTTCTATTTAGTTGCTGGCCAGTCCTCACAACCCGTCAACCCAATGGCCAGTCCCTTTCATTGATATGCAAACAGCACCCAAGACTCAGCTATAACAGGAAGGCACATACGACCCATACAAGGGATGTGTCTGGAACACCTGGCTCAGGTGACCAGGGAGACTGCCTCTAGGCCCCACAGGACACCTACTAGATAAGGCCGTTCTACAAAGACCGGGAGACATAGTAGCCCTACCTAATACATAGAAACAAACACAGAGAGGCAGCCAAAATAGGGAAACAAAGAAACACGTCCAAATGAAAGAGCAGAACAAAGCTCCAGAAAAAAATAAAATGGAGACAAGCAATCTACCAGATGCAGAGTTCAAAACACTGATTATAAGGATGCTTAGTGAACTTAGCAGAAAAGTAGATGAACTCAGAACTGTAACAGAAAAAACAAAAAAATGGAGATAGAAACTATAAAGAATACAATAACTGAAATAGAGAATACCTTAGAATGAATCAATAGTAGGTTAGATGAAGCAGAGGATCACATCAGTGATTCAGAAGATAAAGTAGTAGAAAACACCCAATCAGAACATCAGCAAGAAAAAAGAATTCCCACGCCCCCCCAAAATTACATTTTAAGGGGCCTCTAGGACAACATCAATTGTACCATAGGGGTGCCAGAAGGAGAAGAAAGAGAACAGGGAATTGAAAACCATTTGAAGAAATAATGACAGAAAACTTCCCTAACCTGGTCAAGGAAATAGACATACAAGCCTAGGAAGCACAGAGACTCCCAAACAAGAGGAATCCAGAAGCCCACACCAAGACACATCATAATTAAAATGCCAAAATTTCAAGATAAAGAGAATCTTAAAAGCAGCAGAAGAAAAGCAATTAGTTACCTACAAGGGAGCTCCCATAAGACTGTCAGCTGATGTCTCAACAGAAACGTTGCAGGCCAGAAAGGTTTGGCAGGAACTATTCAAAGAAATGAAAAGCAAGAACCTACAACCAAGATTACCCAGCAAAGCTAGCATTTAGAATCGAAGGATAGATGAAGAGCTTCCCAGATAAAGCTAAAGGAGTTCATCACCAGCAAGCCAGTATTACAGGAAATGTTGGAGGGGCTTTTTAAAGAAGAATAAGAAGAAAAGAAAATATATGAATAATAAAATGATGATAACTACATATCTATCAACACTTTAAATGTAAATGGATTAAATGCTCCAACCAAAAGATAAAATAACTATGGATAAGAAAATAAGCCCCTTATATATGCTACCCACAAGAGACTCACCTCAGATCAGAAGACACACATAGCTTGAAAGGAAAGGGATGGAAAAAGAGATTTCATAATAATAGAGACAAACAAAAAGCTAGGGTAGCAACGACGCCAGACAAAATAGACTTTAAATCAAAGGCTATAATGAGACAAAGAAGGACCCAGTAATCCCACTTGTGGGCATTTATGTGAAGAAACCCAAAACACTAATTCAAAGGGATATGATATGTAAGTCCATACATTCATCACAGCATTATGTACAATAGCCAAGATATGGAGGCACCCTGGGTGTCCATCAATGGATGAATGGACAAAGAAGAGGTGGTACGTATATACAATGAAATATCTCTCAGCCACAAAAAAGAATGAAATCTTGCCATCTGTAACAACACGGATGGACCTAGAGGGTATTGTACTGGGTGAATAAGTCAGGCAGAGAAAGACAATGCCGTAGATTTCACTTATATGTGGAATCTAAAGAACAAAATAAAATGGAAACAAACTCATAGATAACAGAACGTTTTGATGGTTGCCAGGTGGGAGCGGGGGAGGGGGTAGTTGAGGGGAGTGAGTGAAAAGAGGAAAGAAATTAAGAAGTACAAATTGGTAGTTATAAAATAGTCATGGGGATGTAAAGTATAGCATAAGAAATACAGTCAATAACATTGTAATAGCTATGTGTGGTGTCAGGGTACTAGATTTATCAGGGTGATAACTTTGTAAGTTATATAAATGTCTAGTCACTATATTGTACACTTGAAACTAATATATTCCAACTGTAATTTAAAAATTTAAGAAAAATTTTTTTAAAGTACAAATTGGCAGTCACAAAATAGTCACGGAGATGTGAAGTGCAGCATAGGGAATATAGTCAGTAATATTGTAAGAACTATATACAGTGCCGGGTGGGGACTAGATTAATCGGGGGATCACTTTGTAAGTTATATAAATATCTAACCACTATGCTATATGCCTGAAACTAATATAAAATAATATTGAATGTCAACTGTAACTGAAAAATAAAAATAATTTTAAAAGTACACCAGTCCCTAGGAATAAAGTTTTAAAAGTTGTACAAATCTCTTACAGTTAAAAAATTAAATTTTACTGAAAGCTATTAAAGAAGTCTTAAGTAAATGGGGAGATATCCTATGATTTTTGTTTGGAAGACTTGCTTCCATAACGATAACAATTTTCTTCAAATTGAGCTGAGATTCAATGCAATTCTGATCAAAATCCCAGCAAGGTTTTAATTTTGTTTTTATTTTTAACCTGACAAGATGATTTAAAAATGAATATGGAAGTGTGAAAGGCCAGGAATAGCCAAGACACTCCTGAAGAACAAAACCAGGGTTGGGATTTGCTGTACCAGGTATCAGGATTTATTATCATAATAACTGTGAGGATAATCCAGAAAGTACAGGGATAGATACAGAAATGGGTCATGGAACGGAACAGAGAGCCCAATAATGAATCCATGAAGATTTGACACTGATAAAGGAGGTAGGTACTATGTGAGTTCATCATTCATATAGGAAAACATGAGATAATCCTTGATTTATACTATATGTAAATATCATAATTACTAATGGATCAAATATGGAAACATGAAAGGCAGACTAAATCTTTCAGACATTACTACGGAAGAACAGCTTTGTAGGGAAGGATTTCCTACATGTCAGGAAAAGTAGTTTACACACAAAGGTTCTCCATTAAAGTTAAGATCTTATCTGTTCATCAAAAGATACCTGACATGGAGACTATCCTGGCATTACTCCTTGAAGGGGAAGGTGCACATGTCTACCTGGGATGGAACAAAGACAAAGCACAGCAAAACCCAAACCAGACCAGTGCCTTCAACAGACTAACAACCCATTGCAGCCTTCTTTTTTCATAGAGTGAAATATTAGAAAGCAGTAAAAATTAACACATTTCAGCTACACCTCAACACAGATGAATCTCCCAAATAATAAAATGTGGAGTTAACACAGCCTGTCAATAAAGAATGTGTACATTATGTTTCCATTTATATAAAGTTCAGAAAATAGGCACCTCTTTAAAGGTACCTCTACATGGTAAAACCAGAATGAAAATGAAGAGAAGGGCTAAGAAAATCCACAATGATGGGGGTGGGAGTGCCATTGGGGGAGGTACTTTCTGGTCCCTGAAAAGCAGCAGTGGTTTTTAAACATTTCTGTGATGCTTTACTGGAAGAAAGGAGATGCACGATGTGTTTTGTGTGGAAGCACATATACACAAAGACACATATATCTATGTGTACCTGAAATGGAAGATTCGTACAACAGGATTGACACCGTATGTTAGTTTGCTCAGGCGTTTTCATTTCTACTCTTTAAAAAAAGCCAGTGATGGGTGACCTAAATTGATTTGTCACTCGCACTTTTAAAACGTTTTATTGGTTAAGCTGGGAGGTTAGTACAGAGGCATTTGTTATTCCTCTTTATGCTGCACTCATCTGCTTTAATCATCCTTCTGTTGAAAGCAGAAACCACTCAAAGCAGGTGGGGAGAGGGTGCTGCCAGGGTCTGAGGCTCCAGCAGCCAATCCCAGGGCAGAGCTCTTGTCTGAGAAGGAAGCCTGTGGACTTTGGGGAGGTGGGCTTGAATTTAGCCCAGGGAACCCTTTGAAAGACCACATGTGGCCAGGAGTTTGGAAGGATTCTTAGCTGTTTCCTCTCTGGTCCCTTCCCAGAGGGATGTCCTGGCCAGGTCTCACCCAGGGCTCTCCCCAGGTGAAAGGCCCCAACAACTGTTGGTCCTGGGTTCAGCTCTGTCCAGCTTTGCTGGTGTGGGACAGCACCCTTTGGGTGGTTGCCTTTCCTGACACGGGGCACAGATTCTGGTGTGGCTTCCATGGCCCACAGTGTCCTTTCCCTTCTCACCCCAGCTGCCTAGAACCGAGAGCTTTTCTGAGCCCTACCCCAACTTCCTACAGGTGCCAAGCCAGCTGCCTCTGTTGACCCATGGGGAGTGCCCTCCGGAGCCAGCACACATTCCATCTCCAAGAGCTCAGACCCCTGGGCAGCCACGCAGCAGTCTGCCCCCAGAGCTGGGAAAGCAGCTGATGCCTGGGCCGCAGCCTCGGCCGCCAAGCCTGTGTCCACCTCTGGTGAGACTTCACTCTACTTGGGTCCTAAGAGCCCCTTTGGGCCCCTCCACTTTCCCCCCTCATGACTCCTTGGCATGGGGCCTCTCAATTTGCCAGCACTTGCTACCCTTCTTCCCCATAGCCTTTGCCCCTGATCCCCTATGCCATGCACCCAGTGTGTGGTGTGAGCTCATGGGCCTTCTAGGCACCTATACCTCCCTCCAGAGGGAGCTTCCCCAGAGCTCCTGGGCGGGCTACTCTCTGGACACTGCTAGGGTCACTTCCTACAAGGTCCTGTCCCAGCTTCCAGACCCAACTCAGATGTGTTTCCACTACCATTAGTCCTTCCACTTTGGGGTACGGATGGTGGGAGCAGTGGCAGGTGAGCACCCCACTCTGCACAGGGAGGCCAAGGTCCCCTCACAGCCTGCCAGTTGACCCAGAGCCCAAACTGCTCTCTGGCTCTTGGCATTCTCCCCCAGGAGGTGGGATAGGGATCCACTTTCCTTGCCCATTGTCCACCCACCTGTGGGTTGTAGACTGGGAAGTAGAAACACGGAGAAGTCATGATGCACCCAGTTACTGGCCTCTCATGTTCACCCAGGGGCCTTTGATCTCTTCAGTAATTTGAACGGGACAGTTAAAGATGACTTTTCTGAATTCGACAACCTTCGAACTTCAAAAAGAACAGGTAGGTAAAGGTGGTAGTGGTTTCCATAATGTTTCGTGCATTTGACCAGCCCAGGTATTGCAGAATTAATAATTAGCTTCCAAAAACCTGTCAGCTTCATGCATTTTCTTTGCATTTTGCTCTTGGGAATTGTAAGCATCTAATTGCAGGAATTCATACATCAACAGTGAAAAGTCATTCAATAGAGGTTTTCTTTCACCCTCTCCATGTGTTGGGCCCCATGTTCAACCCTGTGTTTCCTGTCTGGGTCACCTCTGTGTCTTGATCTTACTTCCCCTGTGACCCATGGTCACCCTAGCCCTCCCAGCTCAGCGTGGGCCCCTCACCCTCAGGTCTGAGCCATGGTTTTCATTCACCTTCCCCTCATTCCCAAAGGTACCACCTTTTCCAGACAACCCCAGATTTGGGCATGAATGGGGTGTCTGGTCCACTATATCATCCCAGGTTGCGGCTCCTGCCCAACCCGTATCAGATCCCATGTCCAGGACACCCACAGTCAAGTCTCCAGGCCTAGCTCTTCCCTGTGCACCCCTGGGCTGGGAGGGGGTCAGGGTGGCATTCAGAAAGTCTTGGCCTGGAGGGAGCAGAGGGAGGAGGCCTGGGATGCTTTCTTCATACACCCGTAAATGGACCTGGGGGCAGCCAGGCAGCCTCTGTCCATCTCAGAGCCATATATCCCAGTCAACAGAGCAACTTCTCTCCTTTCTTTCCTCTCTCAGCTTCTCTCAATGTCCTCCCCATTCCCCACTTCCTTCCTCCCACTTTCTCTGCCTCTCCCCCCAGCTGCAGCCACAGGCCTGGCTGGTCCTGGTCAAAGCTATGAGCAGCCTGGCTGGTCCTGGTCAAAGGTATGAGCAGCCTCTCAGCTCAGGGGACCAGAAGCAACTTAGAATGTGCTGCTTCTCTGGGTCTTTCTTTTGCTACATTAAAAAAGCAACACGATTCCATGTGTCTCCTTTGTAGGTCAAAGTACAACCTAACTGTCCTTACCTGCCCTCTGTGCTTCAGTGAGAAGGCAGTGTAGCTTGTTACATGATCATCCTTAAGTGGACTTGCAAAGTATTTCCCCCCAATTCTAGAAGCATTCCAAAAATTTGGAAAAGTTTATGAGAGAAAATGAAAATGATATATAATCCTTCTACCTACCATCAGTCACTGTTTGCTTCTAGTATTTTTTTCTGAGCTCTTAACATACAGTTTAGCTCATACTATCAGAGTTGAATCCTGTTCCTCCCCCGCCCCCCGCCCCACTTTTATGGAATAACAGATTGAAACATTTTCTCATGACATTGAAAATTCTTTAGAAAACATTTCACAACTATGTAGTATCTATTGCTCAGCAATAATTTATTTAATCTTTAATTTTTTGGGAGGACATTTTAGGTTGATTTCAAGTTTTGCTGAAATAAATAATGCTGTAGTGAACGTCTTTGTGCTTAAACCCCTGTTCATATTTTGCATTATTTCCTGAGGCTGGATTCCTAGAAATGGGATTACTGAGTAGAGAGTATGACCATTTTTAAGAACCTCTATACTACATTGCCACCTTGCATCTTGGCAGAGCAACGACATTCCCACCAGCCTGTCTCAGCACACCCTCTATTGGCTGAATTAAAAAAAATAATATGCTTTCTTCTTATTGTCAAAAAATTCATGTTCATTGTAGAAAATTTAAAAAATGGAAAAAATACATAAATTACCCATGCCTAGTCACCAAACCAAAGTAACATCTTGCTGTGTTGGGAGGATCATGCTGTACATACTGTTTAGTCCCTGGTTTTCTCATTTAATATGTTGATACAGCTCCCTCTCCTCATCTAGTCTTTTCTCTCCTTACACTCGGGCTTGGTTATATGGACAATGGATTATGTAACCTGCCCTGTGGTTGACTGTCTCCAGTTTGGGGCTGTTGGAAACAACACTGCAATGAACATCTCCACCCTCTGTGCAGCCACATGGGGAATCTCGGGTTTGTTTTGCTCAGGACGCTCCCGGGGTTAGTTGGCAGCATTGGATACACCAGGCTCAGGGCCTACCCTCCATACTCACCATACTTGTGTGTGTCCTTGTCTCGTAGCTGAGGTGGTGGCCTCTCCGCCATCCCAAAACAATGGAACTACAAGCCCTGACCCCTTTGAGTCTCAGCCCCTGACCATGGCTGCAAGCAAGCCCAGCAGCGCCCGGAAAACACCGGAGTCCTTCCTGGGCCCCAACGCGGCCCTGGTGAACCTGGACTCGCTGGTGACCAGGCCAGCCCCGCCGGCCCAGTCCCTCAACCCTTTCCTGGCACCAGGTATGCTCACTTTCCAGGGCTTTTGCTGGCTGTCCACTCTTCCTGAGAATGGGTTTGCGGGAAGGCCACTGGGCCCTGACCTCTCCTTACCTCTGGGGGATTCTTTCCACCATGTCCCTCACCTGAGCACCATGCTCAGGGGCATGCCCAGCCTTCGAGCCGGGATGTAGTGGAGCCAGCTAGGATGCCTGGATAGCACTTCCAGCTCTCCAGGGCCTCAGGGGGTAGAATGTGAAAGCAGCTGTTCAGTTTGGGGAGTGGGGTAGAAAACAGCCTTTCTCTCAGTTGAGACCACTGAGGAGAATTTGTCCCTGACTTGGTCCCTCAGCCTGGGAGACCATCAAGTGAATGCCAGCTGGAAGAGGTGCTGGGGGGTATGGGAGTGGGGTCTGCTGCCCAGTATCCCCCTACATCAGGTGGACTATAAATGGCCCTTAGCTGGGCCATCTTCCAGGCACCTAAGGACCCTCATTTCATCCCTGGTATTTGATTCTGCCTTTCCTGGAGCTAGGAACTCGACCTTCCCACTCCCTGAATCTATCCTTCCTGCTGATGGGCTCTTGTCTAAAAACCTGCTCTCCACCCTTGGTCTCCTCTCCACAGGGACTGTAAGACAAGCCCCCAGCTCTTGCTCTAGTGTCCAAGGAGTTGCAGCCTGCCCCCACCGTCCTGCTTTCTCCCTGTGTGCTTAGACCATCAGCTGTACCAAGCCCCTAACACTCCTCATGCATACACATTTTGTTCCCTCTGCCTGGAACGTCCTCCCTCTTGTTTCAGTAGGAAAGCGTATCCGTCCTTCAGTACCCAGCCCAGACAACCCTCTTCCTCTAGGAGACTTCTTTCTTCCCCATAGATTTCCCAGTAAGGCAGGCCTTAAGCTCCTCAAGTGCAAAAACGTGTCATATTCAAGGTGTTCAGCCCCAGACCTGCCCCATGATGAAGGGATCTGAAGATCTGGACCACTGCCCCTGATAGAACTCTGCAGTGAAGGACCCAAGGACTTTGAGAGCTGAGGTTGGGGACCCTAGGGCAGAAGTAGGGTATGTAGAGGGCCTGGGTCCTGCCCAGCTGTATGGTCCTGAGATGGATGAGGATGTTACCTTCAGGGGAGGGTGGCTCCATAGCTCCTTGTTCCCTGGGTGGAGTTTAGATTAGAACCCAGGTTCCTAAGCCAGCATGGAGCCCTGTTCCTACCCCAGGAAATCTGCTTCCTCTACCCAGAGCGCCCTGGGGTGCCCCGCTGGAGATCACTGGCAGGCTGTGTCTATCAGCAACCTCCTCCAGGCTTTTGGGGGGAAGGAGGGGACCTTATCAGACCTTGGGGCAGCTGTGCTGTCTGCAACAGGTCATGGTCCCTGGGTGCTGCAGCCAAGATAGAGGAGGTTCAGGTAGCCTTGTTGGATGGACCTCCAGGGCCATTTCCCAGGCCACACAGGTGGCTCCAGGCTTTTGTCATTTGTGGGATCCCAGCTTTGACCCTTCTAGGCTAGGGGCCTCGAGCAAGTCATTGTTCTGCTCTGTAGTCTCAGTTTGGTTATCTCTAACGGGGTGATCTGCAGAGCCCGACTCCTAGGGCTACTTGAGGAAGGGCTGATGCAAGAATCTTGGGTATGCCCTGAGCAGGGCCTGCCTTCCCCAGTGTGGTGCAGGGAACAGTGCAGCATCTCTTGGTAGTGACTTGGAGGGATGCCTTTGCTGGGAACCCTTTTGAGAAGAGGCTGGGCTGCATTGAAGACCCAGTGCTGGCAGCTCCCATGTTTTTTGGCAGAGTATCAATAAGTGTTTTTGCTGAAAGGGGGAAAGGCTTTCTGATGTGAGACAAATTCTGGAAACACTGGGTAAGACAGAGCTGCATCTCATTCTTGACTATTGGACTTCACAGAGCCTTTGGGGTCCCACGGTACATTGTGGGGCCTGCCACTCTCAAGCCACATGCTGCAGTTCCCAATTCCCCCTTTCCACTCCTCTCTCTTGGGCACTTGTGGTCACAGAGCTCAGCAAACAGAATAAGGGGGCCAGTTATTAGCTGCTGAAGGAATCCTAGGGTGCCAGCACCGAGCAGGAGCTTGGTACATTCCTGGTACTGCCTCGTTTAGGCTTTGACCCTGGACAAGTCACTTGGCTTCTCCAGGTTATAGCTTTAGTCTTCTCATCCAAACAGTTGATTCATTTAGTCAGCAGACGTGCCTGCCATGTGATGGCTGGTGCTGCCACAGGCTCTTCGGCACAGCAGAGACCAGGGTGTACCCAGTCCCTGAGGGGGCTGGCTGCCTGCGCATACATGCTCCTGGTGGCTATGGTCTTCCAGCCCTTGGACTTGGGGATGGATGTTATTCTGACTCTAGCCACTGTTCCTCCTGCTCTCTCCCCAGGTGCAGCCACGGCTTCGGCCCCTGTCAACCCCTTCCAGGTGAACCAGCCCCAGCCGCTGACACTGAACCAGCTGCGGGGGAGTCCAGTACTGGGAACCAGCACGTCCTTTGGACCTGGCCCAAGTGTGGAGCCTGTGGCTATGGCCTCCATGACTTCCACAGCCTCACACCCAGTTCTAGGGCCCAGCAGTTCCTCCCTGACACCACTGGGCCCCACCCCAATGAACATGGTGGGCATTCCCCCATCAGCAGCTCAGGCCACTGGCACAACCAACCCTTTTCTTCTCTAGTGTCCGGGCCTGGGACCTGCTGCAGAGCGAATGCCCTGAGCACCTGTGCCTGAGGACACGGAGCAGGGACTCTCGTTTGTGGAATGGTGTCTAAGAGTTGGGGGTGGTGTTAGGGCTTTCTCGTTCTGGCTTCCTGATAGAAGGATCGTCTTTACAGCCTCGACCCTCAGATTTGAGTGGCAGCGGGCTTGCTGATACTGTAGACCCAGCACGTGGCTCTCCAAACCTTCCAGCAGCCCGCTTGCCCGTCCCCAGTCAGCGGTCCATGTCTTGGAAGCGCCCTGACCCAGCCTGGCTACCCTTACCACCTCCTCCCAACTGCAGGGTCCTGGTTCCTGTGGGGGTCAGCTGGTTCGCCAGGGCCCTGGATGAGGAAGTGGGAGTCCTGTGTTGCCCTTCCCCCTAGCCTCAGCCCAAGGGTCTCGGGGACACTGCCTTGTCCAGGATTTGGGATGACTGCTTCATCTTTGCCCTTCACCCCTAGCCCTAGTGACACCTCAGGCAGTCCCAGGTGTGGACGGAATGAAGTGCCGACTCCATTAGACACTGACCTTTTGGGGACGTGGTTGTGTGTATTATATTTTTCTTTGACTCGTGTGTGAGGTCAAAGTAAACACTACCACCGTGGAACAACTCTTGAATTAAATTCACTAGAGCAAGCTTTAAACTAATCTGAGCATAACCCTGCCACATGGCTCTATGCTTGTATACGTTTGCACATATTTTGTTTAGTACAGTTTCATATTTGAGTTTGCAGAATTATCTAATAGTCTTTTTTTGGCTAATATTTTTATAACGTGGTTCTTATTTAACTGTCTAGTTTTGATAGAATTTACCAGGTCTGGCTGAATTAAGATATTGACACATGTCATGTTAGTAGTTTAAATTCTCTTATTTATGGTTTTAACTCTGTAAGAAAATTTAAATAGGAAGAAACAAAAAATGCCTTATGGAAAAACTAAAGCAAATTCTTTATAGGAAAAAATATGGGAATTTGATTATACATAAAAGATGATGTTTATTTAAAAAAAACTACAACAGCAACAAAAAAACTCTTAGCCTCCAGTTGCCTTTTCCTTTCTTTAACTCCCTTTTTTGGTGAATTACCAACTGATTGACTTTCAGCCTTTTTGGCTAGATCCTAAGAGAGAGGCTATTTTTCTTACTGCTATACCAACCTCAAGAAAGTTAAAGAAAAAAAGCTAATTTAATGTATGAATGTGTCTCACTAGTTTTTATCAGCTAATTTCTTTTTGCAACTGAAGGCATGCACAGATTAACAAGGACTTCGTTTACAATGGGAATCTGAAATGGAAGAGACATCTTGGACCTGTGTGTCTGTGATCTCTATCTTAATCCACACTCAGGGTAAAGATGGGGATAGTGTAGAGACGGCAGTTGTTTGTGGGGCAGTGGCACTTCTGTGCCTCTGGCTCCCTGGGGGTCTCATGGCTGAGAAGGGGTGAGGAACCAGGGCTGGCCCTGACCCATCCACCTGCTAACTCCAGACACACATTGCAGACTTAAAAATCATCATCTCTTATTTTGGAGAGGAACAAAAAAATCATTTTCTCACAGAATAGATTTTTAACAAACATGCACTAATATTACCTCCTCCCCACCTCCTTCCTTCCTCACCCTACCCACCACTACAAAAAAAAAAGTATTAAATCACTAATTAAAGACCAGAAACAACAACTCCCCAGGGGAAGGGACATTTCCCCCAAACCTTGTGTCTAGTCAGCTTGCCTCTCATTCCACCGTGGACTTCTCAACTCATATCCCAAGGGCAGCTGACCACTGGGTGGTCCCTCTCAGGGAATGGGGCCTCTCCATTCCTCTCTCTGGCTTTAGGAGATCTGACCCTGAGCATAGGAGACATGTAAAATGCCAGGAGGGCATGCAGGCTGATTCAGAACTATCTGCTCAGCCCCATCTCCTATTTCTTATTTCAAAGCACTCACCCCTGTTTTCCCTGAGTTCATAACTCTGGCCCCAGGAGCCAGCTGCTTCTGCCAGAGCCGGAGACCTGGGGTTGAAATGTGGGCTCTGAAGGCTGTGTCTGGCCTCTTCCAGATTGGGGGCGGGTGAAGGCAGGCTGACTCTGGTAGGGTATTTCCCCAGGGAGGTGCTTTAACTCAGACCATGCCACCCTGCCACCTCCCAGGTCATACTAAACTTGACTCCTTGGGTCGGTAATTCTTTTGTAACCGTCAGGAGTCCTTCCTGCCATGACTTTTGGGCCCCAGTATCACAGCTACCAGGCCACTGAGGCCCAAGAAGATCCCCTCTCTGCCCCGCAGCACAGGCCTGTCCCCAGGCACCTTGTCCCTGTTGCCTGCTGCACTGATCATGAAGCCACCGGCCACTGCCATGTTGTACAGATGCCATCATGTCCCCTCCTGATGGCACCATGGTAGGAGGTGTCACCCAGCCATTTTCTCAGTCCCAGGGGCCAATGGCTGGTTTTGAACTTGTGTTGACTATTGATACTTATTTACTGTGTAAATATAATTTATCATTTGTATCATAATGTAGTCTCTATATGTGTCCTTCCCCCATCCCCGTCTTTATCAATCCCATGACACAGGAGAGGGGTGGGCAGGCTATGGAGTTGGGTCCTGCCTGGAACCCAACTTAGCCTGTGGTTGATGAGGCCACTGACTTGGTCCTGGTGCACAAGTGAGCCTCTGAATGTCAGAGAAGGAGGGGCTGGTGGTCCGCAAGAGTGTGGAGGTGGAGGTACTGGCTGTAGTCCTTTACCCCTTAATATGTTCTCATCAGTGGGTACACTTCATTGCCTGTGTACTTTGGATTTACCCTATCCACAGATAGGGTAAGTGTACCCACTGCTTAGAATGATGTGTGATAGCCTGCTGGGCTCTGCTTCCTCTTCGGCGTCCATGCCACCAGAAGAGCTACTGGTTGAAAAGCTGCCTGGCCAACCTGTGCATTCTCAAGATAGCAGAGCTGCTGGTTCTTGCGTGGCTTCTGCAGCTTTATTGTGGCAATAACTGTCCCCTAGGAACCTGTGATCGGAGGAGGCCAGCAGTTGAAGGCCAGAAATTCCTTTGCAGGAAGAGGTGGGAGAGGTTCTGATTGTAGGAGAGTATATAGCAAAGGCAAAGATGGACAGAGACAAAGATGGAAAGGTGGTGAGGGAGGCAGGAGGCAGGCCAGCACCTTCTCTGCTCTAAACTCTGCTCTATGGCTGCCCTGCCCACCCATCTTCTTTCTGTGCTGAAGACCTGTCTTCCTGGTGCCCACTCAGGGAGCAGGACTTAGCAGGGGCCCAGGGAAGGTTTGCTAGAGCCTGGAGCAGCTGCGAGTCCACTCTCGGGACAGGTGAGGAATGCCTTAGGGATGCTCTCGGTTATGCCTCGCTGGGCAGCTCTCTAAGCAGTGACTGGGGGACTGCAACTGCTTTAATTTTGTGACACTGCCACCTTCAACATGCAGCCTTGAAAGTTGCCATGAAAGGGAACAAGTGAGCAAAGTGGTAGGTATAAGATTTCTTAGGGGCCAGACCTGGAAGTGCATGACTTCCTCCCTTGTCCAGATGCCAGAACTGGTCCCATGGTTCCATCTGGGCACAGGGAAATTAGGAAATGCAAGCTTCTTTGGGGGGATGGGAAATGGATTTGGTTAACACATGGCCAGTCTCTATCACAGATGTTCTTCTAGTCACCAAATATTTATTTCACTTTTTTCCACACATAAACCATATGCCTGCCCCCACCAAAGGAGACATCCTTGGGTCCTGTCCAGTCAGTCACTTACAGAATCATGAGAGAATAAATGGTCGTTATGGTACCAGGTTTTGAGGGTAGTTTGTTACACAGCAATAGATAACTGGAACACACACAAAATTCTCCCCTAGACATAAGCCTGCTTTATTTCTTTGCTGCCTTTTCCCCATTTCCCCCCCAACTTAATGGTAGCTACTGTGAAGCTATTTGGGATAATGGTGGGATGGCCATATTCTTAATCTGATATTTACCAAAAGGCTGAGTTACCTTCAAAATGAGTTTTACTAGGCCTTTATGGATTAAAGCATTCTCAATCTTATCCTTTCCCATATGAGTTCTAGAAAGTTTCCTTTTCTATCCTTTTGATGACAAACATTTTTGGATTATCTTTATTTCCTGTTCTTTATTTCCAGTTCTTTCGTGAGCTCACCTCTTTACTGTGGTAGCTTTCCACATGCAGCCAACAGTAGACAACATATACCACACCTCCTAGCAGCTATTCCTTTCCTCTGGAGCTGATGACTCAATAGGTACATAGCCTGCCCCCCACCCAGGTCAGTAAGTGAATCACCTAAAGTTCTACACGTAATGTCCTGCTATCCAGTCTTTTATCTGTATTCTTCCTACCTGCCACCCAACCACTAATGCACAACCACTAATGCTGTTTATTTTATTTTGGTTATAGCAGAAGCTCACTTGTGATACCAATTTCTATATCAGAATAGAATAGGTTCCACGGAAACCCAAACTCTCTGTGGCTGAATGCAGTAAGTTTCTCACAAAATGCCCAATGGGGGATGTCCTTGGCAGCTCCCTTATGATGTGCCATCTTCAACACCTGGCCTTAGGGGTGTTGTGGGAAAGGCAGAGTAAGAAGGATTGCCTCATGGGAGGTTTTAAATGGGTCAGACCTCTGTGTGGTGGACATATTTCAACCTACATTTCCTTAGCCGGCTACTCACATGGACCCACTTAGATACAAGGGCCCCGAGAATGCAGTCTTCCTGTGAGCCCAGGAGAAAAAGGAAGTGGCCTGGTGACACACAGTTTTGTCATAGTGGAGGACAGAATGAACAACTGAGGGGTGGGCTTGGGGGCAGTAAGCCTTGACTGTTCATGTAGACAGTCACAGTTCCCCACCCCACATCCCAATTCCCAGGCACAGACGCCCTCAACCTCCAAAGTTCCTAACTGTACTGTTGTGTTGGCTTGACTGGGAAGAGGCCAAGGGAGCTTTCGAGGTGATGGTGACATTCTACACCTTGATAGGGGCTTCAGCATACCTTTGTCAAAATTCAATGAATAGTACACTTAAGATTTATGCATTTCATTGTAGGTAAATGTTTCCTCAAAAGAAAAACCACCACCTAAAAACAAATATTAAACTCTAGTTAATGGTAAGCATGCTGAAATATTCAGGAGATGTACTGATGTTTGCAATTTATTTTGAAGTGCACTAAAAATAGGATGGCTTGAGCAGAGATGAAGAGTTGTGGTTATGTGAAAACACGAGGAAAATGGTCACGGTAGACTCTGGCGGTTGGCATATAGGTGTGCCCTGTGAAATTATTTCAACTTTTCTATGTTAAAAATTTTAATAATAAAATGTTGAAAAATAAATATAAGAGGGTGAACTACCATGTCAAAGGTGCTGACACACAGTACTACAACCTGAGACATGCACCTGGACTCAACAGGATAGTGGTTTCTGGGCAGTGACAGGCAAAAAGACCGATAGGCATGGGTGGAGGTGAGGAAGTGGACAGAAAATTCAACTGTTCATGGAGCTGCGGTAGAATGAGGCAGAGAAGTAGAGAAGCATGCACAGAGGTCCAGTGTTTTTTCTTTGTGTGATTGTTCTGTAATATAAGAGCACACATGGAGGCTGATGGAAATGATCCTGCAGAGGAGGAGAGCACATGGTGGGGAAAAGCTGTGGGAGTGTCACCTGTGAGAAGGCAGAGGGGCATGGGATCTCGTACACATGCAAGGCAGCCTCATGTAAGACCCTGGGCATCTCTGGAGCAAATGTTGGTTGGTGCCAGATGTGATGGTGGGAATGTGAGGGAACTCTCTGGTCGTTACCATGTTCTCATGAGCACTTCAGTTGAGGGGCCAAGGGGACTGGAGGTTTGAGAGGAGAAACGGTGTGAATGAGTTTTCTCAGAGACTACAAGAGAGAGTTAAGGAAATAAGGGGGACTGCTTGGCAGTGTTGAGACCTGGCCAGGAACATAGCAGAGACAGCACTGTGACCAGCCCCTGGCCCTCAGGAGATGGCTAGATTCCCCCAGGGCTGAGGTTGGCCAGGTGAGGATAAAGCAAGGGACAGGGCACAAGAGCTATGGGTGAATTGAACGAAGAGAATGACTGAATTCTAAATTGGGCAGGGTAAAAAGGGCTGTTAGCCCAAAGCGGGTTGGTTGGTGGCTGGGAGGACCTGGATGAAATGCAGGACTGTTGGAGTGGGAACCACAGGAAAGAAACTGCATACAGAGAGGGAGTGGCTGGGGAAGGGACGCTTAGATGCACATTTTAGAGACATACAGTCATTGGTCACAAGAAACAGGCTCTGACCAAGGGAGTGGGCAGCTGTTGGGAGGCACAGGTCAAGGTCATTGCACTGGAGCTAAGGAAGAAGCCAAGTTGTGGGAAAGATCATCCACATGGACAGTGATGTTGCCATGAACAGCTGGAGGAAAAGACAAGGTAGTCAAGTCTTTGATGGACATAGGAAGTGTGGTCTGATGGCCCAGGCATTGAGGGAGCTGGAATGGGGAAGGAGGAAGTGCTCATGGGGGGCAAACCCCATCTCCAGGGCCACGGTACGTGACATCTGGGAGTCTAAGAGGGCTGAAGGGAACAGTGTGGGTTTCAGTAGGGCCAGAGGTGGAGGGAACTTTCCAATCAGAGAAGTTAGAATCAGGAACTTTGCTGATGATAGATCACAAGTTCCAGAATGCAGTGAGTTGGGGGCAGAGGATGAGAGTGCCCTAAGCAGCTAAACTTATGGTGCTGAGAGAACAGATAAAAGGCAGAACAGGATCAGTCCTAGTAGTCTCTTAGATCAAGTTCCAATAACAGCCAGGACAGTGTGTAGTAGTGGGGCTGACCAGGAGCCCGGGGCAGGCACTTTATGGCTTCCCTTAGATCCTGCTGAGGGTGGTGTGCAGGCTGGGGAGAATGGGCAGGCTGGGGAGAATGGGCAAGCTCTGTGTCCCATCCCCAGAGGGTTCACCTGAAGCTACAGTGGGGAATGGGACAATAGAAGTTTGCTGCCTTTGCTAGGCCCAGGGTGTGTGCAGGGAGAAGGTAAGGCGGCCTTGCCTTGGGCTGAGGGCTGGGTGAGACAGTAACTCCACCATAGTGCCATGGGACCTGTGTGCTGAGAGTGCTCAACCCAGAGTTCAGGGTGCTGGACCACGAGGCTCGTCTTTCTCTCCTGCCGTGAGACTTGCGAGAAAGCTGGAATTCTAGTAGCTTCCCTGGATGGGAGGTTTTTAGCCTGTCCTCTGGGCTTTGCTCAGGGACAGGCAGAGGGCTGGCTGGGGGCCTCCCCATTCCAGCTTCTCCTAACAGGATATTATTCTTGCCAAAGGAGGCTGGCGATCATGGAGCATGGATGGCGTGACAAGTGCTTACATCCTCCAGGCAGTGTCAGAGAGTAGCAGTGTGAGAAAAGGTCCTGGCCTAGCTCAGGAAAGGCTTCAGGCTGGGTGGTAGCCCGCTCCAATGGGGGAGGTGCTAAAGGGGAGAGAAGACAGCCCCAGGCCTGGGATCTGTGAGAAAGCAACTTTTATTTTATAAAAATACGCCCCCCCCGCCCCACACACACACACAAAACTGCACTTCAGTCAGGTAGATAGATCAGTGGCCAACCCTTGGCATTATGGGGAGCCACCTCGCTTGCACAGCTGGTCAGACAGTCTCACTGGGCAGTGGAGGGGTTGCTGCCTTCACAGGGGGAGGCCCTGGGGTGGGCTGGGCCCCGAGACACCCCGTGTATCCAGAGGCCCAGTGTCATAGCCCAGCTTCCTCATGTCCTTGGTCACCACATTGAAGAGGAGAGTGACAAAGCCCTGGGAGCGGACACGGGTCACTGGAGACAGAAGGGAGTATCAGAAACAAACAGAGGCAGAAACAGAGCCAGCTCTGGGAATTTCAGTCTTAGTGTTCTCTCCTATAAAATGGGGACAACAGTGCCTGGCCCGTACTCCTCACTGGGAGGCGAAGGGGCTGTAGTGGAGACAGAAAGACATGACAGACCCTACATGCTCCACCTAGACCTGTGTCTGGGAAAAGCTATGGGAGAATTCCTGGGCCCTGCTCCTGCGGCCCCAGTGTCTGTATGCCTGGCAGGCCCTGGCACCCACCCCGTCTGTTTCCAGGGGGCCCACCTAGTCCCCCCTAGGCTCCAACCTGCCTGTGGGGTGGGAGGTGGGGTTGGGGGAATCAAGCTTTACCTTCTCGGCCTTCACCCTGAGCCACCACCTTGGGGTCTGTGTACTCAGGCCGCCGTCCCATGAACCAGCTGGGAAGATAGGAGAACACCAGGTAAGGCCCTGGCCCAGACACCCCACAGACAGACACTAGACGTGGGCTGTCTCCTTGCCTCAGAAACCAGCAGTCCTCCCCCAGGGCCAGCTCTAGGCAGAAGCTTGCCACACCACCCTCCCTTGGCCTGTCTGAAAGGCAAGGCTAAGCGCTACAGTGGTGGCAGTCATGGAGACCTGGTGGGGCTTCCATCAGGCCTGCAGGACTGCAGCCTCTCTCCTTAGCTGGACACCAGCTTTCCTATCAGTCACCCCATGATTCACTGGGGATGAAAGCTGAGGGAGATTTGGGGCTGGAGTGCCGGGGGCACATCCTGAACCCAGGTGGAAATTCTGAAAAGGTGACAACAATTGAAATTGGGGAGCGGTGGGAGGCCCGGGGCCAGTGTGACCCCACTCCATCCTCCCTGGGAAGGAAGGTCCTATCCCAGAGTCTGGCAAAAAAATAGGGGCCAGACCTGGACTTTCCACTGTCCTCTTAATAGTGTGAGATCCAGGACAAGTCACTTACCATCTATGAACCCCAATATTTTCAACTGTAATAGGGATAACAATGGTACCTACTTCATGGGGCTCTGAGGTGAAGTCACTCTGTCAACTGCCATAGAACCTTACAATCTATGATTCTTGCCCTGGGATACACCAAAGATATACTTGCTCTGCACTGACAAACACCATCATCTAACTCCAGTTACCCTGGTAAGGGGCACAGCACTCAGCAGCAGTGCCCTGACACCCCAATGTCTACCTGACCCTCCAAGAGCCTAGAGGCTAAGAGAAATCTAGAGACTTGCCCAAGGCCACAGTAGGGGGTAGTGAAGCAAGACATCACTGGGGCCTCTGAACTGTCCCCGCCCTCCTGGCTCCAGGCTCCCTGCCACCCTAGCCAGGGCAGCTCCTTCCGGAGCAGCAGCCTCGCCTCTGACACACCCACTAAGCCGGAAACAAACACGGTGCACTATTCCCGGCTAGGTGGGTCAGGCAGACACGGGCTTAGTCCCAGAGCCACCTCAGAGCCACCTCTCTCCAGTTGCTTTGGGGACCATCTAGGCAGTGCAGGTGCCTGGGCAACCTCGGGGCTTCCCATATGGAAGGAGAGAGGCACTATGAGCCTCAGAGGTAGGTACCTGTGTCCTGGAGAGGCCCATCTTCTGCAGCCTCCCAGGACAGCAGCTGACCTGAAGGTCTCCCTCTGGCCCAGCACACCTTGACATGTTGGGCCTCCTTCAAGGAGGGCACCAGTACCCACCCGTCTGCCAGCTGCCACTGCTGGACAAAATGGAGCAATCGCCCAGTCCACAGGCTGTGTGGAGATGCAGTGAGGAGCTCAGACTCCCAGTCCCTATGAAGGGTACTGGGAGACAGACGGGGAACCCAGGTTCCGGCCAGGGCTGGATGGATGAGTCACTGACTCTTTGTACCTCAGTTTCTCCATCTGAGGAGTGGGGCTCTAACAGCACCCATCTCACAGGTTGCTATGAGGACTGAGGGAAGCAGCCCTCATGAACCCTGGCACACCCCAAGACACAGAGTGACTACAGCCACTGCATTTTTCTCTCCTGAGGTCAGCGAGGGTTGTTTGCTTGTGGACTGGGGTAAGAGAGAAGAGGCAGACTATTCAGAAGACAGTGTTCCAGGCAAGAGCCCAATACAGGCAAGGACCCAGCAGGCAGGGGAGAGGTGAGCGGAGGAGAGGGCATGAGACCAGTGGGGCCAGAGAATGCAGGGGCTGGGCCTGGAAGCCTTCTTGTTGAAGTTAATCCTAAACACAGAGAGAGATGCCTAAGTAGTTTCTAAAGTTGTGTTTTAGAAAAATCTTTTTTTGTTGTTACGTGAAGACTAGATTGGAGGTGCTGTTGTAGGCTGAATATTGTTCCCAGAGACATCGGGTCCTAGTCCCTGGAACCTGTGAATGTGACCTTATTTGGAAAAAGGATTTTTGCACATGTGATTAAAGTGAGGATATTAACTTGGGAAGATGAGCCTGGATTATCCAGGTGGGCCTTAAATGCCATCACAAGTATCCCTATGAGAGGTAGAGGGAGACCTGATAAACACAAGGGAGGCCATGTAATCACAGAGGCAGCAACTGGAGTGATGCAGCCAAGGAGGGCTACAGCGACCAGAAGCTGGAAGAGGTGAGGACAGATATTCCCCTGGAGCCTAAGGGCGGGATGGGGGTACGCAGCCCTGCTGACACCTTGATTACAGCCCAGCAATTCTGACTTTGGACTTTGGCCTTCGGAACTGTCAGAAAATAAATTGTTGTTTTAAGCCATCAAGTTTGTGGTAATTTGTTACAGTGGTCACAGGAAACTAACGCGGGCCAAAAGTGGAAATGGGCAGGCCAGTTAGGCTGAAGAAAGGAGGCACTGGGGAGGCAGTGGGAGAGCAGAGAAGGAAGCACTCACTGTAAGATGCTTGAGACAGAGGGAAGGAGGGAGGGATCGAGATGACCCCAGGTCCCTAACCTAAGCAAAGTGGGGCTGCTGGAGCCAGTTACTCAGTGGCCTCCCTGGACCCCCTTGTCAGGGAAGATTTTGTCGCTCAAACTGCCTTCACTAATCAGACCTTTCCCCAGTTTCTATAATCCAAGCGCATACAGCCAGGTGAGAGCCCCTGCAAAGGGCAGGAGATGGCCCCCTGCACTGAGGCACTGGCAAAAACCACGATTGCTTTGAAAACTCTGAGGTCTAGTTTCTTTAGCAACAGAACCATTTCCTCAGTGAGATCTCACATGGAGGCCTAAATTCTTTCAGAGCTGTGGGATGTGCAGCAGCAAAAATGCTCCAGCCAGGATGGCTGTGTGGACTCTCATAGCCCTTAACCTTCCTTGCTTCCACTGACAGGCACTGCTCCACTCCTCCCACCACTGCTCCCAGAGGGGCTTCTAGGGCTAGCAGGCAAATTCTACCCTCCCCAGGCCGTAGAACTCAGTGAGGCTTCCTTGGTTTAGGCCCAATGCCGCCCCTCTGCTGAGGTCTCACCCTGATACTGACCAGGTAGGTCTGCAAGGGGCTGCTTGCCAGGTGCCACCCTGGAACACAAGTGGTCCTCCATTTTCCCCTTGTCCTGGCTGTGAACAGAAGGCCCAGGGCCCATTCCTTGCTCACCTGCTGGGAAGCAGTGGTGGCTTATAGCTGAGCTGGCTGAACTGATGGAAGCTTCTGTTCCCAACCCTCAGTCAGTCAGCCTGGGCCCAGCTGGCCCTCCTGCTCCTACTTGGATGTGGTGAGGGGCAACAGGCCTGTGGCTCAGTCTTCCCTGTCATCTCGCCACAAGCGCTCCCTGTAGGCCCTGTATCCTGGTCCCCCTGCTTCCTTGCCATCTCCCAATACCCGCCACATTCCCCTGGGCTTGCCACTTGCAAGCCACATCCACCTCCTGGCTGCTCCTAACAGGCTCAGTTCACATTCTCCTCAGGGCCTTGCACATGCTATTCCTTGTGCCTGAAACACTGTTCTCCCAGATCTCCCATGCTGTTCTAGCTTTAGTCTCTGCTCAGATGTCACTTCCTCACAGAGGCTCTTAAGTGTGAGGGAATTGAGCAATTGATAGAAGTTAACTATTATGATTATTCTTACTGTTTTACATTGTTTGGCTCTTACTGCTGTATCCACTCATATCCTACCATTTTAATGTCGCATTATGTCATGAGCATTTTCCCATCTGACAACAGTTTTTCCTCTGTTCTATCTGACACAAAGACTTTAACAGGGCACAGAGTAAAAGTGCACCTTATGCTGCTGAGCAGTGAAGAGTGGTTGAAGGGAGCCTGGTAGCCCTTCGCAACTCCACAGAACTCATTTCCTTTTATCCCCCAAAGCTGGAGCAGCTTGAAGATCTGGTGAGGTTACCTGGCACAAGTGAGGAGTAAATGTGACATCCCTCCCTCCACTCCAACTACCTAGGCCAGAAGGAGGGATTTGGGGTGACATGTCGAGAACTCACCTTGTAAACTTTTGCAGCTTAGATGTAGATTCTGGGACAAACATGGGGATGGTCCTTTTGTGCCTGTAACAGATATTTTTACAGACAGATATGATGAGTAACAGAAAAGTGATGGAGCTTTCCGAGTCTCCAGTGAACAGGAGCATGCACAGAACGGGTACTGCCCAGTCAAAGCCAAGGCCGACCAGTTTAGCCCGCACTCACCGAGTCTGCTGGGCCTGGGCTTGGCACTAAGTGCTGGGAGGGTGAGATGGACACAGCAGGCCGGGCCCAGCTTCATAGCTCAGACTCTTGGGAGAGTTTTGTTTCTTTTAAGGTGTCAGAAGTAGGTCCTGGCACCCACTGTGCCCTTCAGAGAGGCCCTTGTCTTTTTCCAAATGTCCAAATGCTCCACCATCTTCAAGGCTCAGCTTAGATGCCCTTCCTCCAGGAAGCCCCTGACAAATCCCTGACTTTACCCGGACTGTGGTCACTTGCTCCAGTCCAGTCTCATCCTCAGAGCCTGGAGTCCCACTGCTCCTCTCCTTGTTCCTTCCTCCTCTCCACACTCCCTCCCTTGGCATCATGCACTTTCTGTTTCAACAATACTCAGAGCATTCAATACATTGCTGTTCTTGCTTCTCCCTCTGCTTTCTCTAGATGGATTCCCGTCCTTCAAGGCCAGCTGACCCAGGACCTCCTTTATGCCCCAGAATACCATGTTTGTACCCTGTCGACTGTGCTTACTGTCTCTTTGTGTTCACTACTCTGGGGGCTTCTGAGGGCA
>NW_011888825.1:8896811-8965036 GCF_000151845.1 Pteropus vampyrus | reverse complement strand
GTTTGCTAAGTGTTTATCATGAATGAATGTTGAATTTTATCACATTGTTTTCATTTATGGGAATGATCATGACTTTTCTTTTTAATATGGTAAATCACATTGGCTGAATTTAGATGCTATACAAACTTTGTATTTCTGAAATAAACACTACTTGCTCATGATGTATTATTATTTTTGTATCCTCCTAGATTTAGTTTGCAAATATTTTGTTTGGGAGTTTTGCAACCATATTCAGGGTCTGGAATGGTCAGCTGGGCTGCAATTTCTCTAAGGGTCTACCTCCACTTCTCCCTCACTCTTAGGGCACAGCTCTTTAAGGTCTTGCCTAAGTTGCAAAGATTTACCTGAGCCCCCCTCCCCCCGCCCCCAATCCCGTCTAGTGTTCTGAACACCAATACTTGTGCTGAACCCGGAGAGGCTGTTAAAAGTCTTGCCCCTCCTCTTAGTCACCTCTATTGGGCTGATTTTCCTGAATTGGTTTCTCCTGGATCCTGGCCTGGTAAATGACTACTTTGCTAGCTCTCTGATACCTTCAGGTAGTCATTTTTGTTTTTGTCTTTTAACATTTTATTTGCCTCTCCTAGCTGTCCTCAGTAGTAGGAGGTTGGTCATTATCTAGTGCCCTGTTCCAGGAAGGCTATGGAAGCTTCTTACTCCTGGCAGATGCCATCGGGATGGCAGTTCCTGCCCAGGAAGACAGCCAGAGAAGCCCTGCTCCAGGTGCTCTGCATTCAGTAAGCCTCCGCTTACTAGCCACATGAAGCAGAAAGGCCTGGACTATGAAATCAGATGGTCCTGAAATCAAATCCATTCTCAGCTACTAGGTATAAAGGTGAAGGCAACTGATGGCTTTTTTGAGTCTCAGTTTCCTAATACAGGAAAAGAAATGGAGAAATCTACTCAATAGATAGGATTAGGGAGCTTGGACAAGCCCATACAGAAAGAGTATTCATAGCTCCTATGGTGCTAACACCAGGCTTCGCACACAGTAGGCACTTACTGAGAGTAAACAATAACAACCAGACAAGGCAGAAAGTAAATACTGCAAGCAAGAAAGACTTTGGGAAGGAGGTCAGAAGTAGGATGTGGGAACGGTATCCTAGGCAGGGGGAATGGCATGAACAATGGCTCAAAAGAAGGAATGTTAGGGACTTGCATAGGAGGAGCAGGTGGTTCGGGTTTGGCTGGAACAAAATCTGTGATGGAAAGTTGAGACATTAGGATCAGCTCTCCAGATCACTGCAGCCCTGGACACCAGGCTCTGCCCTTCATGGGCATGGAGCTATTTATTCAAAGCTTCAGGCTGGTGCCTCAGCTGATCCACTCTGACCTTCCAAAGGTCAACTGCACAGCATGGAGATGAACTGGGGTAGGAGGAGGAAGAAGCGGAGAGAAATGGCCAGGTGGTGAGACATTACAAGGCTGGTGTAAAGGCCCAGATGGTGGGCAACGAAGACCTGAGTGCAGATGGTGGTGGGCAGCATGAGGCCAAGACTGACATGGGGTGCCACCTCCTCCCCATCCCTGCGGGGCCCCTGCAAACTCACAGCCATAGGGGTTGGTGCTTTTAAAGGTGACGTCAATGGGGAAGTTCCACACCAGTGCTTGCCGCATATCTTGGCTCTTGGATGTGATCTGTGAGATCCCCTCCTCCAGACCCTGTGAGGACAGTGACACTGACAGGTAGGATCTAAGCTCCAGGCTGCCATGCTTTCCCCTTACGTTGGTGGGCAGTTGGGAGGGCTGCTTTATTCATTACTTTCTGCCAAGACACTAACTTCCAAACAAAGTGAACTAAGAGATACCAGAGCAGCTCTTAGGTCTTTAATGTTTTAATTCATTAGAGATTGGCACCCTCAAGAGCCAACTTCTACCTGTATACGAGATCTCGTCCCTTCTTGCCTTACTGAAGGAAATGGCTCCAGCAGGTTGTTACTCTCTTCTATAGCACCAGTTTTACCCAGATCCTTCCCTTTCAGCATGCATGTGGTGTTATTTTCTCTATCACAATTCTCTCTTGACTCCTTCCATGCATCCATCCATGCCTGCTTCCCTTTAGAGCAAAGCTCCTTGAAGGTTGTCGATACTCACTGGCTCCAATTCCTTCTTTGTTTTTCTTTCATGAACCCACTCCAAGCTGACTACCGGCCCCCAGTCTACCAAAGCGTTTCTGTAAATAACACCAGTGACCTCAGCATTGCTATAGTCTATGGCTACTTCTCTGTTCTCATTTTACTGACACAGCTGATCACTTCCTGACACCCTTCCTCCATTTAGTGTTTTGGGAAACCTCACGGCTTTGGGTCTTTCCTCTTCCTGGTGACTTTCGGTCCATAGCTCTCGCACATCCTGTTTCATGTGGAAGCTCTGAGGCTCAGTTTTTGGATGCTTCTTTATCTGTACTTGGGATCTCAGAGGTCCCTGGGCTTTCAATGTGGTCTATGTTGACAATTCCCAAACCTGTACCTTTAGCCTGGTCCTCACCTCTGAACTCTAGATCTGCATTATTATGTCTGCACTGCCGACTCCACATCTTCACTTGGATATCTAGTGGGAATCGCAACCGTAACACATGCCAGGCCAAGCTCTGGAGAGTTCTCCCAAATCTACTCTATCCACAGTCTTCCCATCGAATAGCAGCCCTGCTTGCAAGTGCTCAGGCTAAAAAGCTTGGCATTATTCTTAAATCCTCTTCTTTCAGGCCCCACATCTATCCAATAAAAAAACTTGTTGGCTCCATCTTCAAAATATACTTGAAATTCAACCACTTCTCACCATCCCACTGCTGTACCTTGCCAGCACTGCCATTTTCTCCCATTTGTTGACTGTAATCGTTGATGGTCTTCCTGCTTTGGCCCTGCTCCTCCACCCCCTGCCCTGTCTAATCTGAACAAAGAAGCCAGAAGGATCTTTTAAAAACACAAGTCAGATTACATTTTCTCTGTTGAAACTCTCTGAGGGAGTCTCATCTCACCCCCAGTAAAGGTCATGGTCCTTATTCTGACCTACCACACCCTCTAAGATCTGCCCATGACCTCCCTACTTCATCTCCAACCACTCTTCTTGCTCACTCTTCACCAGCCACACTAGCCTCCCCGCTGTTCCTCAAACATGCCAGGCACACTCCTGCCTCAAGGCCCTTGCACTCTCTGCTCCTTCTACCTGGCAGGTTCTTTCCACAGATTTTCACATGGTTTGTTCTCTCACTTCCTTCAGGTCTTCACTCAAAAGTTACCTTCTCAGTGAGGACTTCCCTGATCACTATATCTAGATTCCAACTACTGTAAGGATTAAACCAGAGCTCTGTAAACAGTAAAATGTGATGCAGGCCCAAGTCGTCATCACAGTCCCTCTCCTGGTGGAGACAGAACGTTCCTTGGGAAGTCTTAAAAGGAGAGCTCCTGAGTCTTCCCCATGGGCTGAGGAGAGGCCAAACAATGAAGGGACTGGCACAGCGCGTCTACAGCTCAGCTGCTTCTGGGATGGCTCTCTGGGGCCTGCCTGCGCTGCCCATATATTTCTGTTTGCTGCCATGTGCAAGCTTCCAGGATAGGGTATGAATGAGCGCAGCCTTGTGGGATGGATCAGTGAGCGCAATGGTATCTCATTCTCCACTCCAGATTTATCAGGAGCAAACTCATGTTTGGGTTCCCCCTGAACTCAGTGTCTACCTTTCACATGGTTCTGAGCTGGGAGGGTAAGGGGTATGATGGACACCTTCAGAAACCCCAATAGTCACCAAGGCTGTAAGAGAAGCCTAAGAGTCCAGCTTACCGCTGTGGGGGCCCAGTCCTGGCCATACACAAAGCAGTACTTGCAGTAGAGATCATCATACTCAGGAAACTGTGGAAACAAGCACACACAGGATCTGTTTATGGGGACTCATGCTGAGGCTAACATGTTGGCTAGGCAGGGGCAGCCAACAATAATTTTAAACATGAGAAACCTGGGCTGGTATTTAAGCAACAGTCAGGGATGTGGACATGAAGTTCAACGCTGGGGCTCGAGATGTGGGAGTCCAAGGTAGAGTCTTGAGCTGCTACTGCCTCTGGGCCTTTGCTTAAGCTCCGCCTTTTGTCTGACATGCCCTTCCCATTCCTTTATCTGGCAAACTCCTGCTCATCCTTCAAAACTTACCTTTCAGGGAGCCTACCCTAACTTCCAAGCTGTTTTAAGGGCCACTTCCTGGTCCTTCAGTCCCTGGTGCTTCCCTCCACCAAAGCATTTGCCTGTCAACCCCATTAGACTGTGAGCAAGTAACAGGTGTGACACCTTTCTGTGTCCCTAGCACCTGGCACAGGGGTAGGCACAGAGGAGGTCTAAGGTAATGGTGCTGAAGTGAAAGATGTGAGAACCCCAGGGTGCTATCAGGACACAGAGCATATGCAAGGCTGGAGCTGAAAGCCTGAAGAGTAGGAGGGGTCTAGAGTGGGGGGAGATGGGGGGGTAGGGAGGTAGGGCAGAGTGGAAGCAGGGTGGGTGCTGAGAGTACATATATGTGATGCAGCCAGCTGGGAGCCCCTTATGGGAAAGAAAAGAAGAAGGGAAGATGGTCTCCGGCACTAGGCTAAGGGGGAGGTGGACAGAGTGGGTACGCGAGGGAGCATCCCTGATGAAACAGGAAGGCAAGAAGACACCTACTAAGAATCAGGCCCTGGCAGATTTACCTAAACCATCTCAGTTAATCCTCACAATAATATAATAATAAACACTATCTCCAAATGCCTGGAAAGGCAGTGCAGCAAAGCTTTGGCGTCAGAAAGATCTGGGTTCAAATTCCAGCTTTTACATTTCCTTTGGGCAAGTTTTCCCACCTGTCAAATGGGGATGTGAGTAATATCTACTTCACAGGGTTGTTGTGAGGACAGAATGAGCACCGAGTTTGGCACATAACGAATACTTGGTAAACTTTAAAGAACAATTTATATTGTTTACATATGTACATATACGTAAATAAAATGATTCTTATAAAGTGTAAGGGGGATGGAGAGTAGCGTCAGCCCTTGCGTCTGACAGACACACCTTCCCCGGATCATTCCAGGTCACCACCATCGTTGCCTCAGATTAACCAAATCATCTCCATTCTAACCCAAGTTCAAGGATCTGAGAGTTCAGAGTGCGAAGCACTTACTGCGCAGACGCCTCGGGGTCCATCACTGAGAGGATGAGGCCCAGGGTGCCCGCCCCACTTCCACTCCTTTGGTTAAACACCGGTTAGGCTCCCTGTGATTCAACAAAGTGCGCACGATCCGAGTCCGGGGCCACAGGGTTGGCCAAGCGTGACCTCGGTACTAGCTCAATCTCTCGAGGTCTATTTCCACGTCCGCACATTGGGGTTGAGGATTCCCAGCAACTTCGCGCCAAGCCCTCCCCCGCCTTCTCTGAGGAATGACATGCCTCTTCGGGGCTACGCAACGGGTCCCCGGGGAAGCCTGGGGTGCAAGCCCAGCGGGGTCTACGGCCGCTCACCTGGGCGCTCTCCACCTGCCCGTTGACCATGAGTAGGAAGACGCTGGGGCCCGCGGCCGCCATGGCAGGGGGCACAAGAAAACTACCCAGGTTGCGCGCGCGATTGCTAAGAGGCGCCAGGGTTGCCCTGGAAACAGACGGCATGGCGCGCGGGACATTTTTCTTGGAAGCTGGATCTTCGCGAAGTCGGGTGTACATAGGCGACGGTGCGCAGGCGCAGCCAGCGTCCCCTGCCCTCTCGGAGAATGCTGGGAGAATCCATGCGAGGCCCCGAGCGGGAGTGTGGAAGTGGGGTTTGCAACCCAGCCCAACGCCTGATCCGGTTACGTCAGCGGGAGTTTGTGTCCTTTAGAACTCAGACCTGCCCCGCCGCAAGCGCTGAGGCACACTCCCGACTCAGGCCCTTCGTAAGCCAAGTGGTACAGTTGGCCCTCGGCCACGAGATGTCGCTATGGTGTTACCTCGAGGACGCGACGGGGACCCCCTGGAGGGAGGACCGCGTACACAAGATGAAAGCGCGGAGGCTGGGGGCTCAGGTGAGGGTCTCTGCTGCCTGAGTTCTGAAGCAGCTCCGTCGTCGGGACAAGGGAGTGCTCCTTTGAGGCATTCGAGACTGTCGTCTCGAAAAAGTTTATTCAACTAACTTGGGAGGAACCGCAAGAATCCTCAGTGTGAAGCGGGGAAACTGAGGCCCACAGATGAGCGGTACCTGGCCTCCCAGTCACCCAGCCATCAAGGGAATAGTGAGCCAGAGCCCAAGGTTCTGTCAGGACGCTGGTAAAGTGACAGTTACTCCCTGGCCGCCCCAAGTAGGTCACAGCTTCTGTTAACGCATTGGTCTGGTTCCTCTTAGCTCTCATGGTTTGTATTCGCACGTTATTTTTTATTGTCACGACTTAGACTAATGCTCGCCTCCTTTCCACCCCCAGTCAGGGCCACCCCCATGTTGTGGCCCCCTGGCACATCTTTAGTAGTAACAGCTTGTTGGATGAATGAATACTTGAATTCGTCTCCATTACACAAAGAAGGAAGCAGATTCAGAGAGGGAAGGTGACTGGGACACAGTTACAGCAGATAAGATGAGTCATGATTCAAACCCAAGAACTCCACAGGCTAAAGACCTCTTTAGCCTCCTCTTTCCGGTTCTGAGCCAGGCCCGAGGGTGCCTCTTGGCTGAGGTGTAGAAGGTGATGAGGTGGTGTTAGGGACCTTATCCTGGATCCAGGAAATGAAAGGATACGCAGGCCTGTAGTCTTAGGGAGGCAGAACCCCAAGCTGGGACTCCAGGTTATCACTCTCTGCAGCAGGCAGCTACTACTTTGGAAGGCAACTAGAGGGCGTCCCATCAGACTCCTGTGCAGGAGAGGAAAGGAGGGGTTACCGCCAGCCCAGACGCATTGACCCCTCCCCTCTAGGTGAACACAGACCCGATTAGGGGGGCCTGGGCAGCCAGGGTTCATACCTCTGACAAGAGAGGCTGAGGCTTGGGAGGCCTGATGAGTGGGGGCCCAAGTGCAGCTCAAGGAACTCAGACAGGAGCCTTCTACCTTCCCAGGAACTTGGTCATACTCCCTTCTCCCACCCCTCCCACTACCTCTTTCCAGTTAAAATGCTTTCTGCCACTCTTGCCCAACTTTTTCCCCTTGTGGCTTTTGAGGCTCAGTATTATACAAAAGTCAGTTTTCAACAAAATGCTTGTGATTATCAAATAGCCAAGTGGCTCACAGTAGTTTGCAATCTGACTGTCAAAAATTGCCCCACATTTGAATAGGACCTAAAAGAGGAGACTGCCCAAGCGGGTGGGGAGCTCTGGGGTGGCCATCAAGGGTACAGATAAGCCAGTTCCCTGGTTGTTGTGGAATGAGAGGCCCCAGGTTGAGAGAGTGACCGGGCTTACCTCTACCAAGTCTAGTGGGATTAAGAGGGACTGTAGGGAAGGGGGCGCCTCCAGACCTACTCAGTGCAGGAATCCTCACCACCAGTTCGAGTGGGCCAGCGAGGGGCCTGGAGCACTGGAAGCCTTTGGGTAGACTGACCTTCAGGTGAGGTCAGGTTGGAGGTGAAAGGCATCTTGGCAGGTACTGATATGGAGCAGTCTCAGGGGGACACTGTGCAGCTCTTGGGGTGACATAAGGAACTGAGCGGTGTGGGAGCAGACCCTCAGCCCTGATTGAGATCCACCAAGTTTGCTCCAGTCCTGCCCTGCTGGTTGTTAGCATACTGCAAAACTCTACCTACCCAGTCTCCCTACCCGCCCCCCCAACACCCTCCTGGGCTTTTAGTCTTCCCTGACACTCCTCTCCTCCACCCCTCTCTTAAACAATCCTCTTTTGGATTCTCACAGTTCCCTCAGGAAAGTTTCAAGCCCACTGAGATCTCAGACACACTGCACCTTGGGGAGGGGGTGGTAGAGTGCCCAGTGCCAGCCATCTGGGCTAGGTGGTGCTGGAAGCTGACCCAGTTTGTCAGCGCCCCTCTTTCACCTGCTAGCCCGTGTCCAAGGTCTGATCAGCAGCTGGTCAGAGCTAGGTTGTTCTCTAGGGCTCAGAGACTCAGAATTACTACCTCTGCAGAGTCCCAGCTCCACCCTGGCTGTTTGCCTCATCTAACCCAGGTGTCTGCTCCCATCTTTACCGAAATCAGGCTCAAACCCTTGGGCCCAGCAGAGCTGCCACTGGAGTAAAGGTTGAGGCCAGGTAGCCAGAGAGACAGGCTGTATAGCACTGCTGAGAGATGGTAACCTTGCCAGCTGGGCTAGAGCCAGGCCACTGGACTCAGAGTCCTTGGGTCCTCCTGGGGACAGGAGCAGTAACTCCATGCCAGACTCACTCTTACAAGCGTCTAGTGCCAGTCGTCTGAGCCTAGGGTCACACTGTAGTGGGACTGAGGCCAGCTGTGGAGAATGGACGTAAAGAGGCTGGGGGCCTCCCAGAGCCACCATCTCTGACCCTGCAACCACCTTCCAAAGCAGTTGGTGCTTGTGAGCACCCACTCTCGGGAGATGAGGGCCCCCTCACAGCGATACTGGGTATCCAGGAAGGTGCTTGCCTGCCAAGGCCATGTGTCTGGACCTTTTCTGCTGTAGGCCTCAGCTAGCCTGAGCCCTGCATCTCGGGAGATGAGGCCTCACAGCTCAGTTCTGGGTCCATTCATCTCTTTCCTATCTGTCCCCCCGTCTTTCCATCCTAGTATCTGCTAACCTCTGCAGCTCCAGCTCCCATCTCTTGCCCCTCCAACTTGAACTCACACTGCCTGCTATGGAATCCCGTGTGACTTGGAGCAAGCTGCTTAACCTCCCAGAGTCTCAGTTTCCTCGTCATACCTGGAGAGTTGTTGTGAGGATTAGATGTGACAATATATGTCAAATACTTAGAACAGACTGAAGCTCAATACAATTTTAGCTATTCTTATTAAAGGTAGTTCTTGAAATACTCATGCTTTTTTACACTTCCAGGTTTGCACATGCTGTTCCCTCTACCTAGCATATCTTCCCCTACCTCCTCCACCTAGAGAACTCCTATTCAACCTTCAAAGCCCACCTTTGTGAAGTCTTTCTTGATTTCCTCTCCTCATTCCCCCATAGACTCCCCCTGGGAAGATTTCATCCCCTTCCTACCCAGCAGCTCATTATAGGTGGGGATGCAGCTCTGCTTGCTTTTCTCTCAAGACAAAGATCTCTCTTATTATTACTAAGGTACCTGGGCCTCCTTTAGTTGTCCTCCTCCCCTGATCCTTCTTAATTAAAAGGTCAGGCCCCATCCACATGGAGTTCTTCCCTACAGGCCAGACACCCCTGCTACCTGTTATCTCTGTCCTGCACCCAGGAGAACTGGACTCTGAGCCCTCAAGGGATTGATCCCTTCCATTCTATTCCCCAGGCTCCCTTCTTGCAGCTCCTTACCAAATAGCAGGAGCAGAAGGAGTAGCAGCATTTGTAGAGGGGGCCCTGGGTCTCATCCCCACTGGGACTGGTGGCCTCCCTGTCAGCCCAGGAAATTTAACCACCCCAATGTCCCCTCTCTACTGCCGCCATGAGGCCCACATCATGGAGCAAAGGGGAACTGACTTGGGGAAGATGAAGGTGCCAGGCAGGGACTGCAGCATAATGCAGGCATCCTGCTTACAGACCTTGACCCCTCTTGATTATGGGACGGGGACCTCCTAGCACTGCCTTGCCTCCTGTCTCAGGTCAGTGCCAGAGAGAACTGCTGACTAAGATCAATAGCAACAATAATAATCCTCCCCTCTCTTTCCTTCCCACAAAGCTCTGTAGCACACATGTTAATGGGGCTTCTCACAGTGACTCTACAGCCCCTTTTACAGATGGGGAAGTCAAAGCTTAGAGAAGTGAAGTGACTTCCCGAGATCACAATGAGTTGGAACCAGAGTCAAGATTCAAATTAGGGTTGTTGTGATGCCAAGTCCTCAGATTGTTCCTCTCATAGCCTTACGGGTCTTTCTTCCTGGCTCAGCCTCCCAGCTTTCCAGTGGAGGGGACTGTTGGTTCCCTGTGGAATGGGGTATAGGCCATGCCCACAGCTGAATTTCACAAGTGATGTAAAGCAGGGGTCCCCAGACCCGGGCTGTGGACTGGTACCGGTCCATGGCCTGTTAGGAACCAGGCCACCCAGCAGGAGGTGAGCAGCAGTCAAGCAAGTGAAACTTCATCTATATTTGCAGCTGCTCCCTAGCACTAGCATCACCCGCTCAGCTCCACCTCAGATCATCAAGGATTAGATTGTCATAGAAGCACTGGTCCCTGGTGCCAAAAAGGTTGGGGACCTCTGATGTAAACCCAAGGCCCTTCGTGTCCTGTCAGGTCCTTCTGGCCCTTCCTACTGCTGTCCCACCTCTCCCTGCCCCTTACTCTTGCAGTACTAGATGCCTGTACACACACAATCTTAAAAATTGTATGTATGTATTTTTTATTGGGATGGAATTCACATAACCTAAAACTAACCATTTTTATGTGTACAGTTCAGTGGCATTCAGTATATCATGTTGTCTTTGCATGTGCTATTTCTTCACACCTGGAATATCCCTTCCACCTTCTCTGCCTGAAAGCTGCTTTGAACTTCAAGATCCAGATAAATGTCTCCTCCTCTGAACTGCCTTTTTCCAGCCCCCTCACATTGGTCTAGTGGCTTTCTCTGGGCCCCTCATCCCAAAAGAGGCTATGGTCCAACTCGGTCTTCCAGACCACACTCAGAACTCCCTGAGCACCCATGGAGGGCAAGCAC
The DNA here is from genome assembly GCF_000151845.1 of Pteropus vampyrus. Lineage (NCBI taxonomy): Eukaryota > Metazoa > Chordata > Mammalia > Chiroptera > Pteropodidae > Pteropus > Pteropus vampyrus. The sequence goes on along the minus strand of NW_011888825.1, from coordinate 8,954,327 downwards.
ATAGGAGCCACTCACTAAATACTTGTCGAATGACTGCATGAGTTAGTGAACGAGTGAATGGAAGTCTTTGGGGGACACTGGGTGGTGGGGGTGGGGCTTGTGGATCCTGAGTTTCCAGCCAGAGGGACGGTCTGGAGTTGGGGAGGGAAAGAAGAAGACTCCCAGACCCCAGCCTCCAGCATTACAACAGAATAACCAGGTCCGGGTCTGGGGCAGAGCCCAAGACAGGGGGCAGGACCCTCAGTTTCCATCTCTATATTGTCTTCCAATTTGCATTGTGCCCCTGAGCAAGTCATTGTCTTAACTCTGGTTTCAGTCTCTATATTAGGAAAAGGAAAGCATTGCCCGGATCATCTCTTTCTCCTATTAAGTCATTTGAAGGACTAGGGGAATCCCTGGCCTCTCCAAACTGGCCTCAAGGGAAGGGCATACTCTCTCTACTGAAGTTCAAGGTAGGCCTAGAGCAGCTTCTTTCAGGAGTTAACCAGCAGGGGGAGCTGTAGAAAAGTGAGTCAGACAGCCCTGGATTCCAACCCAGGCTGCCCCTCCCTCACTAGCTAGCTGTGGAATGGCTTAACTTCTTTGAGTCTCAGCTTCCTGGAAAATGAGGATTGCAAGACCCTTACCTAGCAGGGCTCAATAAATAGTAGCAACAGTGAAGACGATGATGTGATTGGATTCCTTGTTTGCAGACAGGCAAGTTGAACTGCTAGCTAAATTCTGGAAAACATTGTAAGTCTTTAAAAACCATTCATCTTTAATCCAGTGGATACAAAATTTCAGCCAAAGCCGGGCAGATAAGTGAAGCATGCCAGTTCACATGTTGGGCACATGGCATGACAATTAGGCTGCATGTTAACAGAAAACCCAATTAGGGCTTAAATACATAAAGGTCATTTATCTCAAACATCAAGGCAGTCTAGAAGTAACAGCATGACTCAGCAATGCCATCAGGTTTTATCTCCCTTCTCCACTTCGCAGGTGGCTTTTGTCCTCATAACTACAAGATGGCTAATTCAGTTCTAGGTATAGTGCCACATCCCAGGCGGAAGAAGGTGGGAGAATTTAAGGCGGGGGGGGGGGGGAGGCGGTGTGTGTGTCCTAGCAAGACTTCCTGTAGGATGGGACATCAGTTGGTTGGGGACTTTCATGTACAACCATTAGCTAGAACTGAGTCATGTGGCCACTTCTAGCTGCAAGGGAGTCTGGGAACTTGAACATTTTTCTTTCTAGACTTCATAGACTAAAACAGCAAGGCAAAAGGCAGTTAGAATGAGTGTCAAGTTAACCAATTCTTCACTTTTATGAGGGACTAACCATTTTTAACTGCATAATTCAGTGGTTAATTCAGTACATCACATTATCTTTGCACGTGCTGTTCCTTCATACCTGGAAGATCCTTTCCACTTTTTCTTGCTTGCTTCTATTCATCTTAAAAAGCACATCTCCACATCTAGCTTTTGTTTTCCTCCTCTGTTGAAAGACATAGCTACCAGAAGTGTTTCTCTACTTTAGGAAAACACAACAGTTGATGGATGGAAATTATCAAGGGAATAATGGGGCATGCTTAGCCCTAGGCAATTAGTGAAGATGTGGGTGTTAAAGTACTGAATAATTCATGTGGCAAGAGCACTAACCAATCTGATCAGATGCCCAGTTGATCAAAACATATGCCCAACCAATCTTCATGGATGCCTGCTGATTAACTGGTATCCGTTCATGTACACCAGCAGAATACCAGCCCTGATTATAGGCATTGGTCCACAGTTGCCTGAACTTCTGCTTCTTACAAAACAGCTGGGAAATCTCCATGTTTCTTGAGATCTCCTAATTTTGTCATGTTAGTTGAATTTTTAGATAACACTATATAAGTCAAAGAAAGCCCATTTGTGGCTGTTGATATTTAATCTCTCATCTTTGGGTTAGGTGTGGCATAGGTGTGGCCTGCCTAGCTGGTGGGAGGGAGTGGCACATGCTGGTCACTTTCCATAGCCCTGGAGAGATGGTTCTCTTCCTCTGAAACACCACTCCTCCTCTCGGGAATTCCAGCCCAGGAGACAGAAAGGTTGTGAAGGAAAGGGAGAAAGTGGAAGAGGCTTCTTGGTAAGAGAGAATGCTGAAAAGTAGAATTTAGAATGACATTTTTTAAAATAGAGATAACTTTGGCTTATAACATTATACAGGTTTCACATGCTCAACATATAATTCAATATCTTTATGTACTACAGTGTTCTCAGGTTTAGTTTTCATCCATCACTATACCATTAACCCCTTTTACACATTTCATCCTCCCTCCCTTCACCCCTGCCCCACCCCCAGTAACCATCAATCTGTTGAGAATGACAATTTTTAAATGGACTGAAGTTACTAAGACTGGGAAAAGGGACAACAGAAAGATGACTCTTTTTAAGTGTCACAGATGAGACAAAGCCGCTTAAATGTCTCTGCGGTGGTTGAGAAGAGTCTAAGTAGAGATTATGTCATTAAAATGACCTCAGTTTTCTTTTCCATTTGATGAAAATTTGTGATATTTTCAAAATGCTGTTACAGACTACACCCAACAAAATGTAATTCAATATTTATTTATTGACTCTTTTTGACAGATTGTTAAATGGATTGAAAGGGAAGAAAAAACCTCAAACTGTGTTATGTTTTTACATTATATGTAGCTGATTATAAGTATTTTTGACAATTCTAGGATATTTCTAATAGCTATAAAATCTTCCCTTCGGGAAATGGTGGGGTAGATGTGGTTGTCGGTGCTACACTTTAGTGGCTATAGATATTGCAAAATGCTTTCTCATCTCAGCCACACAATCCCCATGATTAGCCCAGGGAGTGAAAGTAAATAGCTCCCTCACAGGGGACAAAAATCATAAGGTTCAGAGGTGGACAGAGCCTCACCAAGGTTGCACAGCAAAGTGAGAATGCAGCTGGTCTAGAATCCTTATCTTTGTTTGGCTGCCTTCTGTGGGAGAAGTGGCTTTTGTGAGGGATGGGAGTAGAAGAAATGCGAGAGTCCCACCTGAGGGACTCTCATAGCTGTACTGAATTGCTCCAGAAATGCGAGAGTCCCACCTGAGGGACTCTCATAGCTGTACTGAATTGCTCCAATCAAGAAGTAAAAAATGAACATCAAGGTCATGAGAGCCAAGCTTACTGAGCCTAGAGTTATCACTCACTTGATAGATATTTACTGAGCATGTACTGTGTATGTGCTCAGGATAAAGCTGAAAACAAGACAGACACAGCCCCTGCCCCCCACAAAGCTTTCTCATAGAGTAAACAAGTAAACAGATGTTTGAAATAATTTGAGACCATGATAAGTGCTATGAAGAAAAAAGTAAAGCAGGGAAAAGGGCTGAAGAGTGTGGGGTGGGGAGAGTTACTGTAGATGGCTGCACAAGAAAGGTCTCTCTGAGGAAGCTTTGAGTAAAGTTCCAAAAGAAGTGAAGGGGCGAGTCATGCAAGGACCTGGGGTGAGCACTTCTGGACAAAGCACAGTAAGTGCAAAGGCCCTGAGGTGGAATATGCTTAAGGAACAGAGAGGCAGACAGGAACCTGCTTGCACTGGCTTGCACTGACTCACAGGAGAAAACTCTGTAAAACTCTGCCTTCAGTCATGTCACATTGGTGGCTCGAGATCAGCCATGGAGGGAATATTTATACCACTGAAATCAACAAATGCTAAAATTAGGGCTTTTGATTTTTTATATTTTATTTTTTTCAGAGAGCTACTTTACTAGCAGACCCCTAGGGGTAGGAGTAGGAGATGGGTGTAAAGAGCTCACCAGGCCCAGATCAACCAAGGCCTCAGAGTGGCTGGAGGGTTTTGAATTGAGGAGAGATGTGAAACAACAAGGTTTTAACAGGGTCTCTTTGGCCACCATGTGGGGCCAAGGGAAAGCTGGCAGGCCAGTGAGGAGGCAGATGTGGTCATTTAGGTTGGGTTGCCAGATTTAGCAAATGGAAATACAGGATGTATGCAATATTTGGGACATATATAACTAAAACATTATTTATCTGAAATTCAAATATAACCGGGCATCCTGTATATTATCTGGCAACCCTACTTACAGGTGCTAGGAGAGAGAAGGTGAGCTCCACAACTGTTTCTGGAAGGCTTGCTGCTTTATTCCACCTCCCCACCCCCCACCTCCAGTCCTTGGGGAGCTCCCCCATGGCCTTCCCCTCCCCCTGGGGTATTCAGAGGATCTGTAACAGCCCTCCCCTGACCTCTCAGCCCACATTTCAATGGACCTTGGACTTGCACACACCCCTCAGCCATTTTCTCTGGGCCTTTCCAGCAGATCTGTGAGAGGAAACCAGAAAGGGAGCAGGTTACAGATGGGTGAAAGCGATAATCTCACAGAAAACCAGATGAGCTGGAGTTGCTGCCATACTCTAGACTCAGCCTCAGAGAAGTTGGTCCCTTCACTGACTGCCACCTCCTCCATCTCTCTTTTATTCTTCATGAGTCAGGTCTTGGAGGCCTGGATGATAGACTTTATTTCTGGAGATGGGGATACTATCGTAGGGACACGATGTGATCTGTGTTTTTTGAAAGATCGCTCTGGCTGCTGTGCAGAGAATAGGTCATGGGAGCAAGAGAAGTCAAGAGAATGGTAGAAGGCGACTGCAGTAATTCTGATGAGAAATGATGGTGGCTGGGACCAGGCAGTTAGCAGTAAAAATGGTGCTTCTCCTATCGTGTCTTCCCTACTCACTCAGCTGCAGCTTCCTCGCTGTTTCTCAAATACACCATGCACACTTCCTGCCTCAGAGCCTTTATTCTTGCTGTTTCCTCTGCCCAGGATGCTCTTTCCTCAAATTTCTCCACAGGGCTCATTGCCTCTCCTCTGTCAAGTCCTTGTTCCAGTGTCACCATCTCTGTTGTCCTTCCCTGACCATTCTATTTAAAATGATAACTACTCTCGTCATCAGCACTTCCCACCTCCATTCCTTAGTTCTCTGCATGGTGCTTATCACCTTTTAAGACACCAAGAAATTGAGTGATTTTTCTTGTTGCTCTTTGCAACCAACATCTCAGTTCCTCTAGGATGGAGATTTGTATCTGTCTTGTTACTGCCAAATCTGCAGCACCTGGAACAGTGCCTGGTACATAGTTGGTGCTCAGTACTTTTGGATGAGATAAAGGTTTGGACTTGGGGCTTGCTTTGAAGGAATAGGCTGAAGTGATAGATCAGATAAAGGTGAGTCCCAGGTGTCTGGTTGGGATGGAGGTGCTGTTTACTGAGATGGGCTCTGGGATAGGGGAAGTTGGTGAGCGTGGTATTAGTCACAGGAATTGGAAGGCCTGTGGGGCGTTCACTGGGGGATGTCTGAGGAGCACTCAGTGTTAAATCTGGATCTCAGAGGAGAGGGCCTGGCCAGAGCAGAGTTAACAGTGGTCTGCACAGACTCAGGGAGAAGGAACAGAGTGAAGAGAGGTTCCTTGGCCAAGCCTTGAGGTACCAACATTCCAGAGAAGTGCAGAAGACCAGAAAAAGTGGAAAATCAGGAGAGGCGGGTGGCTATGTGGTTGACATCCATGATGGCATTTATTTTGTGTCAGTCTTCCTTGCAGACCTGAGATCTTTCTGAGGACAGAGAGCAGATACAAGTACAGGCAGGCCTCGGGAATGTTTTGGGGAGGGCAATATCAGTCTCAATGTGTTTACTCAACTGCTGGGACCACAAAGGACTGCAGCACCACTGGTGGCAATCCAGGCACTGTCACAGAATGTGACTGACCTCCCTCACCCAAGTCCGAGGTTGCCGTGGTTGTGCTGGTTGTGAAACTGATAGTTTCACACACATTTACACAAGCATGCAGAAGTTTGCATAGGTGTGTACACAGGGACTCGTACAGTAGTTGAGTAAACACATTGAGAAGATAGTTTCACACACATTTACACAAGCATGCATGTGTATCATATGTGTGTATTATCTGTGTGTGTCCCTACATTCCTGTGTACGTGACTGTGCATAGAGGTGCTCCTGTATCTCATGCACCTCTGTGTAGATATAGGCATGTCTTTGTTTTTGTGAACCTAAGTTGACTGTGTGCATTTGAGCACTATGGTGTGACTGTGCCAGTGTGGTCTGTTGGGCTTGGCAGTGCTGGGTGGAGAATGGAGGCGCAGGCTGAAGCTGCCAGCCAGTACCTGCTTCACACCCACACCTGGCCATACCACTTGTCACCTGGGAGGCACAGGCTCTGGGCCAAGTGAGGCTTAGGCACCTGCCACCTTTTGGAAAGAGCATAGGAGCCCCCAGGGCTGGGAGAGATGAGGAGGGTGGTTGCACTGATGAGAAGATAGACCCTGAGCTGGAGAACCTAGGTCCCCCACCTCTGCTGGATGCCAACTTTCAGGGCCCCCTAGAAGAGGCCTATCTTGGTCTTGGGCACTAGAGCACCTCCCACTTGCCCTCTTGACCAGTAGATCTGGCTTTGCCTTTTACCTGTGAGTTAGCTACTCAATATCTGATCTCCACTTCTTCCTCCTTAATGAACTCTGATTTGGGGGGCAATGTGCCTATTTGATTTCTGGGCCTCTTTTGCATCTTAAGGTGGCCATGTGATATAGTCCTAAGGAGATGTAGGTGCATGTCTTCTGGGGGCTACCAGGAGGTAGGGAACAGATGTAACACCATGTCCTTCTCTTTCTTTTAACCTGTCTGGAGCATGAATGAGATGGCTGGAGTGCAGTAGCCATCTTGCAGCCATAAGTTGAGAGGCCAAATGGTATTAGAATAATGGCAAAGCAGAAAGATAAGAGCCTTAGTCCTTGATAAGCATTATTGAGCAGCTAAACCAAGGTCAACAAAGTCCTTTGGGTTTCTTATGAGGAAAGAAAAATAAATCTTCATGTGTTTAAACCATAGTTTTAAGTTTCTGTTACTTGTAGCCTGATGAAGTCTTAACTGATCTTTCCAGGTTGAGGGCAGGGGCTACCCAATCTGATAGGTGACACCAGGAGCTAGACCAGGAGGGCTTGCCGAGGATAGCAGAAAAAAGGGAAGCCCCCGCCACCCGCCGCAGACTTACAGTTGTTTGCCCTTGAAAGAGTGGGGCACCAGGAGCAGCTTCCTTCGGCCTCTGCAGATGTGGGTGTGATCTGTGGTCTGGCCACATGGGCTTTCCCCATCCCCTGCCAGATGCCCCACTCACTGGGTGACTGAACCAGATTACTCACAGCTGCTGGAGTTAGTCAGAGAGGTGTGTCTGTGTATAAAGAATGAGAACTGGGTACAGGGAGTGCTGGAGGCAGAGGCAGCCCACCCCCATGCCCATGCTTTGTGGCTTTGGATCACTTATTCTCTCCCTCCCCGATGAACCCATTTTCTCAGCTATATACCATGACAGTGACTCCCTCTTGAAAGAGAAGGTGAAGGTGGAAATGTTTAAACTCCTAAGATGCTACTGAAATGCCTCCAGGTCTGGGGGGGAGTCCACATGAGTAATGATGGTTAGTGTAGCACCTCTGGAGGGCCAGGCCCTGTCCTAGGTGCTTTCCTGGCTATCATTTCTCAAATCCATAGTACAACCTAACCAGGGAGGTCTGAATATCCCCATTTTGAAGATGAGGACATTGAGGTCTGGGCTGTCGAGTCCCAGGATCCTGCATGATCAGGCCTGTGCCTACCTCTCCAACCCCCTTCCCTCCTCCATTTTCCTGGCTCCTTTGTCTGGCTGGCACATGCTTGTCTTTCAGGTCCCAACTTAGATGTCCACCCCTGACTGGGCAAGGGGCCTCTCCTAGCTTCCCAGTGCCTGCACACCTCCCACCTAGGCACCTATCACAGGGGATAGTAGCTGTCTAGGTAAGTTTATCTCCCTTGAGAGAGTGGGCTGGAACTGCATGTTCATGGTTATGACCCTGGCATACAGCACAAGACAATGAAGGATGCCTTGGCTGCAATGTGGTGGAGCAGGATTCAAACCCAGGTGTTTGATTCTAAACTGTGTCTTAAAACTAAGTAGCTTCAGGATTGGAGGGGAAGCAATTAACACCCGTATAGCAGTTTCCCCAGATGAAGGTCCTCAAACTTTACACCTTTTCTGGCAGCACAGGGGTACAGATGGGTAGGGCGTATCTGCTATTTCTATCGGCCCAGCATCCATTTCACCTTCCTTAAAGCCCAGGTTTCCAGTGGGAAAATGGCCTTCAGCCATTCAGTCTGTGGAGTTCGGCTGGGGCTGGAGTCCCCTCCCCTTCAAGATAGACAGGTGACTAAGGTCTGGCCGATCAGCATAGTTCCTCTGCTGGCTGAGCCTGTCCACTGAGAGGTCACCTTTGCTGGGATTACTGATAAAGAGGTGGGCCCCACTACCATAATGGGAGTCCCCTGAGGTTGTTTGAAGGGGTCTGACAGTGGGAGTGCCCTGATGCTCCTAAAATAATGAGGGTTAATACGCTCATTAAAGCCTCCAGGACTTGGATCAGAGATGTAACAGGACATGACTAAACAAGCCTTGAAGCATCTATCACTGAGCTCATCACCCACCACCGAACCTCGTTTTTTTCCGGGATCTCCATCTTGGTGACATCTCCACTGTCTACCCAGAATCTCTGACACTATCCACATTTCCTGCACTCACCTCTCTCCACATACCTTTCAGGGGTTGATGCTTTGTATTTCTGCTGCCACTGCCTAGTTCAGACCCCCCATCAGGGCTGTCACAATAATCTCCTCCTTGCCTCCAGTCTCCCTTCTTCAAGGATACCTTCCACACCGTTTGCCGAAAATATTTTTCAGGCAATTCTGAAAGCTTTTTTTCTGATTCGAAACTCTTTAGAGGTTCCAGAGAGCCCATGGTGTCAGGCAGAAGACATGAGCCTAGAGAGTTGAAGATAATAGTCTTCATTCCCACAAAAATATCTGCTTAATCTCGTTCTCTCTCTCTCCCCACTCCCCATGTCTTCTCAGCCTCTTTTGTTTCCCTGCTTTTAATGTTATAAAATAGTGGTGCAAATACAATGATAAATGGCATCTGACGCTTGGACTGTGCTGGGGAGGTCATTAGGGAGGGGTAGGGACTGTGGTGAACTGCAGAGTTCATGCCCTTTCAGTGGTGGAGCTACTGCTCAGTTACAGCCCATTATTGCTATGTGGGAATGATGGTTTGATGTTGATAGACCTTCCAACTTTCTGAAAGAAACCAGAAGTCAGGATTTTTATGAGATATCTCCCCAGTTTTAACAAAGGCTAATAATTCCAAACTTTTAAGAAAAGCACTGTGTGAATCATTCTCCCACAGAGCTGGTGAGAATCTAAATTGGTATACTCTCTAAAGACAAAAATTTGACATTATTAAAATTACAAATTCAATATTCTTTATCTTGGCAGTCCCATTTCTTGGTATTTACCCTGCAGTTATATTGGCAGTGTGCAAAATGATGTGTTCAAGATAATTTATTGCAGCATTGTTTGCAACAGCAAAAATTTTGAACTAATCGAAATGTCCACCTATACAGTGCTGGTTAGATTACACTCATAAAGGGATACTATGCAGCTGCAAAATAGAATGACAGTGACATACCACTTCACACAGACTAATATAGCTATAATTTTTTTTTAAAAAAGGAAAATAAAAATTGTTGAGAATGTGGACAAATTGGAACACTCAAATATTGCTGGTCAGGTTGTAAAATGAATGGTGCAACCATTGAGGAAAATTTTGGCAGTTCCTCAAAAAATTAAACATGAAGTTTACTATATCACCCAGCAATCCTATTCTTATGTGTATACCCAAAAGAAATAAAGATATGTCCACACAAAAACTTGTAAATGAATGTTCACAGCATCATTATTCATAATAGCCAAAAGGTGGAAACAACCCAAATGTCCATTAACTGACGAATGGATAAACAAAATGTGGTATATCTAAACAATGTAATATATTTGGTTTTAAAAAAGAATGAAGCTCTGGTATATGCTACAAAGATGAACCATGTAAACATTATGCTAAGTGAAAGAACTCAGACACAAAAGGTCACAAATCGTAAGATTCCATTTATATGGAATATCCAAAATAGGTAAATCCAGAGAGACCAAAAATACATCAGTAGTTGCAAGAGGCTGGGTAAGGGGAAATAAGGAGTGACTACAAATGGGTTTTTCTTTTTAGAGTTATGAAAATGTTCTAAAATTAGGTAGTGGTGATGGTTGTGCAACTCTGTCAACATACTAAAAAACACTGAATTAAACACTATAAAAGTTTTAAAGTATGTGTATTATATCTCAAAACAGCTATCAAAAAATGAGGAACTACTTTCTGATTATTGATACTTAATGATCTTCAGGAAAAATATGTAATATGCTACCTTTATACATTAAAGGGGAGGTAGATGTGTATTTGTATTTGCTTGTGTTGAATTTGTATTGCTTTTTTCTTCCAGTAAGAAATTATTACAGCGGCCACCTGGGAATGAAACCAAGATTTTTCCTTTAAACCTTTTGAACTGTATGAAACAACTTTTTTCTTAAAGAAGTGGTCAGTTGTGTCACATGCAGCAGAACTCAGTAAGGCAAGGACTGAAGAATATCCATTGGATTTGAATATAGTTAGATATTCGATAACTTTTCCAGGACAGAGTCAGAGCCTAGTGGGGCAGAGCAAAGCAGCTCATGGTGAACTGAAAAATAAAGGAGAATCAGTGAGTTTTTGCCAAAGAATGTTGAAGTCTGTAACCTGTATATACAGCCTAGCTGAAATACTTTAGAGAATTTAAAGGACACAGTTTGAGTTTCTTCTGGTATTTTGTTTTACTCTTGGATCAGACAGGACTACCACACAGCTGTCCACTTGGTCCCCTGAAAAGATGTGCTTATGTGTCCTGCTTTTGTATGCCCTCTACTTATACTGAGAGACACCACAGGCCTTATAGTGCATGTATTTCAGGTTAGGGAAGATTGTCTACTATATCACCTAAAGAAAGGCCATCAAAGAAATATTTTCAGACTACAGTAATAGAAAGTGCTCATTTCCCCTGAGTATGGTTTCTTTATTCATGTCCAATGCAAATCATGTAACAGATAATGTTTTTTTGCTATACTATCAGGAAAATCAGGAACAAAATCTCAACTTTAATTCAGGGGGCCCATATGATTTTCATGTCCAAATACTGATATCTATTTGTCCTAACACTGACCTAATACTACCAAATATATTTTCCCTTACATCGAGTTTGTAAAAATACAGTATCATAATGTATGGATCTCAACAAACCTCTCAACTTCAGTAAATGGAAAAGAGTTAACAAAAAGACTCATCACTAGAAAAGAGAAGGGTCTTCTGAAGGGCTGGTAATGTTTTTATTTTTCTTTTCATCTGAATTCAATACACTAGTGTATTAAGTTTGTGAAGATTAGTGGAACATTCTATATGTATGCCTTAGTAAAAACTAAAAAACAAAACCACAACAGTGGGGAATGGAAACAAAACAAAATTTTTAAAAAGTGTGTAGTCTTATCAAAATTCATTTCTGGTCTGGATCCACTCTTTGGCTACTAGTTTGCAACGTAAGGAATAAACTCTCAATCTGCTGGCACTCTGACTCTGTTGAGTTCCATCAACCAGTCATTATTCAGGGCAAAGGTAGAACCCACAGAGCCTGCATTCCTTTACTTCTAGACCTCCATACTTTTAGTCTACCTGTTTCTTTATCATTCCTTCCCTTCCCACTTGGTGAAGCCGTTTTTGTGAGACAGGAAGCCAACTTTCGGATGTCAGGTCAGCCAGGTTGAACAGACAGGAGCCATCTGCTAATACTTAGATAAGCTCCATCCCCCCCCACCCCATCCCCAAATTCATCAGACTTAGGGAAACCAATCGACATTAAAGGCCCCAGTGTCGCTAACAATAAGGATCTGGTTACAAGGGCCGAAAAACTTTCTCTTTGGCTCCGCATGCACAATCAGGCTCAGTCAGAGGTGCTTGGCTGTGTGACCCTTTCCTGGCTGTGTGACATCTTAATACAAAATATGCACACCCAGGGGTAGAGATTTAACATGCTGATGAAAGAAGCAACACATGAAGGGTGTAGTCATTCTGCTCAGGTGCCAAGAAACCTCCGCCTCCAAATGCCTAGACACAGTTCTCTTTCTGCTTAGCTCCCTTTAACCCATTTCCCAGTTAGAAAAAAAAAAAGTGCAATTCTTTGCCAGCACTAACTGAATTTTATATACACACGCTCTTTGAGGCTGAAGCAAATCTGACTGGTTTTCAATGTGAAAAAATATAAAAACTGTTCTTGGAGTTATTTCTAAACAGAACTTGTCTCTAAGCCTAATGTAACAGAAATGTAATATGATCAGTATTTAACAATTATTTTTCAGGTGGTAAATTTGAAAGCACTAAATAACACAAAACAAAACATCTAGGATTTGACATTTTTCAGCCATCAAGAATTACTATATTTTGTACATGGAAACATCACTAGTAAAAACAGAATTCTATAAACAGAACGATGTCATTTGTGTCCAAAAATTATTGATATACTAGAGCGATGCAAAAATAATAATAAAAGATATTTCGTCACAAACTTTGGGGGTTAAGAACTGAAATCCCCAAGTTATATCAGGGTAAACGCTACAGCTGCAAGGGCGCTGCTGGCGAGCACTGGGGGGAGGTGGAATGGGTTAAAAACTCTCCTTGGGCTTCTCTCGGGGAACCACCTATCTCTTTGATGGTACCCCTTCCTTGTGCTCAATACAACTTTCTCTTTGTCTACTTCGGTGATCTCCCTTCATTTCCATGCTGGGAGACTGTAAGGACTCAGTGCGCTGGTAACATCTCTAATCTCAATTCAAAAACCTTCTTAGAGCCCTGCCTCGAACTCTCTAATGAAAACCTTTCTCCCAGCTCAAACTGCCTACCATATCCACCTCTGCCTCCTCAACACTGAGCCTTACAGGGTTGGTGCTTCATAAATATTTACTATTTAAATGAAATTAACTATGGGGCTCTGGAGTAGGTCAGGGCACCTGGGTTCCAGTGCTGGTTCTGCCCTCTCCGGGCTCCTTGGAAGCGTAAAGGGTAGTTGGGGAGGGCACGTTGGAGGGGTAGAGGGTAGACGGCCCGTCCGCTACCCCGTCGACTCCGCTGCAGCCCAGAGTCCACGACCGTTCCACAGAGCCAGGACATGGAATGACGGCGCCGCGGAAACCAGGACATAACAAGCGGAGGCCCAGAGACGCCGGAAGCTGTGCAGAGAGGAACAGCCACCGGAAGTTAGTGGCGGCTTCAGGGCTGACGCTCTAGAATCCCGGAGGACCGGGAACTCTGTGGGTAGATGTGACTGAACACCCTCTACCTGGGATGATGCATTCCCACAACCCAGCTCCCGGGACTGAACAGGAAAATGGCGGGGCACTATTCCGCCAAGCGACGGGAACTGATAAGGGAAGAGGGACCTAAAGGTAACAGTCCCACGCATGTCAGCTCCTCCGAGCTCCCAAGACTAGCTGCAACTGGCTAGACGAGAGCAAGCCGGTCGATTGGGATGCGCACGGGCACGCAATCGGGCGTTGCCTTCCATTCGCGCGTCGCCTGGGGATCCCAGCGCGCATGCGTTGGAAGACGGCGCCGGGCTCCGAGCGCACCCCTGCGAAGCGCCGAGCCCACTTTGGGCGGCTCCCGCCCGCGAGCTGGACAGCGGCGCGCGCGGGGGGCAGAGGCGTGGCTTCCTAGGCAGCTGGGCTTGGATTGGGCAAAGCAATCAGAAGGGCGGGAACCTCCTCAGAGGTCGCGCAGCAATTGGCTAGAGGCTGGAGGGAGCGTGGTCTTGGGAGGCGGGGCGGGAGGACTGGTGGCGCTGAGCGCGACGCTGAGGTGGTGGCGGCGGCCTTAAACAAGTGAGCGAGCGACTCTGGGAGTACCCCTCCACTGGGGACGGGAGGCCAGGGAACCCTGGGGACCCTCGAGAGCCCCAAGGAGGCTTCGGGGTGAGGCGCGATTCGGTGAGTGGAGACCGAGAAAAGCGAAGTGCCCCGCCCCTCCCTTCCTGAACCTCGCCTCGCGGCACCTCCCCCACCTCCGACCCTGCGTTGCACTCGGACCTGAGCTTTGGGCTCCGAGTCCCGGGGGTGGGATGTCTACTGTATGACAGCGCTGTCCTTTTCCCCCTACCCGGCCCCCGTCTGCTTAGGGGGCTTGGAAATTGTTTCCTGGTCCTGCTCCCCAGTTTCACAGAGGGGAAACTGAGGCCCGGGGCGGGCTCCACCTCACCAGTGTTACCATACAGACGTCATGGCCGAGCCCCTGAAAGAGGAAGACGGCGAGGACGGCACCGAAGAGCCCCCCGAGCCCGTGAAGGCGGAACCCGCCAACACCAGTGCCTCTGTAGCGGCCAAGAATCTGGCCCTTCTTAAAGCCCGCTCCTTCGATGTGACCTTTGACGTGGGGGACGAGTATGAGATCATCGAGACCATAGGCAACGGGGCTTACGGGGTGGTTTCCTCTGCGCGCCGCCGTCTCACTGGTGAGCTTCCCTATTGTGCTCCTCTCATAGATGTGGAAACCGGTTCCACGAGAGTGAGAAAGCTGTCCCATCTCAAACATCCAGGAAGGAAAGCTGAGTCGCACTTTATGGTCCAACAAATATTAGTTACGTGCTATCTGGGTGCCAGGCTCCGTGTTGGGCATTTCTCAGAAACTCTGGCATGGTGGTTTTGCCGCACATCTGCCTACTTCCTCCTTAGAAAAATGTCCCAATTAGACCAGATTGGAGATCCTGTCCTTGGTTTCTGAAAGAAAAATGTGTTCTAGAGCCAGAGACTGGTGAAAGGGATAAGTGGTAGGATGGTTGAGGTCTGAGATGGAAAGAGAATGTAGGGAAGTAAAATGAACAGGCATTGGAGTCTAGAATCTACCACTAAGTAGCTATGCAACCCCCAGTAAGTTCTTGAGACAAGATTCCCTCATCTCTAACTTTGAGCTATTAATACCTATCCCAGGGGACAGATGTGAAGGGAAAAATCTGATAGTGTATGTAAAGTGCTTAGCACAGGGCTTGGCACATAGTAGGTACTCAGTATATAGTAGTAGCTGTTGTTATTCACTATATGGTAGCTATTTGCGTCGTAGATGGGAGGTGTTGAATGGGGCCTTTTGCCACTTTGCAGCTATCCCAAGGTACCTTGTAGTATCTGCCTTTTCCCTGCTCCCCAGGCCAGCAAGTGGCCATTAAGAAGATCCCTAATGCTTTTGACGTGGTGACCAATGCCAAGCGGACCCTCAGGGAACTGAAGATCCTTAAGCACTTCAAGCATGACAACATCATCGCCATCAAGGACATCCTGAGGCCCACTGTGCCCTATGGCGAGTTCAAATCTGTGTAAGGAGCGGGGATGGGAGAGGGAGGCAGAGTTGGGACCTTTTCGGAGGGTTGGGACCATATTGCTGAAGTTATGGAAGGACAGCTGAACGTAATGTAATGCAGCCTGGGAAAAGTCCCCTTGTTACAGGACCAGTGCTCCCTTAGGGTTTTACCAGGAACAACTGTGATTCCTTAAGAAGAGTATAGATGTTAAAATTTTATAGACTCAGTATATAGGATTATAAACAGGACACTTATTCTATAACTACACCCTGCTATTCCCAGAGCAGACATCTCTAATCAATCACAGAACAGTTTTCTACAGAAAATAGGCAAGCCACCACAGTTTTCATTACAGTATTTGAAGCAGCCACTACCAAACAATGGAGACAGCCTCAAAACTAAACCTACTAGCCAGCTCTTATTTAGTCCAACCTCATTTTTCTCTGATGAGGAAATAGATCTGGAGAGAAAAATGATTTAAGTTCATGGAAAAGTTGTAGACAGTTTAGAATCTTCATACCATGCCGTTGGCCTTTACATAGTCGATGGGTAAGGCCATTTCCTATCTGGAGCCAGGAGGACATGGTGAGGTTGGGGCTGGAGTGTAGGCAAGACAGCCCACTGTCCCTCTCCCCTATGCCTTCTAGCTATGTGGTCCTGGACCTGATGGAGAGTGACCTGCACCAGATCATCCACTCCTCACAGCCACTCACGCTGGAGCACGTGCGCTATTTCCTGTACCAACTGCTGCGGGGCCTCAAGTATATGCATTCAGCTCAGGTCATCCACCGCGACCTCAAGCCCTCTAACCTGTTGGTGAATGAGAACTGTGAGCTCAAGATTGGTGACTTTGGCATGGCCCGTGGCCTGTGTACCTCGCCTGCTGAGCACCAGTACTTCATGACTGAATATGTGGCCACTCGCTGGTACCGTGCCCCTGAGCTCATGCTCTCACTTCATGAGTACACACAGGCTATTGACCTGTGGTCTGTGGGCTGCATCTTTGGTGAGATGCTGGCCAGGCGCCAGCTCTTCCCAGGCAAAAACTATGTGCACCAGCTGCAGCTGATCATGATGGTGCTGGGTACCCCATCGCCGGCTGTGATTCAAGCTGTAGGGGCTGAAAGGGTGCGGGCGTATATCCAGAGTCTGCCACCACGCCAGCCTGTGCCCTGGGAGACAGTGTACCCAGGCGCTGACCGCCAGGCCCTCTCACTGCTAGGGAGAATGCTGCGTTTTGAGCCCAGTGCCCGCATCTCAGCAGCTGCTGCCCTTCGCCACCCCTTCTTGGCCAAGTATCATGACCCTGATGATGAGCCTGACTGTGCCCCACCCTTTGACTTTGCCTTTGACCGTGAAGCCCTTACCCGGGAACGGATTAAAGAGGCTATTGTGGCCGAGATTGAGGACTTCCATGCACGGCGTGAGGGCATCCGTCAACAAATACGCTTCCAGCCTTCCCTACAGCCTGTGGCTAGTGAGCCTAGCTGTCCAGACATTGAAATGCCGAGTCCCTGGGCTCCCAGTGGGGACTGTGCCATGGAGTCACCTCCCCCAGCCCCACTGCCATGCCCTGGCCCTGCACCTGACACTATTGATCTGACTCTGCAGCCACCTCCCCCTCCAGCCAGTGAACCAACTCCTCCAAAGAGGGAGGGTGCCATCTCAGACAACACCAAGGCAGCCCTCAAAGCTGCCCTGCTCAAGTCCTTGCGAAGCCGGCTTAGAGGTGCCTTGTGGAGGCAGCTACTGACTTGGGAATGGGGTGGCACAAGGGGGACTTTGGGCTTGGACAGGGCCACAGGCTCTTACTTTCCCCCTGTCCAACTTCCCTGTAGATGGCCCCAGTGCCCCCTTGGAAGCACCTGAGCCTCGGAAGCCAGTGACAGCCCAGGAGCGCCAGCGGGAGCGGGAGGAAAAGCGGCGGCGGCGACAGGAACGAGCCAAGGAGCGGGAGAAGCGGCGGCAGGAGCGGGAGCGCAAGGAACGGGGGGCGGGGGCCTCTGGGATCCCCTCAACTGATCCCCTGGCTGGGCTGGTGCTCAGTGACAATGATCGCAGCCTGCTAGAGCGCTGGACTCGCATGGCCCGGCCCCCAGCCCCGACCCTGGCACCAGCCCATGCCCCACTGCCAGTACACAATCTAGCCCAGCCCACCAGTCCTCCTGCTGGCCCTGAAGCCCAGCCCACTGGACCCCCACTGCAACCTGTAGGCTCTACTCCTGGTCCACAGCCTGCCCGTCCACCCCCTGGCCCTGCTCCCCACCCTGCTGGCCCACCTGGGCCCATCCCTGGCCCTGCTGCACTCCAGACCGCCACCTCCAGCCTTCTGGCCCCCCAGTCGCTTGTGCCACCCCCTGGGCTGCCTGGCCCCAGCACCCTGGGGGTTCTGCCTTACTTCCCATCTGGCCCACCCCCTCCAGACCCCAGGGGGGCTCCTCAGTCCTCCACCTCAGAGTCACCTGACGTCAACCTGGTGACCCAGCAGCTGTCCAAGTCTCAGGTGAGAGGAGAGGCCCAGGATGTAAGGACACCAGGATCTGGGCCCAGGGAAAATGGGTTTGGGGAGTCCTTGCTGTTTGGTGGGGACAGGGAGATGAGAGATGTGTCCTTGTTCCATGAAGACAGAGCAGCAGATAGGGCTTTATCTCTGAACTTGTTTCCTTGCTTGTAGAAGGAGCATAATGTTGATGAGCAGTTGTTGGGAGACAAATATGCTTCCTGGGACGTGCCTGGCCTGGCGATGGGCCTCTAGCTCTCACTGATTGTCGAGGCTGGCATTGTCAACCATGGGTATCCAGGCATGTTCACTAGGAGCATCAGGACAAGGGGGTGTCCTGTAGCCTCACTCTGCTCTTGGTGGTGCTTGCATTATAACCTGTCATTATCTCCTGCAGGTGGAAGACCCCTTGCCCCCTGTGTTCTCAGGCACTCCAAAGGGCAGTGGGGCTGGCTATGGTGTTGGCTTTGACCTGGAGGAATTCTTAAACCAGTCTTTTGATATGGGCGTGGCTGACGGGCCACAAGATGGGTAAGATGGCCGTACCGAACTTCTGGAGTGGGACTGTGGGTAGTAGTTCCCGGTACAGGAGGAGCTACCTGTGGGATGGGTGAGGAGCCAGACTAGGCTAACAACTCTCCCTGCTCCCCTTTCCCCTGCAGCCAGGCAGACTCGGCCTCGCTCTCAGCTTCCCTTCTTGCTGACTGGCTTGAGGGCCATGGCATGAACTCTGCCGACATTGAGTCCTTGCAGCGTGAGATCCAGATGGATTCCCCGATGCTGCTGGCTGACCTGCCTGAACTCCAGGAGTCTTGAGGCCCACAGCCCGTGCCTTGCTGCCAGGGGCAGACTCGGCTCCAAGGCCCACAAGAGCATTCTCAAGGGCTGGTGCCTTGGGCCCAGCAGAGGAAGCTCAGCTTGAATTATTCTGCAGGTTCATCTCAGACCCACCCTGCAGCCTTAAGTAGCCACCTGAGCCACCACCGAGCCGTGGCAGGATTGGGAAGCCTCTACTCCCTGAGCAACCCTTTTCAGTATTGTATTTTTATTGTCATTGTTGTTATTATTATTATATAATTTTATTATTAGTCAATCTTATTGCCATCAAAATGAGGCTAATGAAATATAAGGTTTCCTATAGCACCTAACTCCAGGTGTCTTTGGAGTGGAGGGCAGGGTGCTGTCATTAGGGGAGCAACAAGGAGCCAGGTCCCCACTTTTGGGGGCCAAGCAAACGCATTTGCATGCACATCAGCCAAAACCACTTCATTCAGGTCCTGAGGTTTATTGAGACTGCCCACTCCCCACCTGCTTCCAGCCCCACAGAAGTTGTCCTCTGCCCCTTTACATGGTCAGACCTCAACCCTGGCCTGGGTGGGAGAACCTCATGTTTATGCCTACCTTGATTGTGGCTGTTTTCAGGTGGCGAGCAGTAGCTGTGGTAAAATACAGTTTTGGCATTGAGCTTTACGGGCCTGGGACAGTCAGGTGGGGGAAACTGGATATGATAGTGAGGTGGGGCTGGGGGGGTCCATGGTGCTCACCGCTAGAGAATAAGCTGGTGGTAGGGAGGCGAAGGATGTGAGAGATTCTAAGAACAGCTAGGGAGGTTGCTGGGGTGTGGCATTAGTGGCCACATGCAGGTGGTCTGGCATACTCTGTGGATGTTGGTCAGACTGCATCAGCTCAGAGTAGCACACTAGGGTGGCCCCAGATGGAGGAGCCCACAGTAAGGAAGCTGGCTAAGGTGGAACACAAAAGCTTGCAGCCTGGGAGAGCAGCTCCTGACTCTCAGCCTTTGGAATAGGGTGGAGGCAAATAAGAGTTGTGTGGAGCCCAGCCAGATCCAGGCTGGCTGTGCCTTTCAGAGGAGGCCTGGGAAGCTGCTAGCAGTATAGCCTCAGGTGGTGGGGAACAGAGGCTTGGCTTAGAGATGGGTGCCCAGGAAATTATAGGATCAGCTGGGGCTAGAGCCATAAGGCCCCCTGTGAGAAGCAGGTGCTAAGAGCAACAGAACTGACAAAGATGGGGGTGGCTACAGCAGAGGGAGCACTCATGGAAACCCAAAGCAGCCAGGGGCGTGTTGGGGCCTGATGGGGCCAGCCCCTCAGGCCCGGCGGATTTTCATCTCAGTGCGCTTGAGAGAGTAGTAGAAGCCCTTCCACTGGGCCCAGTTTATGCCGTTGGCATAGGAGAGGTGGGAGCCACCCAGGTAGAAGCCATTGAGGTTGGCAAAGTGGCAGCTGCGGAACCAGAAGGCTCCTGAGGAGAGGGCCGCACAGTTCTGCACAAAGAGGTCCTGGTCTCGGTCAAAGGTGGAGAACTTCTGGCCACTGTGGTAAGATAGGGAGTCGCCTGGTGGAAAGAGGGATGGGGTTGCTGAGGCAGGGAGCTGAGCCCCTAGCTGGCAGGAAGGGAAGTGACAGCAATAATGAGTGATGCTGTGAGAGACATCACGTGTCAGCCTGGTGGGATGGGGCACCCTCCCTGAGCCAGATGTTGGGTAGCTGTGCTCCTGCCGTGAAGAGAAACAGCTGCTTCTCACAGGGCTGCCTAGAGTGGAGTGGATGCAGCTGAGGCCCAAGCTGGTTGGAAGCCAGCTGTGGCCCTTCTAGGCCAGGAAGCGGAAGGGCCTGAAGCGGGGGGTCAGGGGCCAACTGGCAGTGCCTTTTTCCCCACAGCTGCTCCTTAGGCTGGCGAGAGGGTGATACCTGCCCCGCCGTCCTCAAAGCCTGCCACGTAGAGGGTGTAGCCATCCTCCTCAGCACTGACCGCGTTGGGTGAGATGGAGAAGTCGACGTATTTGGCGTAGGCCGTGTTGTTCTCAAAGTCCTCCAAGTCTACTCGCAGCTCGTACTTCTGCTTCAGCGTCAGGAGGTGCAAGTTCTGCAGCCCTGGGGAGGAGGGCAACTAGTCAGCAAGGACCTGGCCCTGGGGCAGCCCCCAGCCCATTGAGTCCCACCTTACCCAGCCAGTATTCCCCATCGGCGCGGCCAAAGCCTAGCTTGTAGTCGTTCCAGCCCCGGAAGAAACTCACTGAGCCATTGAATCTCTTCTGGAAAACCTGTAGCAGAGAGAACGGGCCTGGACTATCAAGGCTCCAGTGGGAAAGGTCCTCGCCTAGGGATGGACCCTGTGATGCTGAGGCAGTTTGTTAAAGGACTGAGCTTGGGGCCTAAACCACGGTGCACACTGGCAGCTCTCAGCAACTGCTGAGTGCCGGGAAGAGGTTAAGAGGGCATTCTAGAGTTCAAACGCCTGGGTGGGAGTCCTGTGCTGGCTCTGTGACCTTTGGTGAGTTACTTCACCTCTCTGGGGTTTATTTCAGTTCCTTGTCTGTGAAAGGTACCTTCCTCCCAGGGTTATTGTGAGGATTATATTCACTAGCCTGCCTTAAGCACCTAGAATTCAGTGCTGGCAGCAGCTCACAAACTATGCTGTGGTTATTGTTATCCTCATTTGAGAGATGAAGAAACTAAAGCTCTCAGAGGTGAAGCTTGATCACGGTGCTAGAACTGGGCCTCTTTTCCTCTCCTCCCACTCACCGTCCACTTCCCGCCCTCAGTGGTCATGTCACAGAAGACAGGCACAGGCACACTGGGGCCCAAGGGGTAGATGAGGTACACGCCATCTGTCTGGTAGCCCTGGGTGTAGATGTCGTCACAGTCCAGGGGCTGCTGAAGGCAAGACTTCTCCAGAGCTGGGAGATGGGGGAAGGAGGGTGAGGAGAAGGGGCTAAGGCATACCGCACACACCTCCGCACCCCACAGTTTGTCTCTGTCCCTTGGGGTAGGGTACTCTATCAGGTGAACAAGATGATATTCAAGCATCCCCCCTTTCTTCGAGAGGGGGGATGCTTGAAGATCATCTTGCTCACCTGCCTCATCTTTAGAGCAGGAGACAGTCCTGCAGATCTGAGCCTCAGCCTTGAGGCCTGACTCCCAAAAATGATGGCTCAGAACAGCTTCTCCTTACCCAGCCTGTTAGCCAGGCCACATTTGCAAACATGTGCTGCTTACCATCTCCCCGGATCCCGGAAACCTGGGTGGCGCAGCGGGGAATTGAGAGAAGCAGCAGCAGCGGCAGGGCCAGGAGGGCCTGGTGACAGAAAAACAGGGTCACATCACAGGGCCTCCCTCCAGCACCAGAGTCCCCCCTACAGGAAACCCTTTGCTTGCCCTCTTACCCCTCCCAAGAAACCCCACTCTGGGACAGCCTTAGCACCCTCATAGCCTAAGAGTTTCAACTGGATCACGAGAAACCCCTGTGCCTCCATAAACCCCTCTCGGTTTCAGGGTTCTCTTAACAGAATGGGCTCAATCTCCCAATGCCACGCGTCCCCCGCCCCAGGTCCAGTACCTTCATGCTGCCAGTTCAGCTCAGAGCGGCTGGGTGTCTGCTGCCCCAGTCTGCAACCGCCCAGAGTTATGTGCTGGGCCCCAGCCAGCCGCCCCAGCCCCGCCCCCTAGAGTTGCAGAACCCCCTCTCCCCGTCTCAGGCACTGAACCAGCATCTGCTGGGGCCAGGGCACCACCTGTGTCTCATTAGGCCTGTCAGGGGCAAAATACTGCAGACATTAACTCCTGCCGGCTCAGACTGCTCCCTGGATCCCCTCTGCCATTCGCCCCCTGGACTTGTGGGCCCCCTGGCACTGGCAGCCTATCCCTTGTTTCCTGATGCCCCTCCCCAGAAGTGTTTATTTTCTCCCCCTCCTTCCTTGGCCTATCCGTCATAGGGATGGTGGGGAGGGTGTGAGCATGCCTGGGTTCTGGGGAGGGGAGGTCCATTCTGGGGGTGGGGAGTGCAGCTTCAGAGCTTCTGATGTCAGGGCCGGCCTGGGGTTGGGGAGGGGGGAGTGAAGAGGCAGCAGGGGCCAGGCAGGCTCCTGGCAGGACTGAGACATTTCTGAGCCATGAGCACAGCCTGCAGGCGTCCAACTGCTGTCTGCCCTAGCTCAAGCCAGGGCCCCTCTCCAGCCGCCCCCTTGCTCTGGTCTCCTCAGGTCCCCTTCTTTCCCCTCCCAGACTCCCCCGGGGATCTGTCTGGCAAGCATAGGGCCTCTTTTGTTTTTCTTTACCTCCCTACTCCACCTTCCTTTGAAACCCCTCACTTTGGCCCCTATCTAACCTCAGATTCCTCTCTATGCCCCTCTCAACCACTGTCCCATTTCCCCAGCCTCAAAAGCCCACCTCTTACCTTCTTGCCCCCATCGAGCTGACGTGTCAACCTGTCTACCTCCTAACCACCCCTGAAGCCCATCTGTTTCGTCACTCAGGTCCTGGCCTCCTTACAGCCCTATCACCACGGTGCTCGTCCAGCCTCTTCACAGATCTCCCTGCTTCTGATTCCCCACCTCCTCTCATCCTCTGCACAGGCTGCGAGAACAATCTTTCTAGATAGGTGCTCTGTCACCCATGCTTAAAGCCTCTGGTGGCTCCCTATTGCTTCAGGGATGAGGCTAAATTTCTCACTTTGGACTTGAGAGGAATTTTAAGTCTGGTATACCTTAAGGACCTTATCCCTTATTGCTTGTGACTCATCTTTGAGTACAATTAGTCTATTCCAGACTTCTCCCCCTGCCTTTGCCTGCTCTCTTCTCTGTGGGATCTACCTGTCGGTCTTCTCTGCTTGGCCATAAGTGCCAGTGGGCAGGTCTGTGTCTCATTCTTGCACTCTCAGCACCCATAACAGAACCGGGCACAGAGCAGGCATGGCATGTGCCCTCATTCACAGATAAATATCTTTTGAGCACCTACTTTGTGCTGGCTGCTGGGGATACAATATCTGCCCCCAAGGAATGGCAAATAGGCATTAGTTCATTGCAAATGTAATGTGTGTTATGAAAGAACTTTTGTTGAATGCGTGAAAAAATGAAATATTCAGAGGCACAAAGTAAGAAAGCAGCTCTGGCTCAGGTCTCCTCTTCTTACTCCTGAGTCAGTAAGCCCCTTAGACAAGTCCAACTGGCCTCCTTGGGTTGGTTCTGTAGTTGCTGGTAAGAGTTGCCTCTTCATAGTTGTGTCATGTCCTGGGGCTTCTAGAGCCAGGCTGCCTGCAGTAAATTCCAAGTTGTGCCACCGGCTGGCTGGGTAACTTTGAACAAATTATATAGTCTCTCTGTGCCTCAGTTTCCTCAGTGAAAATGAAGATACTGATAGAACCTCCTCCAAAGGGGTGTGGTAAGGATTACATAATCTTTTCAACACATTGCCCACAATTAGTCACTGTTTGCCAAATATTATCTTTATCATCATGATTGTTCTTACATGAATGGATTGTCTTTAACACAGTTTTTATCCTTGTCTATGAAAGAGAGAGTTGTCTGCCTCTTAATATCCATTCTTCCTTTAGTCCTGAGTAGTAAGATCCTGATTTTTAGCTGGACTGATTGTGAGGCCACATGTCTGAATTTTGGCCAACAAAATGCAAACAGAGATGTAAAGGTAGGAGCTATTCCCTCTTCTCCTTGTCATCTGTCCTGTTGCTGGGCATGATGGCTGGAGCTCCAGCTGCCACCTTAGAATGATGCCCCATCGGAATGGTGGAGAGTTGATCAAGAAGGAGCTGGGTTCGTCACAACCTCATGGAGTGGGTCCAAGGCCAGCTCTGGACTACCCTCTAGGCCTCTTTTATGTGGAAGAGAAAGAAACGTCTATCTAGTTTAAGCCTGTTGTTTTTCCTGTAACACACAGCTGAATCTAATCCAAATACATCTCTCCTTTTAGCAAATGCCAGCTAATTTTAGCACAGGCTACAAAAAGGAAAATAATGAAAAATCAGCCGTCAAAACAAATAATGAAATGTATCCTAAGTCAAGTATCAAAGACTGCAGAATACAAATAATGAACAAATATAGGAACCCCTGCCCCCCCCCAAAATATGCTATAAGGTATCATATTTTGCCTATTGGCTTTAAAAAAAAAAAAAAACTTTATGTGGCTGTGGCAAAGCAGGCACCCCGTTCATTGGATGTGACTGTGAAGGAGTTTAACTCTTTAGGGAAAAAATTTGGCAATACATACCAGGAGTCAAAAGAGTCAGTAATCGTCTTTGGAGATATTATCCGAAGGAAATACTCCAACATTGAAAAGGGTACATGTATTTGTTAGTGGACATTGTTGGCTGCCCTCTAATTGGGATGTGGGGTGCTTGCTTTCCCATGCTTCCTTGCAGTTTTGTTGAAGGCGCATGACCTGGGTTTAGTTAAACTCACTACCCTGAGCTTCATTTTGGGAGATGTCAACGAGAAGCAGGAGCATATAAAATCCATTTTTGGAATGGTAGTAACTCCAGAGGTGTCTGAGGTCTAGGGTCTCTGGCTGGTTGGTGGTGGGTGACTTTGCAAGTGCAGTGCTGAGTGATATTGGCTCCATCTTGGTCTACAATGCCCTGAGCTTGGTTCTCAGCCCTCCTGGCAACTGGTTTGCTCTGCCTATTATCTGTTTGAAAAAGACCCCCAACTCATATGGGTAAAGATGTTTACCAACTCTGACTGACTTTGTCAGGAGGCTCAAGGCCCCAGAGTTGCTGGGAAACTGGAAAAATAGCTTGACTAGGGGTGGGTAGGAGCTGAAGCTACTCCTAGGCTCTGGAAAGCAGGCCTTCAGTAGTGGTCTTATGGTGGGGACAGTCTGTCAGAATGATGCTGTTCACTGCATAGGCTTGTGGGTTTGTCTGGTTAAGAGCCAGATTCCAGGAATTGAGAGCACTCCATCCCATTGGCCTCATTTGGGTCGCTTGCCCACTGCCTGGGTATTTCCCACTCCACTCCACCTTTCTCCATCCTGCTTTGTACCCAGGGCATCACTGAGTTCCCATGGTTCCTGGCTCCTGGCTGGATTTGACAAATGTCAGGCCCTGGCAGGAGATGGGAGAATATAATAGGTTGGGATATTTCTTCCTGGCTCCTGTCTTGCCTAGGACTACAGTTTTGGCAATGGCTGTGTCCCCTCTCCATTATAGCTCCTGCCATAACCCCCTTCACTGGCCCCGATAACCCCATTTCTTCCCCTTACTCCTGTAGCCTGG
This sequence comes from Pteropus vampyrus, assembly GCF_000151845.1. Classification (NCBI taxonomy): domain Eukaryota; kingdom Metazoa; phylum Chordata; class Mammalia; order Chiroptera; family Pteropodidae; genus Pteropus; species Pteropus vampyrus. The sequence goes on along the minus strand of NW_011888825.1, from coordinate 8,928,470 downwards.
GATGGTAAGGACTCCAATCATTGCTAGTCCCAGGGTGCCTCAACACCCATGCTGGGTTCTTTAATGTCCACACCCTTCATTAAATTCTCTTAAAAACAAAACAGCTGAGTCTGCCCTTGTTTCCTGCTAGGACCCAAATTAACACAAGGTCTTTGTTCTAAAAGCCCAGTAGCCCATGGAACGTCTGGGACAATAGCTAAGGACAAGACTTCCAATGACTACTCTTATTATCTCCCCACCTTCAGCCAGAGCCTAAGAAGGCAGACCAGGGGAGTTTTGAGAGGGAACTCTTAGGAGCGGAGAGCACTCAGGGATGGGAGAGAGTGTGTCTCCCACCCGAGGCCAGTGAAGGAGTTCCAAAGGAGATGAGGCTGTTTGGAGAGAAGGAGAGACTATGGCTGAACTCCTGAAACCCAGGCGAGGCTCCTCTCCAGAGGCTGCTACTGTAACAGGGTGGGAGGGACTATTGGGAAGACAGACAGGCATGAACACCAGGGCTACCATAGGGTGGGCAGGGCAAAAACGTGGTGTGCATTGGAGCCTAGTGGACACTAGAACATCAGGTGAGATTGGATTAGGGCCCACTCTAATGGCCTCATTTTAATGACCTCACCTCTTTAAAGGCCCTGTCTCCAAATAGAGTCATATTCCGAGGCGCAGGGGGTTAGGGCTTCAACATATGACTTTCGGAGGACACATTTCTGCCCATAACAAGCACCTACTAGGATATATCAGGCAGTCTTTACTCCCTATATTGGCAGTAGTGAACAGACAGCCCTGGAGCTAGAGAGGGGGAAAAAAAGAAAAAAGAAAATGATAATAAGTTATGTGAAAAAGAAAGAGATTGTGGGTGGGGTGGGAGGGGCCATAGTGAGCAGACATGAGGTGGCTTCATGAGGTCCAAGGCTCAACATGGGGTCTTTCATAGTGGGAAGCCCATCCCTCTCCATATTTTCCTTCTCTGTAAAGAGGGAAATAAGGAGAGATTTGGTGTCTCCACTTTTTTTTGTATTTCAGGGAAAGTTCAGATAATGGAGCTCAGAGTGTGGCCAAGAGAAGAAGCAGGTTGGCAATGGGGAAGGTATTCGATGCCAGGCTAGGACATTTAAAGTTGACCCTGAGGGCCTTTGGGTTTAGGGTATTTTGAGATATGACCTTTTCTGTCCCATTAACCTTCTAGAATTTATGTCACCTAAGTGCTTTTTAATGTGTGAGATCTGTGGATGCTGCGTAATAGGGAGAAAACATAGATGAAAGTGTTTTGTTTTTTGTTTTTTTAAATAATCAAATGAACGCATGCACATAGTTGGGGAGGAGGTGGAGAAAGAGTACTGAAAGGCCCTTTATAGAAAAACAAGTCCCTCTCCTGGTGTTTGAGGAGTCCTTGGGGTGGGCCATTGTGTGGCACTTGGTGGCTCTTCCACACTGGAGGCGTATGTCCTCATTCTGAGAAAATTCTTCTCTATTACCTCAATTTTCTGTGCTTTCTTTCTGATAATTTTATTAGTTAGATGTTGGACCTCCTAAATCAAAACTTTATATTTCTTATCTTTTCTCTGACATTTTCCATCTTTGTGTTTTCAAATCTAAATTCTGGAGCACACCCTTAATGTCCAGCATTCCTATTGAAGTAAAAAAGTTGGCTATCACGTTATTTGTATTTTTCAGTTCCGCTTTGTTTTAAGGCTTTATTGGGGGTATAATTTACATGTTGTAAAACCTACCCACTGTAAGTGTACAGTTGAACAATTGCTCCTTTAAACAAATAGACTTTATTTTTTAGAGTACTTTTAGGTTTGCAGCAAAACTGAGGAGAAAGTACAGAGATTTCCCTTACACAGATTTTCCCTGCCCCTACACACACACTGTACCCCACTATCAACATCCCCCACCAGAGTGGTACATTTGTTATAATTAATGAACCTACATAGTTGTGCCTTTTCCAGAGTATCATATGGTTGGAATCATATAGTATGTAGCCTTTTCAGATTGGCTGCTTTCACTTAAATATGCATTTAAAATTTTTCTCCATGTCTTTTCATGGCTTAATAGCTCATTTCCTTTTAGCACTGAATAAGATTCCATTGTCTGGATGTGCTGCTGTTTATCTATTCACCTACTCAAGGACACCTTGGTTGCTTCTAAGTTTTGGCAATCATGAATAAAGCTGCTATATTTGGGTAAATACCAAAGAGTGTGATTGCTGAATTGTATGGTAAGAGTATGTTTAGTTTTGTAAGGAACTGCCCAACTGTCTTCCCAAGTGGCTATGCCGTATTGCTTCCCCACCAGCAATGAATGAGGGTTCCTCTTGCTCCATACCCTTGCCAGCATTCGGCATTGTCAGTGTTCCAGATTTTCACCATTTTGTAGACACTGAGAAAGAAGATACCCACTAAGAAGGGCTCCTGGTGGCTAACTGGGCTCAAATTTAAAACAAACAAACCAAAAACAGAGCCTACCAGCCATTTCTACACAGGGATTTCTCACATAAACCACACTTCAGGGAGAAGCCTGCACTAAATTGCCTGGCTCCTCCACTGTGTTCCTGCCATCTGAGCCAGCTTTTATAAAAGAGTTCCTGGAATAGTATTTTAACCAATAGGACTGAGGCTTTCTCCATCCAGTTGGAGCTGTGCAGCTATATCCCCATCAGTACCTTCATTGATCAATCAGAGTGGCTCCATTCTGACCAATCAGGGCAGTGCCTTTTGGACCAATCAAACTGTGAGGATTTGGAGTCCTTATTTGCATGACGATAGACCAGTCAGGGACTAGGGGTGGAGACTTCTGTCTATCTAAGTCAGCTACCCTCTGGCTCAGAGAGCACTGTCCCTTTCTACTGATGAAAGAAGACTGTTTTCCTGGCTGGAGCTGAAAATACTAAATATAAAATACTGAAGATGTCTCACCAGAGCAGAATAGAGCAGTCTGGCACGGGGCAGAGTGGAGCTGACCTGGCCAGAGCAGGTGGAGCAGACCAGAGCAGAGCTGAGCAGAGCAGAGCTGTCTAGCCAGAGAGGGTCCTGGCCTCAGGGCTGCCTCACAGCCATGCTGCTTCATAACTGAGCTATAACTCTATTCAGCTGTTCCACAGCTGTTTTGTATCACAGTTGAGCCGTTTGCACTGAATAAAGTTTCCCTCTCCACTGTACCCCAAATTGGGGATTCCTGTCAGCATTGAATTGGCACCAATGACCATCAGATGACAATTCTAGTAGGTGTATAGTTTTGTTATTTTAATTTGCAATTCTCTAATGACATGATGTGGAGCATCTTTTCATATGCTTATTTTTTCATTTGCATATCTTTTTTTGGTGAGGTGTCTGTTCAGATCTTTAGCCCATTTTAAAAATCAGGTTCATGTTCCTATTGTTCAGTCATTTCCTCATCTCTAACATCATGCAGTATTTTGTTTTGTTTTATAGATGCATATCTTTTATTTCTTTGAGGACAGAAATAATCTGTGACTTTTTCTTCTGTTACATTGTCTCTCTTTATTCTGTTTGATTAATTTGGTCACTCTCTCTTGTGTTTGAAGCTTTTTTTCAAATGCTGCTGATTTGTTCAGATTTGGGAGGAGGCTCTGAAACCTGTTAGAAGCAGCGTGGGCCTACATGCCTCGCTATGGCTGATGGATTAGAAGTTCGTTGTGCTCCACAGAACAGAAAACCTACCATGGTAGCACAACCAGATAGAGGCATTTTGTTTTTGTTTTCACGCAACAAACAAAACACAGAAATGGGTAGTGCATTTACAACTTTTTTCACTTTCTTACTGTCTTTTCAGTGGGTTTGGGAAGGACCTGGATATGAGTATTAGATATAAATCCACCAGATTTAACCTCCTGGGTTATTTACACATGTCATCTTATTTTAAATAATTTCCTCTTGTAGGCATGACATCCTGCCTTTTATAAATGAGGAAACCGAGGCTCAAAGAGGCAACAGGACCAGGATTAGAACCTGAAGTTTGTTTTTTTCCCTCATTCCTGAGAGCCGCAAGAGACTTCTGACTCCATGGGACAGGAAAACATCAGGTCTTTGGGGACATTTCTAGGAGCTGAGTGGGCCACATGCAGTGAGGGAGATCCAGGCAGGGAGGAGAGCAAGGGCCCATAGCCTACGTACCGAGGTGGGGGAGGCTTCTTAGGATGCAGGGTGGCTGGCATGTCACAGGCCCATCTGGGTGGGCACACATGACACTTTCTGTGATGCCTGCCCCACAGTGCCCCTCCTTGACACCTAGTTGGCCAGGTTCTGGGTTCTGTTGCCTTGTTTCCTACACCTGCCTGGCTGTCAGCTCCCGAGGGCAGGTGTTGGCCCTATGCCTGCGCCCTAGCACTTGGCATGTACCAGGGAGCCACTTCGAGGTGCTGATGGCTGGGTGGGAGCTTTTCTCTGTCCAGATGCCAGCACCTGTTGAAGAAAGAAGCCTTGGTTGTGGGACCCAGAGGAGAAGGAAGGAGCAGTGCCATGGAGGGGTTGGGGGAGTTCCAGGGGCCTAGCAGAGAGGAGAGTCAAAAAGGAAGGAGCAGGTGCAGGGGTTGGCTCATAGCACAGGGAGGCTGTAAGACTGGAAGGAAAGGTAGGTTGCTTTGTGACTGTAAAGTACCGTACACATTCAAGAGCTTCTTCCTGGAGATCTTTTAATAAAGAGAATAGAATAGAAGAACAGGTTTGAAAATCCTGCTCTCAAGTTCCAAATGTAATTCCTACTGACGTAAAGGATTAATGGGCTCAGAATTCTATTTCCAACAAGTTCTCTCATCACTAAACTTTCATTTTTAGTTCTTTATAAGTACATACACAAGCACACACGTTCTCCTGCACATTCATCTCTTTATTCCTTCAATATTGCATTATTTATGGAGCACCTGTTTTATGTCAGTCACCATGACAGATGGCAGAGTTACAGCACTAAAAGGCGTAGGCCCCACCCTGGTGCTTACAATGCTGAAAGTTTAGGAAGACAGAAATGAAATAAACAGTCCTACACATCCATATCCTCGTTCATTTTATTGAGCCCTATTAAACTGCCCCTCTTGTGGCAATGGGGATACACCAAGGAACAAAACAGATGAAATCAACTGCCCTCTTGGAGCTGATATTTGGGTGGGGGGATAGACAATAAACAAGACACGTAGGTCACTTATACAGTTTTCTGGGAGGTGAGTGTAATGGAAAACAAAATGTGCAAGTGGAATTGATAGAACGGGATTAAAATTTTATCTAGCAAGGGAGAATGTAAGATGAGATAAAGCAGGGGTCAGCAAAGCAAACTTTTTCTGTAAAGAGCCAAGTACTAATTATTTTCGGCTTTGGAAGCTATTTGGTCTCTGTTGCGACTCTTCAACTCTGCTGCTGTGGTGCAAAAGCAGCCATAGACAATCAATCCATAAACACATGAGTATGGCTGTATTCCAATAGAGTCTTATTGACAAACAATGAGTTGTGGGCTGATTTGGTCTACAGTGTGCTGAACTATGGAATAAAGACCTAAGGGAAGTGAGGGAGGGAACCGTGAGGATATTTAAATAAAGAACAGTTCAAGCAAAGGAAGCAGTATGTGCAAAGGCCCTGAGGTGGGAGTGTGCCAGTGTGTTTTAGGGATAGTGAGTCAGCGAGGATGGCTGGAGCAGAGGGGACAAAAGTGGGAGAGTAGTAGGAGAGTTCAAGAGAAGATGGGGCAGATTCTTCAGGGCCTTCTCGATGTAAGAAGGACTTTGCAATTGTGTTTGTAAACTGTGGGAGAGAAGGGCTGTAAAGAAGTCCAAGGCCCGTGCATAGTTGCATTGATCTTACACCAAGACTAAATGTTTAGTTCCTACCTGAGGTAGAACTAAGAGCAGATTCTTTTTTTCTTGCCAAGAGAGTTGGTCGTGAATCAAAGAAGAGACTCACCAGGATAAGAAAAACCAAAGCCAGTTTTAATGCTGTCCTTTACCCTCTAGACCTGTTGGGAGCATAGGGCAGGCACCCCTGCCCAGGGCCAAGCAGAGAGTGGGGCCAGGAAGGGGTGAGGAAAGAATATGTCTCATCCAGGTAAACTGTGTGTCCCCGAGGGACTGGGTTTCCCTAATCCAGCAGTGGCATTGCCAGGTGAGTGTCCTGTGACCTCTGAGGTCTGCCCTGGCTGGATGAGGGTGATCTTGGCTCTTATGGGGAGTGATCATGCCCTTGGGGGCTGGGACTCCCACAGGTGACTTCTGATCCTTAGAAGATAAAAGGCAATTCGATCCTGGCATGTCTAATGAAGCTGAAGCCAAGTTCAGCTTGATGTTATTATTTTCTTTTATTGAGGTAAACAATGGTATGGGATAGGGGACAGGATGCACTAAGTGTGCAGCTCAAGGAACTCTTACATGGGTGACAGTCCCGGTTAAGAAATAGAACACTTCCAGCCCCCAGAAAGTTCCTTTTGTGTCCCTCCAAGTCTATATGCCTCAATCCCTACCTGAAGTAGCCACTACTCTGACTTCTCTCATCTTAACATTAGTTTGGCTTGTTTTTGAACTTCCTGTACATTGAATAATTCAGTATATATTCTTGAGTGTCTGGTCTCTTTTGCTTAACACAATAGTCTTTTAAAAAAATATTCTATGCAGTGGTTCTCAAAGTGTCATTTGGGATCCTTTGAGGATCTTTCATGTTGTTTGAGAGATCAAAATGATTTTCACAATCATAGTAAAATACTATTTGCCTTTTCCACTCTAGTTTTCTCATGAATATATAGTGGTGTTTTCCAGAGGCTGTGCGATGTGTGGCACTTAAACAGACTGAATGAAGAAGCAGACAAGAGATTGGTTTTAAGCCTGATAGCAAAGAGATTTGCAAAAGTGTAAAGCCAGTGCCATATTTCCCAGTGTTGGGAAATATGGTTATGTGTTTGTAAATATGTAATGGATTTATTATTGTTATTTTAAACAAATTGATAAACACAATTTTTTAAATGTCTAACCTGGTCAATGTCAGTGGCTATAACCCACATAAATGAAAGCTCTGTGTGGTCCTTATTAATTACTCAGAACACAAAGGTGTCCTGAGACCAATATGTTGGAAAACTGCTGCTGGATAGTATTTCATTGCATGAATATACTTTAATTTATTTCCCTATTTGTTTTCCTCTTGGTGGGCATTTGGGTTGTTTTCCGTTTGGGTTATTATGAATAAGGTCTCTGTGAACATTCGTGGTTCTGTCTTCTGTGGACATACACCTTCATTTCTCGTGGCTGTTTGCACAGGCATGGATGTGGGGTCACAGGCAGCTGGTGGTTAGCTTTGGGAGAGGCTACCACATGCTCTCCACAGTGGCTATACCAGCTCACACCCCCAGCAGTGACTCAGGAGAGTCGATCTGTTGTTAATTCAGGCTTGCCCACTGCAGCAAATTTAGAGGTGATCTGGTGCTTATAAAGAGGGCACGGTAACATACAGTGTGGTCTTTTGGGGGAATTGTCCTGGTGTCCTACCAACATATTCAGTGTAGCTAACCTTATGTGCAAGCCCCGAATGGTCACAAGTGGTGACAGAGGGTGAATGAAGTCCAAGGTGTGGCCTCTGAAGGGCTGCATGCTGGGAGAGACATGGGGGACTCCATCCGACTGGAAGGTCGGGAAGGCCACATGGGGGAAGGGAAATCTAAGGAGAGACCTGAAGGATGAGTTAGAATGGGCCAGAGGAGGGGAGTAGCATGGCAGGCTGAGGGAGCCTCTCACGGGCACTGTTTGCTGTGGTTGAGAAGCAGTGAGGAGGCTAGTGTGCTTGGAGCAGAGTGAGCGAGGGGGGTGGAGGAGGTGAGGGCAAGGAGAAAATGTGTGGTGGTCTGCAAGCCATGTAGGGCCCTGGTGGCCATGGAGAAAAGTTCACACTATCCTAAAGGCAATATAAAGCCATTGGAGAATTTGAAGCAGGAAGGGTCACACTTCTAAATTTTTATTTATTTTTATTTTTCAGTTAGACTTTTTATTTTGAAATACTTGTAGATTCACATGCAGTTGTGCGAAAAAATATAGAAAGATCCCACATATTTTGTACCTGGTTTTCCCCAGTGGTAACGTTTTATAAAATAATAGTTCAGTATCACAAGCAGGATATGGGCATAGATGCAGACAAGGTGCAGAGCACTTCCATCACCACAGGGATCTCCCTGTTGCCCTTTTGTAGCTACGGCCACTTCCCTCCTCCCCAACCATTTCCTTAAGCCCCATCCCCCAGCAACCACTGGTCATTCTCCATTTATATAATTTTGTCGTTTCAAGAGTGTGTATAAATGGAATCATATAACACATAACTTTTTGGGGTTGGCTTTTTCATTCAATATAATTCTCTGGAGATTCATCCAAGTTATTGTGCGTATCAATGCTTCATTCCTTTCTATTGCTAAGTAATATTCTATGGTGTCCATGTACCACTTTGGTTAATCATCTACCTATTGAAGGACATCTGGGTTGTTTCCAGTTTAGGACTATTATGAATAAAACTGCTATAAACATCTGTGTACAGGTTGTTGTGTGAACATAATTCTTTATTTCTCTGGGATAGATGCTCAGGAGTGCAGTTCCTGGGTTGTATGGTAGTTGCATGCTTAGTTTTTTAAGAAACTGCCAAAGCATTTTTCAGAGTGATTGTATCATTTTATATTCATACCATCAATGTGTGAGCGATCCAGTTTCTCCACATCTTTGCCAGCATTTGATATCATCATTATTTTTTATTTTAACCATTCCGATAGATGTATAATGCTATCTCATTGGAATTTTAATTTTCCTAATGTAATAATGTTGAAGATCTTTTCATGTGCTTATCTGCCGTCTGTGTATTCTTTTCAGTGAAATGCCTGTTCATGTCTTTTTCCTATGTTGTAATTGAATGGTTTGCTTATTCATCCAAGTTTTGAGATCTTTATGTACTCTAAATAGTAGTCTTTTGTCAGATATGTGGTTTGCAAATATTTTCTCCCACTCTGTAACTAGTCTTTTCATCCTCTTTACAGGATCGGTCTTTCATAGAGCACACGTTTTGCATTTTTATTAGGTCTAATTTATCAGTTTTTCCTTTTATGGATTATGCTTTTGGTGTCATGTCTAACAACTTTTTGCCTAGTTCTACAAAGATTTTCTCCTATTTTTTTCCTAAAAGTTTTATAATTTTATGTTTAGGTTGACGATCCATTTTAATTTTTATATAAGATGTGAGGCTTAAATTAAAGCTATTATTATTTTTGCCTATAGCTATTCAATTGTTCCAGCACCATTTGTTGAAAAGGCTATATTTCCTACACTGAATTATTTTCACACCTTTGCTAAAAGTCAGTTGGATGTACTTATATGGCTCTATCTCTAGATAAACTAATTTATCTCACTTTATTTTTCTTTTTCAAAATTGTTTTCACTGTTTTAGTTTCCTTGCTTTCCCATATAAATTTTAGAATAATCTTGTCTGTATGTACAAAAATATTTCACTGGGATTTTGATAGGAATTGCATTCTAACTGCATGTCAATTGGGGACACTAAATAACATCTTTACTATCTTGAATCTTCCAATTCATGAACATGATATGTCTCTTCATTTACGTAGATCTTTGATTTTTTTTATTGGAGTTGTGTAGTTTTCAACATACCAGTCCTTGTTAGATCACAAATAATTACAAAATAAATACAAAATACAAAATAAAGAAATACAAAAACCTAAGTATTTTTTGAGTAATTGTAAATAAAATATTGTAAAAGAATTGTATTTTTAATTACAGCATCCATGTGTTCATTGATAGTATATAGAAATAGAGTTGATTTTTGTATGTGTTTCTTGTATCCTTCAATCTTACTGAACTCACTTATTTCTTCTAGGAAGTTTTTAGTTTTTAGTTTGTTCTTGTAGATCCCTTGGGATTGGGATTGTCTACATAGACAATCATATCATCTGCATATAGGGACAGGTTTATCTTATCCTTTCCAACCTATATGCTTTTTATTTATTTTTATTTTTATTTTTTTGCCTTATTGCACTGGTTAGAACTTCTAGTACTATACTGAGTAAGAGTAGTGAGAGCAGACATCCCTGCCTAGTTCTCGATCTAAGGGGGAAGTAGTCAGTCTTTCACCATTATGTATAATGTTAGTCATAGGTTTTTTTTATAGATATTCTTTATCAAATGGAGGAAATTTCCCTCTATGCGTATTCTTCTAAGAGTTTTTGTCATTAATAGATATTGAATTTTGTCAAATACTTTTTCTGCTCCAACTGATATGATTATGTGATTTTTTTAATTAGTCTGTTCACATGATGAATATTATTGATTGATTCTCAAACATCGAACCAATCTTTCTTCTCTGGAATAAATTCCATTTTGTCATGGTATATAATTCTTTTTTTATATTGATGGATTCTATTTGCTGACGTTTTTTAGGGATTTTTGCATCTATTCACGAGACATACTGGTTTGAACATTTATATTTTTAGAACTGTCCTTGGTTTTGGTATAAGGCAGTACTAGGTTTATAAGTAAATTGGAAAGTGTTTCCCTCCTCTTTCTATTTTTCTGGGTGATATCGTGTAGCATTCACATTACTTCTTCTTTAAAAATTTGGTAGAATTCTCCAGGGCACCCATGTGAGCCTGGAGTTTTTTTTTTTTTTAAAAATATTGTGCTACTTCCTTCTGGCCTCCATGGTTTTGAAGAGGAATTTGCTGTAATTTGAATTGTTTTCTCCTATAGATAAGGTGTTGTTTTTCTCTGGATGCTTTAAATACTTTATCTTTATTTTCAAAAGTTTAATTATGATGCATCTTGCCTTGAATTTCTTTGGGTTTATCCTGTTTAGGGTTTGCTCATCTTCTTTAATCGGTAGGTTTTTGTCTCATTAAATTTGGGGAGTTTTCAGCTGTTATTTCTTTGAGTACATTTTCTGCCCTTCCCTCCTTCTTCTCTCCTTCTGGGACTCCAGTGACAAAATGTTAGACCTTTTGTTATAATTCCACAGGTTCTTGAGTCTCTGTTCATTTTTTTAAAAATCTTTTTTATTTTCTGTTGTCAGATTGGGTAATTTCTATTGTTCTATCTTCCAGTTTGCTGAGTCTTCTCTGTCCCCTCCATTCTGCTGTTGTTCCTATCCACTGAGCATTTTATTTCAGTTATTATATTTTTCAGTTCTAAATTGTCCATCTGGTTCTTCTTCACAGCTTTTATTTATTTATTTTTTTTTGCCGAAGCTCTCTATGTTTTCATTTGTTTCAAGAATGTTCGTAATTGCTTGTTGAAGCATTTTAACATAGCCACTTTAAAAATCTTTGTCAGTTCTAACATCTCTGTCATTTCAGTGTTGGCTTTTATTGTTTTTTTTTTTTTTTCATTTAGTGTGATATCTTCCAGTTCTTAGTATGATGAGTGATTTTCAAATGAAACCTGGACATTTTGAATTATGTTGTGACACTGGAACCTATTTAAACTTGTCTTAGCTGGCTTTCTCTGACACTCCTCTGGCAGAGGTATGGGGGTGCTACCTCAGTAGGCCAGGTTCCTCATTCTGCCTTGGTAACACCCCAAGATGGGCTCCCTGTGACTCCTGGATGGAGTCAGAGTTTTGGCTCCCCATGTGACCTCCACTAACACTTTGGGGTCGGAGAGAGAGCTTGTTACTCACTGGGAGATAAGTCAGGGCTCCCTAGTTGGCCTTCTCTGACACCACCTGGGTGAGGGGGGTACATCTGGGCTCCCCACATGGCCTCTGCTGGTGTGGGTGCAAGTGGAGCTGTGTCTTCTTTGTGGTGTCTGGCTAGAGCACAGTAATTATTGTCTAGGAGTTTTCTGTCTTACCGGGCTGTCCCTTCCCTGGCTCTTTGGCTAGAGAGAACAGGCTTTTATTGGGGCTTTCTTTGTCTGTGCCCAGTGGCACTTCCAGGTTGCCTGCTCCTCAGTCCCCATACTGGGACAAACAGACAAAAGAAAACCTGAGCAAGCAACTCCCTGATGTTCCAGAGGTCCCCACCCCATCTGTCTTCTTCTCTCTACCTTTTAGAGTCTTTCCTTGTTTTGTGTATAATGTCCAGGATTTTTAGTCATACTTTTCTCAGGAAAAGGAAAAAGCACATCTACACCATTTTCTTACAAGTGAAAGTCCCTTAAGAAAATTGTAATGAGGTATAACTTCCATACAGTGCAATGGACTCATCTTCATGGACACATATATCTGGTTACCAACACTCAGCTAAAACATTACCAGTGGCCCAGCAGGCTTCCTTGTCCTAGGAAGGAGTCATTTTGATTTATATGCTTTAAAAACTGGGCTCACTGCATGTGGAGAGTGGATTGGTGAGAAGCAAAGGAGAGAGTGGCCTGGGGTTCTCAGGCCTGTCATCTGTTCCTGGTGGTCCCTGTGAGTTGGGTGGGGTGGCCTGGGCTGTGTGGATGCTCCCGGGTCTGCTCAGGTCTCTCAGCTAACCGCCTCCTTCCCTCCTTCCTTTTTGGCACTAGGACATCGTGGGATCCAGCAGCCTGGTCTGTCTGATTCAGGTGGTGGGGGGATCTGCTCTTTCTGCCACCAGACTCATTGTTGGAAAGCAGAAGCGAACTCCAACCTTTGGACATCCTCCTTTCTGACTTCTGGGGTCAGCTGTTAATTTCCTATCACCTAACCTTGTTTCACAGTGGCTCCATATTAATTTCATCAACAAACATACTATATTGTGGATTGCTCAAGCCCTGCCTGGCTGCTGTGGCCACTTTGCTCTGCCCAGCCCTGGATAATGGGGCTGGGAGGGGGAAGCAGTTGGCCAGGGAATTGAAAGAGGAAGGAGAAACACTGTGTGTGTGTGTGTGTGTGTGTGTGTGTGTGTGTGTGAGAGAGAGAGAGAGAGAGAGAGAGAGAGAGAGAGAGAGAGAGAGAGAGAGAGTCTAGACAGACAGACAGAGACATAGAGGGACAGACAAGGAGGGAGGGAGGAAGACTAAGCACAAGATACGCTTGGCTATGAATCACTTGAGTAGCCTCAGTTTCATTATCTGTAAAATGGAGCCAATATTTCCACCTTTGAAGGAATTCAGGGAAACTTGAAAATTCTGTTGCATAAAGGACTCAGCATATTTAAGGAGCCCAGAAAATATGTGTGATCATTATTATCAATGTCATAAATTAACTGAAAATGGTATTTTATCTGTTGGGCATCTGTCTTCATGTGACTCCCTAAGGTCCTGCTTCTGTAGAAATCTCTTGGCTTTTATTTGATAAAGAAGAAAAGGTGAGGCCTTGGAGAGAGAAGCTGAGAGACAAGGCTTGGGGATCAGAGAGATGTGGGCATAGTGAGGTGAGTGATGCAGGCTTGCCCCAGCTTTCAAGGCTGATTATCAGCTGACTTTTATTGGGTGCCAACTGCATGTCAGGTTCTCTGCAATAACTTTGCACAGGAGTAACTGTTATCTTCAGTTTAATTCTGAGGAAACTGAGCTTGAGTGAGGGGAGCCCAGGGAGCTGGGCTCAGCCAGTATCTGAACCATGCCTGGGTGCTGTCCAGTGCCCTCCACAACCTTGTTGGTCTGCTCCACACTGCGGGATGGGCTAGGAGATCCCTATGCTGAAATCTGGACTGCAGTGGGCCCCAACTCTGTTTAGTCTGGCTGTTCGCCTATGTCCAGCTGTGAGGCACTGCTTCTCACTTCGAAGGGGTCTGGGGAACCTGGGTCCAGCTGGGCAGAATCTGTGATGGGGATTCAGGTGCCAGCTGGCCATGTCTCTCAGCTTCCTGGCTGACTTCCCAGGGTAGGCGGCATGGGAGTTGGAAAGAGGGTGGTATAAAGGAGGAGAGAAGCCTAGAGCTAAGTCTAACTTTTGATTTGGGGAGGAAGATGAAATGTAAGGGTGGGTTGGAGCCAGCAGTCAAGGACCGCCCACCAGCCAGTGTGAACCTCCAGAAAGTGTGGGGTCTTCCAGCTTTACTACTGTCACTTCTTCCTTCCTCTCCTGCCATCCACCACATCAACTAATGCTTCCCAGTCAGTACATTCTGCCTGACCCTTCCTCTGCAGCCCACCTTCCTGTCCCCCTACATTTGAATTTCATCTTCTCTACTCTTTTCATTACGTTCAGCAGATGTCTGTTGGGCTACCACAGACCTTACTGTTTTAACTGTTAAAGCTTCAGTGAGAAGCTGGTGTGAGCATCGGAGAAGTCATTTAAGCTCTCCCAGTCATAGTTTCCATGTCTGTGTAATGCGACGTGGTGTGTGTGTGTGTGTGTGTGTGTGTGTGTGTGTGTGTGTGTGTGTGTGTGTGTGTGATTAATTACCATCTCAGGGTATTGCGAGAGTTAACAAGAGGCAGCTAGAGTGTCCAGGTGCCTCCTGCCCCTCCCCTCTAGCTGGTCCCCAGCTTCCCTCTCCTTCTGATCTACCACACCAACTGCCAGGGGGAGGGTCCAAATGCTGCACTGAAATCTCCTTGTGTTTTTAGGGGATGAAGTCTAGTTTTCTTAGCCTGAATCCAGGGCCTTTCTGGCCCCTGTCAGCCCCTCCAAGCTCCTCTCCTCATCCTGTCCATATTCACATGCTGATTGGCCACTTGGGGGCTGTTATGGACTGAACTGTGTTCCATCAAAATTCATATGTCTAAGCCCTAACCCCCAGTATCTCAGAATGTGACTATATTTGGAGGTAGAGCCTTTAAATAGGTAATTAAGGTGAAATGAGGTCATGCGAATGGGCCCTAATCCAACGACTGGTGTCCTTATGAGAAGAAGAGATTGGGACACAGAGGGAAGATGATGTGAAAACATAATGAGAAAATGGTCATCTACAAGCCAAGGAGAGAGGCCTCAGAAGAAACCCAAACTGCTGGCATCTTGATCTCGAAATTCTAGCTTCCAAAACTGTGAGAACATTAGTGTCTGTTGTTTAAGCCATCCAGTCTGTGGTTCCTTATTATGGCAGCCCTAGCAGACTCACACGGGGCCTTGAGACCTTAGACGTTCATGACCAAATGAAATCTTTGTTGTTTAAAGCATTTGTTGTAAACTTTAAAAATATGCCTCAGCTTCTATAACCTCATTTTGCCACTACTTCATTTATTAATATGCCAGAAACCTCTCAAACTGAAGGTGGCTGGGGCCTCCCAGCCTTTGCTGGGATTCCTCCTTCTGTTATGCCTTCTCACCTGTGCTCTTCTCCTGATGTCCACTTGGGGTGCTTCTCCTTGGGGCCTTCCCTGCCCACCACCAACATGGCAGGGGCCTCTGCCAGGGCATGCTCCCGAGGCCAGGCCAACTCTACTGTAAGGAAGGACCCTGTGGCTGGCACAGGTGCCACACATATACATTATATGTGAGAATCAGTAACAGCCTGCTTCTAATTGGGAATGGACTCAGTCCAAAGGACAGGCCTCTGAGTGCCCAGTGATCAGCAACAGTGCTGGCTGGGTAATCTAGGGTCCACAATATCTAGTTATTTAATCATCAACAATTTATTTATAACTGGACATTTAGGATGATTTAAATCTTCCCCTTTAATTAAAAAAAAAAAGAAGCTTCTGTTTTTGGCAACATGGCAGATGGATAACCTCAAAACTGCAGAGCAAACTAGAAATGCTGAGTAGACTATAAGATGCACGCTTTCACGTTCATAGTGAACACTGGCAAAGTTCAACACACTTGATGAAGCACTATGTTGTGAGAACATCCTTCAATCATACACACCCGGGGGGAAGCGGTGTCAGAACAGGAACATTTGTTACAGCATGCTTGATAGCAAAATGTTAGTGCCACTCTACATGTCTGTCATTAGAGGACTGGTTGAAAAACTCATTAAATACTCAAAGGCACCTAATCGGACGTGGCTGTCTAAACCAGCAAAGAGCTCCTCCGGTCTGTCCATGTGGGCAAAGTTATGGTTTAGGGACACAAATCTGATCTCATGCCTCCTGCTTAAAATTGCTTATGGTTCCCAGTGTCATGTAAGTAAAATCTACAGTCTGCCACATGGCCTTCTGTAATCTATGTTCACCCTGCCTCTACTCTTGCTGACCCCAGCCCTCTCCCTATGCTATACCCACACAGGCCTTTGCACATGCTGTCCCCTGTGCCTGGAATGCCCCTCCCCCATGCTATTCATGACGGAATTAACTCTCACCCACCCTGCAAGACTGAGACTCAGTGTCTCCCAAGTCTGGATGAGGGGTTTCTTCTGGGGATTCATGGTTCCCACACCAACCATGCCGAGGGGGCAGATGCCTGCTTCCTTGTTTGAACACAGCCTTTGAGCTCCTGAGGGCAGGGACTCTACCTGTTACTTGGAAGCCCTGCATCCAGCTCCATGCTCGGTACATAGGAGGCATTTTCTAAACATGAGGAACAAAGAAGAAGAGAGATAAGATGAGGCGAGTTCCCTGCAGGAAGTCTAAGCCAAACTGTACCTGGGTAAAAATGGTGAGGGCATCCCAGGGAGGGGAATGGCAGGGATAAAGGTTTGAAGGGGGGTATGTTGGGAGAGCCTCTGGCCATGGTAAAGCGCACAGCACACAGTCCTGAGGGGCAGAGCTAAAACTCATTCTGGCTTTAGCACTGGAAGTTCTCCTCAGCTCTCTGAGCCTGTTTTCCTGTTCAGAAACCAGAACTAATAGTCACTGTGTTGTGATAATCAATTGAGGCATCTCATGTGGCAACACGTCGTGAACCGTAAATTGCTAAGAAAATATTGGTTAATGTTTTATTTTGAAAATTCTTTTAGGAAGCTTGGGATAGAATTGATGT
Source organism: Pteropus vampyrus (assembly GCF_000151845.1). NCBI lineage: Eukaryota > Metazoa > Chordata > Mammalia > Chiroptera > Pteropodidae > Pteropus > Pteropus vampyrus. The sequence continues at coordinate 8,911,737 of NW_011888825.1, read as the reverse complement.
TGGGGGCTTTGGAAAGGATGTTGGGGAACTTGGACTTTCCTCCAGCTGCTAATGGGAAGTCCCTGGAAGCTGGCCAGCAGGAGAGTAGGTGGAGTCAGGTTTCAGGGTCAGAGCCAGGGTCAAGAGCAGCCACACATGGGCCTGGCCTCTCTAGCCCCTGGACTGTCTCCTGCCTAGCCGCAGAGTTCAGAGACTGGCCTCAGTGTCCCCCTCTGCTGAGTGCACCACACCAGCTCTGAACATAAGGGATGAAACTAGACATCACTTGTAAAGATGGCCATCAAGGAGATGGGGGACACGTGGCCTCATTCATGGGGAGTCTGACTAAGCTGACAGCCACCTCCCCAACTCATCAGGGTTTTAGGCCTCTGGGCTGTAGCCTAGAATGGGCCTTTCAGTCCTAGGGGCTGACTCAGTGCAGCTGGGGCCACCTATGATGAGAGTGGACTGATGATCCCTGGGAGAGACTGTCGAGGAAGTCAAAACCTTGTTTCCTCTCCACAAAAGCAGGAATTCCACACAATGCTTGGCCTTATCTTGAGCTTTATTTTAAACCAAAAGATGCTGGCCAAATATGGCAGCTGCTGGTGGAGCTGGCCTCTCCCTCCAATTTTGTTGTTTCTGGTCTGGATCTTGTCCCACTGTTCCAAGACCCAAAGGAGGCCTGACCCCTCAAGTGCAGCTGCTTGGGCAGGGTCTCTGATGCTCACACAAGAAGGCCTGGCACAGATGCACCTTGGTCAGGGCCAGGGCGAGAGCAAGGGTGGCCAGTGGGCCTGAAGGGCATGAGGAACACATTCTGCTGCACCTTGGGGGCCAGGGTGAGGGTCCAGAGCATGGAGGCAGTCATGTTGGTTGGCATAGGCCCCAGCGGGGTTGGGGGTACTGCAGCACAAGCTCCCGCAACACCCAGAGGCCATTAGTTCTACAGGACAGTGGCCTCCTTCCTGAACCCTGCAAGAGAGCACTATGGGGCAGTCTGCGAGATGATGCATACCTGTATGCCCAGACCTCTGCTCTCCTTGCTTCCCCTCACTTCACAAGCTACACAGCTACACTCCAGGTAGGCTCTTTATTTTGTATCTCCGGGTCTTTTCAGATGCTGATCTTACTGCTAGAAATGTTATCTTTTCATCCCCACACCTTTGCTGTCCAATTGATGTTCATCCTTCAGACTTAGCTGGGGCACTGCCTTGTGGAGTACACTTTCCCAGATGTCCAGATTCGAGTGAGGTGCCTTTGCTTGGTTCTCCTACCTCAACTCTCACTCACCCTCATCAGAGAGCTTTTCACTCAGGACTTGTTGAATAACCTTTCTGTCTTCCCCAATAGACTGGAAGCACCCTGAGTTTTCATCAGTCTACTGCCAGGGCCAGCATGATTCCTAGCGTAGAGTGCTCAATAAATATTTGGAATATGAGTGGATAAGTATACGAATGGATGATTGGATGAGCAGACATGTGGATAAGTGATAGATGAAAGGTTGGATGGGTGGGTGGGTGGGTGAACAGATGGACTCCTCACTCACTTGGGACCCCTTGGGTAGAGTCAGCACACAGCATATATGACCCAGTGATCAGGGTCTTCTCTGGGCTCTCCTGGGAACACCTGCCTTAGAAAGTCTCACAGGCTTCCAGCTCTGTGAGCGGCACATGGGCCTGCTAAAGAGACTTAGAAGGAGGAAGAGGCTCTGAGAGAGAAATGGAGAACAAGGAATGACAGAGTCTTGCCTTGGCTATAGCCAGAGAGAACTATTTGCATTTGGGGAGAGGTATTGTGGATGGGGATGTGGGGATGGTGGGGTAACTGGAGGCTAATGCTAGGGGGGTTGGGAGCAGCCTGGGGAGGAGGAGTAGAGAACTGCCGAGCCTGGGTTCAGGGTGTTAATGGGAAGAGGGATGTCACCTCAGCCCCAGGGTCCCAGATCTGGGCTTGTATACTTCACATTCTCCCAGCCAGTCACCCAGCAGGAAGTGCCTGTGGGCAGCTGGGTGGAGGTAGGGGAAGAAGGGCATAGTCTGAGAGCTGCAACAGGGCCATAGCTGACTTGTGAGGGAGGGGTATGATGACCTGTCACATGGCCTGCACCTCTCTGGCAGAGCTGGGGTTGTCCAGATGGTTCCCAGGAACACAATGGAGGGAGAGGCTTCCAGGTGGCAGGACCAGAAGGGAAAGGATCCAGTGCTCACCAGCGCCTACAGTGCCAGGCTTCCTTGTGAGTGCTAGCCTGCCCCCATGTCCACTGGGAACTCCCAGGCTAGGGAGGTGGGCAAGGAGAAGGACACTCCAACGGAAGGGAACTCTGGTCTCATCAAGCCCTCCTCCATTTAGACATCAGGAAACTGAAGCCCAGAGAAGATCAGTGACTCGCCCAAGGTCACATAGCCAGCTGGGGGCAGAACCATCCAAATCTCATTTGTCTGATTCCCATACTTTACGTAAATGGGCTGAGAGAATTTTTCTTCCCCCTCTGACTGCATACTGAGACACGGAAAGACTACAAACTCCTTCCCAGACTTGTTAGCATAATTAACATGACTCCCAAGAAAACCATAGAATGTAGAATTTAAGAGCCTGGGTGTGGGAGCCTGACTGCCTGGGTTTGGATTCCAGGTCTGCCATTAATCACAGTGTGACCTTGGACACGTGATTTAACCTCTCTGGCCTCAGTTTCCTCATCTGGAATATAGTACCTCCCTCATAAGTAGTGTTGTTAAGGGTGAGTTTATGTACATAGGGTGCTTGGAACAGCGACTGCAGGTAAGAGTGTTTGAGGTACGTATATGTGCATATGGGAGTGTGAGCTCATGTGTAAGTGTGCATAAGTGTGAGGGCCTCTGTAAGCACGCAAGTATTTGTGTGTGAGTGTTAACAAGTGAGCATATGAGTGTATGTGGATGTGTAGTTGTGAGTCCAAGTCCAGATGTGTGTGAACCTGTACACACATGTGCAGGAGTATTTGGGGGTCTATACAGACAAGAAAGAGTAGTGAAGGTGTATGTGTACACAGTGTGGGGAAATGAGAGTATTTTCACCATGTATGTGTGTGGATTTACATGGAAGGGCAGGAAAGAGGATGAGTAGGTGAGTGAGTGAGTGTGTGTGCCTGTGTGTGTAAAGCAGCTTCTGCCTGCCTCGGGGTACCCAAGAAGCCTTCCGAAACAGGGTCCCAGTCTGGAAGACTGTATTTGTGGCTTCTGAAGCTGGTTTTTCTAAAAGTGACTCCACCCCCTCACCTCCTTCCAGCCCAGAAGCTGAAGCCAAAAGCCGGGAGGTCAGCAGCCTGAGCTGGGCCACCAGGAGCCTGGTCCCACAGGGAGGGAGGAGCCTGATGTTTGTTGGGGGAATGAATAGACAAGTGGATGAAATAATGAATAAGTCTGTCTCCAGGGCCTGAAATTCACTCCCTCCCCAAAGCTCAAGTTTCTGAAACCCAGGACCACCTTCCTCCCTGGCCCTTCCCTGTGGATTCTGCTCTTAGTGAAGTCACCTCTCAGCCCCCAGCTGCACCCCACAGGCCTGTCTACCTCCATGTGAGTTCCCTGGGTAGGTCAGGGGCCCCATGGAGGACCTGCATGGAGTCCTCACTCTAGTTAGAAAACAAGAAACTGGGCAGAGCAGAATTCCTTCCTTTCCTTTCCGGACACTATGGTTTCTGTGCAGGCACACTGGGCTAAAATACCAGTCCCTTCCTGTGCTCAGGAACTCAGCAGGGACCTGGCCCTTTCACCTTCAGGTGATCTCCCTCTACATCAGAACAAGCACTACAAAACAAGTGTTGCCCATAGCCCATATGGAATTGAAATTTTTTGCCATAAATTTTAAAAAGGGGATTTGTGTAGTCTTTACAACATTGAATTTAATAGGAACCAATTACTCATTATTGTAATGGCTATTTTTTCTGTTTTGGTCATCCTGACATTCCAGAACCTATCTCAATGCCTGGCACTTAGTACATGCTCAGTAAATATCTGTTGAGTCAGCAGCACTCGTGATTTGAAAGTGACTTAATAGAAGATAATGCTAGCTGAGTTCACTGTATGACATAATGTGAAGGGCAGCAGACACTAAACTAAGCAGGTATTACTTCTGATTTTGCAGTTTTCTTTTTGTAATTTGGAGACTCTCACTTTCCCATCAGGTTTCAATCATCCTCAGAGACTGTAGAAACGCTCACAGGCCTGTGGATCCTAGTGGATATAATGGAGCCGTTCCCTTCTGACCCCCACAGCCAGCTGACCAGGACAAGAGGTTCCCCTCAGAGCCCCAGATACGAGCAGGGGCCTCTGAGAGCAAAGGAGCAGGGTCTGGGCCTTTCTTCAGGAGCATACCCTATCAGGCCAAGGAAGCACAGTTCTCCCACCCTCGCCTCTTCTGGTGGGCTCCCACTGTGTCTCTCACAGTGAGGCTTCTCAGGTGCCCGGGCCTGGGTCACGGGGCTCTGCCCCTGTAGCCTGGCCTCCCACCTACCTCCAGCCCTGTCTTTCTAATTTGATATCCACACAGTAGCCAGAGTGACCGGGGCTGGCTTCTCAGATATGTGACCAGTGCAGTCGCCTAGGGCAAGTCTTCAGAAAGGCAGCAGTGCTCTGTAGTCTCCATCTGGAAATGATTCATAATTTGAGCTTTGAGTTTGTGTTTTGTAAGTGAACTCTGATGGGGAAATGGAGCAGGCACTGGGACCTGGGAGCCTCGGCCCCTCTGTGTCCACCTCCCTTTGCCTCCCTAGGATGGGTTCCTGGCTGCCCACTCCCTGTCCCCTGGCATCCCTTCCACCCAGAGGCCTGAACGTGGGCTCAAATAAAATTGGGGACCTCTGGATTGGCTCTGGGTATCTTGGGGTGGGACAAGTGACAGCCATCCCCCTCCCTGGGCCTCCCTCGGGGTTACCTGTCAGCAGCGAGTTGGGGGTGGTGGGTCCATGGAAAGGGGAGACTGACTTTCAATCAAAATGCCCCTGGTGGGGCCTCTGCAGTTTCATTTTGTACCAGGCCCTCAAATGACGTAGCCATTCCTAAACATGATGCTTCTACAAACAATATGCCTTGCTAGAGCCCTCCTGGGGCACCTACTGATGTCCCCAGATCCCTTCCTTTGATTCATGAGGTCCTACACACCCTGGCTGCGTAGCTCTTTGGCCTCTCTCAAACCCCAATCCTGTTTGCCCTGCCTGGAGCAACCTTTCCCTGCCCCTTGGCTTATGGGGATAGTCCTGACACCTCCAAGTCTAGGTTCTCACTCCATCATAGTGGTGCACTTCCATCACCTGATTGGTCCCTGTCCCCAAAGAGGACAGCATCTTTGTCTCTCCTGTTTCCAGCTGCAGCCCAAGTAGGGTGCCTAGTGAGTGTTGCTCAGGGAAGAACAGGTGCCCATCTGCTTTCCAACATCTTTGCCTGGCAACGAGAAAACAGAGGCTCAAAGAGGATGGCAGCTTACCAGGGGCTCATGCCGGGATAGGGAAAGTATAGAACTTTCATGTGAGTCCAGCGCCCAGATTTTCTCTCCCCTGCACCTCTCTGCCAGGGATGCAAGGCCACAGGGTTGAGAAGACCTACTCTCTGCAGGGATGGAAAGCAGTGGGCAAGGCTCTGCCCGGCTCCTCCTCTGGAGAGGCTTTGCTGCCAAGCATGGGGAGGGGTTGCTAGAGTCATAGCGATTCTCTGGCTTTGACTCAGTCCTACAAAGAGGCATTCCAGTTCCTAGTGTGAAAGATTGGGGTGAACAAGATCCAGCCCCAGCTGCAGGGGCATCCCACTTGCTGGGGGTGATGTCCACTAAAGTTTTCCAATGTATAAATCTCATCCTCCTCCCTGCATCCTTGCTCCTAGGGCTTAAGAATAACTCTGCCTGGGCAGGTAGATTTCTCTATGTAATTGTAACCCCTCAGAGCTCAGAGAAGGGAAGCACCCAGGGCCTCTGGCTCGTATAGGTCAGCCTGGAATGGAGGTTAGAGCAACATGGCTTAGAGCCTGGACCACACTGAATCTATCACAAGTCAGGTGCCCGAGCCATGTCCAGTTGGGAGGAGTGAAGCAGGGAGGCCTGTGAGTATCTCTCAGCGGGGGTAAGGGGACGTCCCCCTACAGGCAGAGGGAATATGGAGCAAAGGTGCAGAGGCAAGAAAGGGCGGGAGAGAGAAAAGACTGGAGAGGATGGTTCAGGCCCACGGATGTAGCCAGGTAATTTAGATTTTGGTCTGATGGTTAGGGAGTCATGGCAGGTATCTGAGCAACATGGGGTTGGCTGTGCTCCGGGGGATTTATGCTGGTAGTACACTGAGGAGTGGATGGGAGGAACCCAGTCAAACTGCAGTTAGAAGGTCTGGAGGTGATTGTCCCAAACTTGAAGCAGGGTGAAAGCCATCAGAAGGAGAAGACACCAGGGGACATGCAGTCAATGTCATAGAAGCCAAGATTGCTGAGGAAAGCTGCAGGTGGGACTTGGCACCAATGAGATAACCCCAGGCAGGAGGGAGTGTGCAGGGCCACGTGCAATATGGTGGCATCACAGAGCCCCACAAATAGTAAGTGCTCAGTAAAATTTTCATCCAATGAAAGAAGGGAGGCTTTCTCTCATTTCTCACACCTCTTCCTTTTGCACACCCTGCCTGGGACCCTGGAAGGAACCTGCTGGGCCAGTAGGGGCAGTACCTGCCGATGGTTCCCTCTCTGCCAGCACACCCATGTGGCTTCTCTCTCTCCATCCACCCTCCCCCTCCCTGTCCTTATCTTTCCCTTCCGTCTCCATGGCGACTCACCACTTTGGCTTGCCTGCATCCCAGCCTCTGCCAGGGATTCTGAGCCCAGCTCAGTCCCTCCCTCTTCCAGAGCCCTGGTTCCCGCAGTCCTGTCTCCTCCCTCTGGGGTGAGTCTGGAGGCAGCCTCCTCTTCCCGACATCTATTTTCCAGCTCTGACGGAGTCAGCTCCTCTGGGGAGACCAACCCCCCACATCCTCCACCTGCCACAGCGCTCCAGCTCTTCCATCTTTACCGCTGGCTGAGGGGCTTGTGGGCCTCTATTCTCAGCTTCCGGACCCTCTCCCTACTCCCAGCCTCCCATGCCGAGGTCCGCTTTGTCAATCATTTCCTTTTGTCACTGGCTTGGCAAACAGGCGAGTCTTGAGATCTGAGGAGGAGGATGGGGGTGGGAAGGGGCTACCTGGGGATGGGGGATGGGTGTGCGGAGTGGGGATGAGGGGCCACTGAAACCAGGATTAAGACAGTAGTCTGGATTCTCTTCTAAATAACCTTCTTTTGTGTGTGTGTCCTCCCCACCCCCACCCCCCAATTTTCTCTCCAAGGAGAGAAAACGGAGCTTCATGGGAAACAGTAGCAACAGTTGGTAAGTGGCAGGGCCTGCTGGCAGGACTGGTGTAGTGGGTCTTGTCGTTGGCTGGTCCAGGAACAGGGGTGCCTGTGGCTGTCCTAGGGGAGGGAGCATGAGGCTGGATCTGCCAGGCTCTGGAGGGTGGATTCCAGGGAGGCTGATTCTAGCTCAGAGTGGGAAAGTGGAAAAGAGTCTTCTAAGAACCAGAGCCATCTACCCCACCACCGGGGGACTCCCATCTTCTCCTTATGGTTCCACCTTGGGGTGTGTTTAAGCTGTTGCAGGAGGTTGTAGAAGGGGTCACTCCTTAGGCGGTTCAACTGAGTCAGTAACTCTTTGAGGGAGCCCTGGTAGCAGGAGGCTCTGGGGGAAGATTTTCATGAGCATTTGTGCCAGGCACTGGGCAGGGTGCTGTGCATGCACTGTCTCATCAGATCGCTCTAACAGCCCCACGAGGTAGGCGCTGCTCACCTCTCCTCTTGGACAATTAGGAAACTGGGCCTGAATGGAGGCAGGAACCTGCCCATGGTTGTACTTGGTAACATAGCAGAGCCAAGATTCCATCCATTCCAGGCTTTCTCTCTCCCAGGATCACTTTCTCCACTGCTCTGCTGCCCCCACTCTGGGATCTCCAGGTTCTGGGATGCAAGTCAGTGAGGAACAGGCCAAACATGGACTCTCTGGGAGCAGCCTGCCCCCCAAATCCCTGGCCTAAACTCCTGCACCCCACATGCTGCTCTCAAATGGCCTGTTCTGACCCCCAGGTCCCACACGCCATTCCCCAAGTTGGAGCTGGGCCTGGGTTCCCGGCCCGCCGCGCCCAGGGAGCTTCCTGCCTGCTCCATCTGTCTGGAGAGGCTGCGGGAGCCTGTCTCGCTGGACTGCGGCCATGACTTCTGCACTCGGTGCTTCAGCACTCACCGTGTCCCGGGCTGCGAGCCGCCCTGCTGCCCAGAGTGCCGGAAGATATGCAAGCAGAAGAAGGGCCTCCGGAGTCTGGGGGAGAAGATGAAACTCCTGCCTCAGAGGCCACTGCCTCCTGTGCTGCAGGTCCCGGCCCAGGCCTCGCTGTGGGGTAGAGGGAGTGGGGAGCGGAGAGACCTGAGTCCAGTCCAAAAGGGGTGTATAGCCTGGCCCTATTCTAGAATGTCAGGGTGAGAAACTAGGTTTGAGGTTGGACACGTTCCAGTCTCGGGGTCTGACTCCCACAGCCTGGATGCTCAGGGGCTCCTCTTTCTCTTGGCCCAGGAGACCTGTGCTGTGAGGGCGGAACCTCTGCTGCTGGTGCGAATCAACGCCTCCGGAGGCCTCATCCTGAGGATGGGGGCCATCAACCGCTGCCTGAAGCACCCCCTGGCCAGGGACACCCCCATCTGCCTCCTTGCTGTTCTGGGGGAGCAGCACTCAGGGAAGACCTTCCTCCTTAACCACTTGCTCCAGGGGCTGCCAGGCCTGGTGAGGGCGAGCTGGGGAGAGGGGCTGGGAACGAGTTAGAGGTCCCAGCCTGGCTTTGAGAGGAGAATGGAGGCTGGATGCACCAACTGATGCTCTCCTCTGTCCTGCAGGAGTCCAATGAGGGCGGCTGGCCTAGAGGAGGGGGATCCCTGCAGGGATTCAGATGGGGTGCCAATAGCCTTACCAGGGGCATATGGATGTGGAGCCACCCCTTCCTTCTGGGAAAAGAGGGGAGGAAGGTGAGGGGGAGAAAGGGCAGAAGAAGTCAAGAGTGGGTCAGGGAGGGGGAAGGGAAGAGAGAGAGCAGAGATGGGCAAAGAGGAAGACAATTGAGAAGGAAAACTTTGAGGCAAGGACAAGAAGACAGGATAGGCAGAGGTGTTGAGGCAGTCTTGACTCCTTGGCTTGTCCCCTGCCGCTACACAGGTGGCTGTGTTTCTGGTGGACATAGGGGACGCCATGAGCTCTGAATTGAGCAGAGAAACAAGGACCAAGCTTTGTGCCCTTACCACGATGCTGAGCTCCTACCAGGTGAGGGCGCTGTGATCTGACGCCCCGACCTTACCTGCCCTGATTCAGCTCAGCTTTCTGCAAACCTGGAGCATCTCGGCTGGGTCTGGCCCTCAGAGCGCAGGAGTTGGTCACCTGGCAGGTTCTGGGGGTGCCCCTGCAAGGGAATGAAACCCCAAGTTTGCTCTAAAGGTGGGTCAGAAGTCCCTGGGGGCAGCTGAAGGCCTGCAGGGTCATTCTCCAGCCTACCTTCTGTCCCTCACAGACAGCCAGCTGCTCTATAGCCTATGGAAGCTCCTGGGCTGATCTCTCCCAGGTCCCAAGCCCCACAGTTGGCCTGCGAGTTCCTCCCTTACTGGGGTCTTCCTAGTATCTCTGCCTTTGCAGACCCTCTTCCATCTTGTTCTCCTTGGTTCCAGATCCTCAACACCTCCCAGGAGCTGAAGGATACAGACCTAGAATATCTGGAGGTGAGGAGACATCTGGTGTTGGGGTGCCACCCCATCCCTGCCCTGACTGTAAGACTAGGGGACTGGACCAGCTGGAATCAGATGCCTTTCAGTTCTGGCCTAGGATTTCATGACCCGGAGCTGGGTTGGTGGGTTTGAGAGCAGAGGGCAACACATGAGACACCTGGTTGAGGGGAGGCCAGACAGGCCTGGAGCTGGGAGCCAGGAGCGTGGATTGTACAGTGAACCTAGTGTGGAGGGGAGGCACAGAACTGGAATGGCCCAGCTGCGACCCTCTGTGTCCTGCTTCTAGATGTTTCTCCATATGGCTGAGGTGATGGGCAGGCATTATGGGATGGTGCCAATCCAGGTGAGATACCCATTTCTGGACTCGTCACCTAGACCCAGATATCCCTACCCCACCAGCTGCTGGTGTCAGGACCTCTTCTCTTCCAGCACATGGATCTCTTAGTTCGTGACTCATCCCATCCCAACAAGGCAGGGCAGGGGCACATGGACGATGTCATCCAGGTGAGTGTTCAGAGGGAGGAGAAAGGGGAGGGAAGACAGGGCAGAGTTGAGGGGTCCTATAGGCAAACTAGGAATGGGGCTCGACCCCTCGCCTAGAGCTCTCCCCATTCATCTCTCAGAAATCCAGCAAATACCCCAGGGTTCGAGAGCTGCTCCAAGGGAGGCGAGCCCGTTGTTACCTCCTGCCTGCTCCAAGGAGGCGGTGGGCCAGCAAAGACCACAGAAGCCCAGGCAGTGAGTGTCCCCAGCAGCAAAGTCCTCCCCAGCATGCCCTTCTCTGGGCAACTGGATCCTCCTCACACTAGCCAGTGTCTCCTAGCCTCTGACACCCTTTTTCTTCCCAAAGCCCAGTCCTGTTCAGCCCCTGGTCTCCTTAGCATGAGGAATCTTTTCCTCAGACACAGATGACAATTTCCGCCACCTCCGAGCGTACGTCACTGATGTGCTGAATGCTGCCCCCCAGCACGCCAAGAGCCGCTGCCAAGGGTACTGGAGTGAAGGGCGCCCTATGGCCAGGGGAGACAGACGCCTGTTCACAGGACAGCAGTTAGCTCAGGAAATCAAGGTGTGAAAATTCCCCAGAGACCCAGGAGAGCCCACTGGCCCCCTGTCCTCCCTGACCCCTCCACTGGTGTCTCTGCAGAACCTTTCAGGCTGGATGGGGAGAACAGGGCCTGGGTTCGCCTCTCCAGATGAGGTACAGAGCTCCCTGGAAGGACCCACGGGGCAGGGGGGAGGCGGGCTGGTATGCCCTGGGATCTGGGGAGGAAGGAGGGAGGCAGCCTGGGTTTTCCCGTGGACAGATGGCTGCTCAACTGCATGACCTGAGGATGGTGGAAACTGCCAAGAAGGAGTTTGAGGAGTATGTGCGGCAGCAGGTGAGCTCCGGGCCTGCATGCAGGCCAGGTATCTTGCCAGGCAGGCCCACACGGGGGGAAGACTCCAGGTCTCCTGGTCAGGGTGCCTTCTTTCTCCTCCTGGCACAGGACATGGCCACCAAGCGCATATTCTCTGCGCTCCGGGTCCTTCCTGACACCATGCGGAACCTCCTCTTCGCTCAGAAAGACGCCATTCTGGCTCGCCACAGAGCAGCCTTGCTGTGCCACGGGAGAGAGCAGGCCTTGGAGGCCCTGGAGGCTGAGCTGCAGGCTGAGGCCAAAGCCTTCATGGACGCCTACACCATGCGCTTCTGTGGTCACCTGGCTGCTGTGGGCGGTGCCGTGGGGGCGGGGCTCATGGGCCTGGCCGGGGGTGTGGTGGGCGCAGGCATGGCCGCGGCAGCACTGGCTGCAGAGGCTGGGATGGTGGCAGCTGGAGCTGCGGTGGGGGCTACAGGAGCCGCTGTGGTCGGGGGTGGTGTGGGTGCTGGGTTGGCTGCCACCGTGGGCTGCATGGAGAAGGAGGAGTATGAGAGGGTGCAGGAAGGGGACCGAGAGCCCCTGCTCCAGGAGGAGTAACAGTCCCCAGGAGACAGTAAAGGGAAGGAAAGATGTGAGGTGGGAGGAAAGGAAGTGGGGGAGGGGGTGATGTTCCGAGGACCCCCGTGTACCTCACTGCCCAGTGTGCTAAATGCTCAGTGTCTGGGTGGCTGGCTGAGCTGAAGAATCAAGGTGACCCCAGGAACCTGAGGAGGCCTTTCAGGGCCAAGAGGAAATATTTGGGGTAGTAAATAGAGTATAGGGCCTTTTTCCGATTGCAGACGATTGCGAGCCTGCCACTAACCTAAATAAACTCGACCACAGTGTCCCCACCAAGAGTTAGGCTCCACCTTCCCCACCCTGGTTTATTTCCCCCGGATTGTAGGAAGGCTGAGCATTCTGGAAGTCCCTCCTGGGGTGGAGAGGACCTGTCCTTTCACAGATGGGATCAACCCCAGATCGAGTGTCCTTGGTGTTCAGGATCAGGAGCACTGATGAGAGGCTGGTGAAGAGAGAGAAGGGGGGGCCACTGGACAAAACCAAAGAGTCTGGGTGTGGTGACAGTGGTCTAACCCCTGAAGTAGAGAAACTTGTCCCTGTGACTCTCCCTAAAGCTGCCCCAGAGGAAGGTGGTACCCCAGGGAGTCTGCATGTGCACCTTGAATGGAGTCCCTATAGGTGTCCCTCGTGGCTATGCCCTTTTTCATGCCTGGTCGGATACAGAGTGCCTATGTTTTTTTTGTGGAATGCCATCCCAGCAATGGGTTAAATGCCAAAGAAAAACACCTGCAATTGCATCTGGTGCTGAAGCAGACAGCCCTGGGAACAGTCCATGAAAGGCCTGCAAAACACCAACAAGGGAGCACGTTCCACTACACACCCCACCCAGCCTGTGAGAAGATTCCTCTGTTCCAAGTTAGCAGGAAGCCTGGGTGCAGCCTCTACAGAGAACCTGAGGGCCCAGAGCCCCTCCCAGGGAGACAGGAAAGTCTTACTAGGAAGACTTCTAGGCTATTAAACTGTAAAGGGTTAAAGGGTGCACTATATGACAAATAAAATGTGTGTGCTTAAATGTCACCTTCCCAGTAAATTATTAAAACAGTTCTTGAATTCAGCTCCCAAGAGGGCTCTGGAGCAGGCAGAGATGAACCAAGGTGCTCCATTACGGGGACTCATGGATGGGAAGAGGGAGACTGAAATTCAAGAGATCTGGGAGCTGAGTGTCCAAAGCCCCTGCTCAGGGGTTGCAGGAGGGCTCGGGCCAATGGTCAAGGGCATAGCCACCCTCGCAGGCTTGTCCACTGCGACTTGGGGTTCTGCTCCCCGGGCCTTGTGAACAGGCAGTCACGTGGCATCTGTCTGGGCATAGGAAAGAATGGAGGCATAGATGGGGAGTCCTTGCTAAAGCCATGGAGAGAGGAAGAGCCCAGGACTACTTCTGCGAGGCCAGCCAGCTGGGGGCTCACCTGTGGTTTCTCCTCCCTGCCCCAGGCTCACATCTCAGAATTACAGCAGCGGTCACTGTGTCCAAACCCTTCTTTTTACAGATGTAAACCCAGGGAGAGGAAGTCTCAGCTAATTCTCCCCAGCTGTCTGACAACAGATGCAGGGGAGCCCTGGACTCCTGACCCCCCATTTGGTGGGTGTTCTTCCACAGACATCAGTAGAGATTCTGTTAGACTTGGCTGTGCTGAAATCGAGACACTTCTCTTTGGTGACTTCCGACCCCCCCACCTCAATCCAGTCCAGCTCTGGGAAGTAGTGTTGGGGGAACTGAGGCCGAAGGATGTGGTCTGGGACACATGGCTCAACAGTAGAAGTTGCAGTTAGCAAGCTGGAGACAAAATGCTGATGCAGAGAAATCCCAGGATGAGGAACAGGTGGGGTGAAGACAGAGGGCTGAGGGTGACTCTCTCTAACTTCTAAGGACTGAGCCGGAGGTGGGGATAGAGTCCACATTTCTAGAGGTATTTGTTGAGAAAGGCTTCCTGGAAACATCTCCCTGGGTCCTTCCTTCATCATCTCTGGACACGTAGCTACAAAACCTCCCAGACTTTGGGGCTGGCGGCTCAGGATTTGGGGAGGGCTTTAGAGAAATCACCAAGGGAGGGAGCTGGGTTGGTGGGTTTGAGAGCAGAGGGCAACACATGAGACACCTGGTTGAGGGGAGGCCAGACAGGCCTGGAGCTGGGAGCCAGGAGCGTGGATTGTACAGTGAACCTAGTGTGGAGGGGAGGCACAGAACTGGAATGGCCCAGCTGCGACCCTCTGTGTCCTGCTTCTAGATGTTTCTCCATATGGCTGAGGTGATGGGCAGGCATTATGGGATGGTGCCAATCCAGGTGAGATACCCATTTCTGGACTCGTCACCTAGACCCAGATATCCCTACCCCACCAGCTGCTGGTGTCAGGACCTCTTCTCTTCCAGCACATGGATCTCTTAGTTCGTGACTCATCCCATCCCAACAAGGCAGGGCAGGGGCACATGGACGATGTCATCCAGGTGAGTGTTCAGAGGGAGGAGAAAGGGGAGGGAAGACAGGGCAGAGTTGAGGGGTCCTATAGGCAAACTAGGAATGGGGCTCGACCCCTCGCCTAGAGCTCTCCCCATTCATCTCTCAGAAATCCAGCAAATACCCCAGGGTTCGAGAGCTGCTCCAAGGGAGGCGAGCCCGTTGTTACCTCCTGCCTGCTCCAAGGAGGCGGTGGGCCAGCAAAGACCACAGAAGCCCAGGCAGTGAGTGTCCCCAGCAGCAAAGTCCTCCCCAGCATGCCCTTCTCTGGGCAACTGGATCCTCCTCACACTAGCCAGTGTCTCCTAGCCTCTGACACCCTTTTTCTTCCCAAAGCCCAGTCCTGTTCAGCCCCTGGTCTCCTTAGCATGAGGAATCTTTTCCTCAGACACAGATGACAATTTCCGCCACCTCCGAGCGTACGTCACTGATGTGCTGAATGCTGCCCCCCAGCACGCCAAGAGCCGCTGCCAAGGGTACTGGAGTGAAGGGCGCCCTATGGCCAGGGGAGACAGACGCCTGTTCACAGGACAGCAGTTAGCTCAGGAAATCAAGGTGTGAAAATTCCCCAGAGACCCAGGAGAGCCCACTGGCCCCCTGTCCTCCCTGACCCCTCCACTGGTGTCTCTGCAGAACCTTTCAGGCTGGATGGGGAGAACAGGGCCTGGGTTCGCCTCTCCAGATGAGGTACAGAGCTCCCTGGAAGGACCCACGGGGCAGG
>NW_011888825.1:8886541-8896761 GCF_000151845.1 Pteropus vampyrus | reverse complement strand
GCTTCTCCCTGCTCTTTGGACAGAAGGGGACACTTTGGCCTAGAGGCGGTAGTGCTCTGCAGAGGCAAGACAAGTCATATTAGGTAGTATGTGTCTTGTGCCTTAAAGCTTTCGAAGCATCTTCCTAAACATCATCTTCCCTAAGCCTCGAAACCATCTCATACAGTATATAGAGTACCCATTTTTACAGAAGCTCAGAGAAATGATGTGTCTCAGTTGAAACAGCTAGTCAGAAATAAGCCAGGACTTGAACCCAAAATTTCTGGTGCTGAATTCCTTGCTTGTGAGGCCTCAACTCACAAGTCTCTCCAGACTCCAAGACCAGGCCTCTGGGTTCTAAACCCATTTAGGGGGCTTCCTGGGCTTCCAACATTGATTCTATATACTTCATGAGAGCCCGAGTGACTCTGTGCCCAAGATCTTAGCTGCATGCCGAAGTCTGGCTGGTTTCTCTTTTATGACCTGTTGAAGGTCACTCCAAGATTCTCTAAGATTCTCATGTTAGAGATCTAGTGACTTACTTTGGGTTTCTGCTTCTGAGGCCTCCCTCATATTGAAGATGGCAGTACCACAATACAAAAGGAAATCCTATCCTTCATTCCTGCTATAGACTGAATGTTTGTGTCCCCCGTCAAATTCATATATTGAAACCCTAATCCTCAATGTGATGATATTAGGGGGTGAGGTCTTAGGGAAGTGGAGCCCTCACGATTTGGATTAGTGATTTTATAAAATAGACCCAGAGAGAACCTTAGACCCTTCTATCATGTGAGGACATAGACTTCTATGAACTAGGAAGAGAGTCCTCATCAGCTATCACACCAAATCTGCCAGCACCATGACTTGGGCTTCCTAACCTCCAGAACTGTGAAAAATAAATGTTTTTAAGCCACTCAGTAATAGTATTTTGTTAGAGCAGCCCCTTGACTGCATGGAGCAAGAGTCCCCTGACCTGTATGAAACCACGTCACAAGCAAGGACAAACTATTCTTGCATTAAGTGAAAGTGATATGTAGGTTTATTTATTACTACATCATAGCCCATGCTACCCTAAATAACACAGAAACTTGTTTCTTGGTGATGCTCTAACGAAAACCTAAATTATCAGTGGCTGTCTGGAAGGCCGTAAGGAAACACACTGCTGAATTCATTTTATGTCCTGACTTAACATTTGATAAAACCATTGCCTACAAGAACCTAGAGGGCAGACCCTTGTGATGATGAGGGAAATAAAAATCTCCTGCCAACCCAGAAAATCCTTCTCACGAATGTAGAAAAGAAATAGTTCTGTTATCAAATAAGCATTAAACCAGACTGGGCCGCATCATGGGTAATCTGCTGTTTAGAAAATGAGATTACAAAGAGAGAAAAGATATCCCATCATTTTCATATAACCAAGCAGATACAACCCAGCTCATACATGTTCTCATCTGTGAGGACTTGTCCTCAGGTGAGAGAAATGGACAGCACCATTTGCTATAGGTGTTTTCAGAGTTCACCTTTAATTCACCGGGTAATTGGGGTGGCCATCTGTTCTGGTTAATTGACTATCTGAAGGAAAAAGAAAACTTCTTGTATCTCTATGACAAGCAGGTAATCAAGGTGCCTCAGCTAAACTCCCACGGTGCCAGGGCCCTATCTTCCTTGATGTTGACACTAAAAAGAGTTGACTCCCAGCCCCTTCTGAAAAAAATTCCTAAGTTTTAATTCTGATAAGAGCCTTCTTTAAGCTTTTAAAAGATTTGCATACATATCAAAAGGACAGAGGAAGTATTTACAAACACGAGTTTTCTCCAGGAAAAGGAAAGGGGAGAAAAAGATCTCTTTACCTTTTATGACAAGGAAAACTCAATCTTATTTTTATTTACCCTTACAATTTTCCACTTTTGTTACTCTCTTATAGTAACACTATAATTTCTAATGACCTCCATTGCTGTTTCTACCTTTCTGTTGGCATTTTGTAGCCATCAAAATATTCAGTGATTCTATAGTAAAATGCAAAGCAATTGTCAGACTTGCAATGGGGTGAATTAGAAAATTAAGTACAATATGTGACTTGGGGGAAAATCTTTAAACATGTACACCCATGGTAAATGTCTAAAACAAGTCGTTGATTATATAAGAAAAGGAAAAGTATCTTTTTCTTCTACTTGTTAAAAACAAAACAGGTCCAAAATGGAGTTGCTTATGCTAAGCTTCACATCACCAAACCGAGACTTAACTTAATTATAGTTTGGGCCTTTCTCAGAAATGGAATCTTAAGCCAGTCAATCAATCAGGAATCACCTGGTCAGCACTAGTGAGATAATCTGCTTGATAAGACCCCTGACATCTCCTAAAGGAAAGTAACCTTGCAACAACCAATTAGCTTTCATACCTAGTTTAACTTCCTTGTCCCTGCTCTCTTCTGCCTATAAATGTCTTTTATTTTGTACAGCAACTTGGAGCTCCTTTCCATTTGCTGGATAGGACGCTGCCTGATTCATGAATCATTGAATAAATCCAGTAAGATCTTTAAAATTTGAATTTTTTTTAAAACATCCTCTTCTAAATTCTTGGCTGGGCCCCTCTAACGAAAGGTAGATTAGCAAAAGAAAAGCATGCAAATGTATTTAATGTAAATTTTATGTGACATGAGTGACTTCATAAAGAAATGAAGACCCAAAGAAGTGTTTATGTCTGGGTGTCTTAATGCTAGGTTTGATGAAGTGTGGAAAGTTGTGGGAAAATGTGATAGAACAAAGGGTATGAGCTGAGTGTAGTTCGGGGAAGGCTGGTTCATTCAGATTTCTCTCGTCCTCCCTCCATCTTCAGAGATAAGGATGCTCTTTTTCTCCCTGTAGAGGGAGCGGTCTCCCACATAAGAGTTTTATGACTTGTTTCATGGAAAGTCCTCTCTGAACCAGCCATTTCTCAAATTCTTTCACTTAAAATATTCAATATGCCAGGTGCTGTATTTTGGAGTAGTGTGTCCTGACCCCTACTGATAAGCAACATGCAAAAATTCTCCTGTGGCGTCCATTAATTTTACAAACTGTGTTGACTTTATTGTTTGCATTTTCACACGATTAACTATTTGAGTATTATTTGGTATTTGCTCACAAAGTCTTACTCAATTCCAGCCTAAGGAATAACATAAACCCAGAGCCTGATAAACTAACATGTTAAGAGTTTTCTTCTAAGGCCCAATGAACTTGTCATGAGTTCCTATCAATTGCACAAGTAACTTCACACTTACCTAATTTAAGCTGTTTGGTAATAATCCTAGCATCTTAAATAATATTTCCCATATGCAAAACATAAAGACACCATGGCCTTTACATACTATCAAAGCCTTCTTGTGAAGCTCCCTGGAAGGGCACAGTTCAGTTTCCAATGTTTACTGTCCAAGGCTCTAGTTTTAAGTCTCGAGGACAAACCATAAGCCATTTTCTCATCAGTCCAAATCAATAGTTATATTATTATAGCAGGTCTGTCATGCTGAACTAGAGAGGATATCTTAGTGCTGCTTTGTAGCTTACTGCTAAGCTGTTTTATCACTGAGCACCTCTGAGGCCTTTGCGGTGAGTTTTTGTTCCATTAAAATATTCCCAGGAGTCCAATTTCAGATTTTCCCCATTTCCATTACAATTATATTATGTGTTTTTCATAATTGGCCAAAAGCACTGGGTTTATTAGTTAAAGGATTAATATCAAAAATCAAAGGTGAAAAAGGCAAAGGGATGAAGAAGTACAAATTAGTAGTTACAAAACAATCTGTGGGACGTGGAGTACAGCATAGGGAATATAGTCAATATTACTGTAATGGCTCTGTGCAGAGCCAGATGGGTGCTAGTGTAATCGAGGCAATCACTTCATAAATTATGTAAATGTCTAACCATTGTACTGTATACCTGAAGCTCATATATATATATTTTAAAAAGCATTAGCTAGACCTTTCCTGTTCTATTTCTCCAAGGATTGTAGCTTATATATTTCTTTGTTTTTCGATGGTCCCCAAAAGGCCCCTTATAAACAGTTCCATAAAGGGAGGGCCCAGGGGACACGATTCCACTTATAAAGACTATCAGCCTCAGACATTTTGTGCCAAATTTCGGGTTTAAGTATTGACAAATATTCTCTCCTTGACCAAACTCTACTCTGGACCTTCTGAATTCCCCTCAGCTAGGCCCCGACTTTTTGACTCTCGTGTTTGTCTCTGTGCAATATTGTGATTTATAAGAAATATATCTTTTATATATATATTTTATATTTATAAGAAATATATCAGATGACCAAAATATATTTCTCATATTTATTTAGTCTTCATCCATAGTTTCTGGCTCACAGCTCCCAAACCTTTGGAATTTCCTAAGTAATGAAAGAGATTTTTTAAAAAGTCTTTTGTTATGTCAATGAGGTGACATAGAAGCACCTAAGAATGAGGGCTGGTTGACCAGAGAACCGACAATGTGCTGAGAGGGTTGGAACTTCCCCACAGGGGAGAGGGACTGGAGGTTTAATCAGTCGCCAATAGCCAATGATTTAATCAGTCACACCTATATCATAAAAAGCTAAGAGGATGGGGTTCAGAGAGCTTCCTGGTTGGTGAATACATGGAGATGTGGCGAGAGTAGCGCCCGAGAGAGTATGGAAATTCCTTGCCCTTTCCATCTCTTCCATCTGACTGTTTCTGAGTTATATCCTTTCACAATAAACCAGTGCCCTAGTAAGTAAAATATTTCTCTGAGTTCTGTGAGCTGTTCTAGCAACTTAATCAAACCCAAGGAGGGGGTCCTCATTCTCAGTGGGAACCTCTGATTCATAGTCAGTTGATCAGAAGCACAGGTAACAACCTGGGCTTGTGACTGGTGCCTGAAG
Source organism: Pteropus vampyrus (assembly GCF_000151845.1). NCBI lineage: Eukaryota > Metazoa > Chordata > Mammalia > Chiroptera > Pteropodidae > Pteropus > Pteropus vampyrus. The sequence continues at coordinate 8,891,901 of NW_011888825.1, read as the reverse complement.
TGGGTGAAGGCAGTCTTGTAGTACTGAGCCCTTAACCTGTGGAATCTGATACTATCTCTGGGTAGATGGTGTCAGAATTGAGTTGAATTCTCAGACTCCCTGCTGGTGTCTAAGAATTGTTTGTTGGTTGGAGGAAACGCCATTACATTGGCAACTGAATATCAGAGCACCGATTTACTCTGCATTGTCCAATTTTAGCAAGAATACTGCTAAATCAGTTTAGCCAGAACCCCAATCCTTGATATCTGATGACCTTTGATATCTGATCAGGTTCCTCAATCCTGCCTCCATTGCCCCAGGTGATGTCATATCACCCTGACCTGCCTTCAGCAAGACTCCTGTCAGGTGGATTTAGCCAGAATCTCCACTTACCCCTGATGTTTCCTCATATTAATTTTCCATCCACTGATCCCCACCCTGCTCCTTGGCTATAAATTCCCACTTTTCTTTGTTGTATTTGGAGCTGAGCCCAACGTTTTCCCTCACTGCAAGACCCCATTGCAGTGGTCCCTGCACCTATCACCATGATCCTGAATAAAGTCTGCCTTATGATTCTTAAAAAAGTTTTATGAATAATTTGTTCTCTAACAGTAACAACATGCATATTAGTTACTTTTGCTTTAATGTTATCCAAAATAACACATGAAGATGGTCCTGTGGGGGTCCAGAAATGAGCCACCCCAAGATATGCCTCAGTGGTATGCAGATTACTTTGAGCTAAAGGCAATTTTAGCTTCAAGCTCAAGAGAAACTTCTGGCCCCTCCCCCACCAACTACCTAGAAAATTTTGAATTAAAGGCCTGTCCATAATAATTTATCAGAGATAACTTCTCTTGACTAGTCTATAGGGCAAGACAAACTTCTATTTACTAAACATCTGCTCTTATTATCATTTTACACTGACTTTCGAAGCCCCCAAGACACCTTACACCATCCTTAGCTCAAGATGTCTTATATACCTCAATCCTCCTTTCTATCCTTGAACTCTCTCATACATGTGGGGTTCTCATGTGCATGAGATTTTCTTTAATTTAATTTTTTCAATTACAGTTGACATTCAATATTATATTAGTTTCAGGTACAGCATAGTGGTTAGACATTTATATAATTAACAAAGTAATCCCCCTGATTAGTTTAGTACCCACCTGGCACCACACATAGTTATTACAATATTATTGACTACATCCTTATGCTGTACTTTACATCCTCATGACTATTTTGTAACTATTGAAGAAGGGTCTGATTGGGACCCCTGTAGTAGAAGCCCCACAGCAACCCTGGCCTCACCTTTCCTTACCCTATAGCTTAGCAATAGATTGTCCCCTGTGGCTTGACCCAGGGCTTGGAATGTCCCTTGCCATACAAAGATGCCTTGAAACTTATGATTAGTGTCTTTGTGCATACTTATCACAATCTTTATGGTCTTGAGCATTCTTTCCAGATGACTCCCATCTTTGTTTCTGGGTTGCTAACAGGCCACTGGAGTACCATGTTACCAGGAAGGCTCTGTGAAGCACAACAGACACGCCCCAAACAGTCATGCATCCTCTGGAATAATGCCCAGATTTTCCCTTAAGTACCCTAAGTTGGACTGAAAAAGTAAAGCAGTTTTTGAAGGTGTTAACCTTCTGCCTTCTCAGATCATTTCTGCTCTGACAATAAACATTTATTCTAAGAACTCCTGTGTTGGTTTATTGGCTGAGAGGCACAGGCAGCACGAACCCGGGGAGTCATTTGTTTCCAATTACATTAACAATATGTACTTCTTAATCCCTTCACCTTTTTATCTCCCCCACTAACCCCCCTCCCATTTGGCAACCATTAGTATATTCTCTCTATTTATGAGTCTGTTTCTGTTTCGTTCATTTATTTTGTTTTTAGTTTACACATCAGTGAAATCATATGGTATTTGTCTTTCTCTGTCTGATTTATTTTACTTTGCATAACACCCTCTAGGTCCATTCAAGTTCTCACAAATGGTAAGATTTCATTCTTTTTTATGGCTAAGTTATATTCCATTGTATATATAGACCACTTCTTTATACAGTGTCTACTGATGGACACTTAGGTTGCTTCCATATCTTGGCTATCATAAATAATGCTGTAAAAAACATAGGGATGCATATAGCTTTTCAAATTAGTGTTTTGGATTTCTTTGGTTAAATAACCATAGATGAAATTACTGAGTCATAAGGTAGTTCTTTTTAAAATTTTTTGAGGAATCTCCCTACTGTTTTCAATAGTGGCTGTGCCAATTTGCAATCCCACCAACAGTGCACATCCTCATCAACATCCTCATCAACCCTTGTTTGTTGATTTATTAATAGCCATTCTCACAGGTATAAGGTGATACCTAATTGTGGCACTTGTACATCCTCTTTGGAGAAATGTTCATTCAGGTCCTCTACCCATTTTCTAAATTGGATTATTTATTTGTTTGTTTGTTTTGGTGTTGAGTTGTTCTTTTTAAGTTTTGGACATTGACTCCTTATCCGATGTATCATTCCGATAAGTGAGTATCTTCTCCTATTTGGTAGGTTGTCTTTTCTTTTTCTTTTTTTTAAAATTAAGTTTATTGGAACAAATTGGTTAATACAATTATATAACATTCAGGTGCACATTATAATTTGATATCTGTATATTCTATCGTGTGTTTACCACCCAAAGTCCAGTTTCCTTCAGCTAATGTTTGATCCTGTTTACCCACTGTTCACCCTTTCCTACCACCCTATATTTGACCCCTTTTACCCCGTCTACCTCTCCCCTCCTCCCCCATTCCCTACCCTCTGGTAACCACTAGTCCATTGTCTATGTTCTTGAGTCTCTGTTTGTATGTCCTGTTCGTTTGTTGCTTTTAGGTTTCTATCCCACATATAAGTGATATCATGCGATTTTCAACTTTTTCTGGCATATTTCGCTTAGCATGACTGTCTCGAGGTCCATTCATGTTGTTGCAAATGTTAATATTTCATCTCTTCTTATGGTTGAGTAATATTACATTGTATATATGTACCACAGCTCCATTAGCCAATCATCAATCGTAGGACACTTCGGTTGCTTCCATGTCCTGGCCAGTGTGAATAATGCTGCTATGAACATTGGTGTGCAACTATCTTTTCAGATATGAGTTTTCAAGTCTTTGGGGTAAATACCCAGTGGAGGGATTGCTGGGTCATATGGTAGTTTTTTGAGGAACCTCCATACTGTTTTTTATAGTGGTTGTACCAATTTACAGTCCCACCAACAGTATATGAGGGTTTCTTTTTCTCTGCATCCTCTCCAACATTTGTTATTACTTGTCCTGTTGATTATAGCTATTCTAACAGGTGTGAGATGGTATCTCATTGTAGTTTTAATTTGCATTTCCCTAATAGCTAGTGATGTCGAGCATTTTTTCAAATATTTCTTGGCCATTTGTATGTCCTCTAGGGAGAAGTGTCTGTACAGGTCCTCTGCCCATTTTTTTTTTGATTGGATCATTTGTTTTTTTGTTGTTATTGAGCCATATGAGTTCTTTGTATATTTTGGATATTAGGCCCTTATCAAAGGAGTTGCTTGCAAATATATTTTCCCATTTGGATGATTGTCTCTACTTTGTTGACAGTTTCTTTTGCTGAGCAGAAGCTTTTGATGTAGTTCCATTCATTTATTGTTGCTTTTACTTCCCTTGACTTTGAGGTCAAATTCATAAAATCCTCTTTAAGTCCTAGGTCCTTGAGTTTAGTTCCTATGTTTTTTTCTTCTATGCATTTTATTATTTCAAGTCTTGTATTCAGGTCCTTAATCCATTTTAAGTTAATTTTGGTGTGTGATAATAGATAACAGTCTAGTTTCATTCTTTTGCAAGTGGCCTTCCAATTTTCCCAGCACCATTTATTGAAGAGGCTTTCCTTTCTCCACTGTATGTTTTTGGCTTTTTTTGTTGAAAATTATTCGCCCATGTAAATATGGGTTTACTTCTGGACTTTCTATTCTGTTCCACTGGTCTGTGTGTCTGTTTTGCTGCCAGTATCATGCTGTTTTGATTACTGTCGCTTTGTAATATAATTTGAAGTCGGGCAGAGTGATGCCTCCAGCGTTGGTCTTTTTTCTCAGGATGGCTTTAGCAATTCTGGGTCTTTGGTGCTTCCATACAAATCTGATGATTTTTTTGTTCTATTTCTTTAAAGAAAATGCTGATGGGATTTTGATAGGGATTGCATTAAATCTGTATAATGCTTTAGGTAATATGGTCATTTAAACTATGTTGATTCTTCCAATTCAAGAACACAGAACACCTTTCCATTTCTTTGTATCTTCTTCAATTTCTTTTAATAGGGTCTTATACTTTTCATTATACAAGTCTTTCATACGTTTCATTAAATTTATTTCTAGATATTTTATTCTTTTTATTGCAATTCCAAAAGGAATTATTTTTTCTTTTTTTTTCTGACACTTCATTATTACAGTATAGGAATGCTATGGATTTTTAAACATTGATTTTGTATCCAGAAAATTTACTGTATTTGTTTATAGTTTCTAGTAGTGTTCTTGAGGAGTCTTTAGGGTTTTCTATATAGAGAATCAAGTCATCCGCAAATAGTGACAGTCTGACTTCTTCATTTCTATTTGGATGCCTTTTATGTCTTTCTCTTGTCTGATTGCACTCGCTAGGGCCTCCAATGTTATATTGAATAACAGTGGTGATAGTGGACAGCCTCGCCTTGTTCCTGATCTTAGAGGGAAGGTTTTTATTTTTTCACCATTAAGTATAATGTTGGCTGAAGGTTTTCATATATGGCCTTTATTATGTTAAGGTACTTTCTTCCCATACTGATTTTGTTAAGTGTTTTGATCATAAATGGGTGCTGTATCTTGTTGAAAGCTTTTTCTGCATCTATTGATATGATCATGTAATTCTTATTTTTTAATTTGTTTATGTAGTCTATCACATTAATCGATTTGCGTATATTGAAGCATCCCTGTGCCCCTGGGATGAAGCTTACTTGATCGTGGTGTATAATCTTTTTAATATATTGCTGTATTCGGCTTGCTAGTATCTTATTTAGGATTTTTGCATCTGTGTTCATGAGAGATATTGGTCTGTAGTTTTCTTTTTTTGTGTTATCTTTACCAGGTTTTGGTATCAGAGTAATATTGGCTTCATAAAATGAGTTGGGATGTATTGCCTCCTCTTTGATTTTTTGGAAGAGTTTGAGGAGAATAGGTATTAAATCTTCTTAGAATGTTTGTTAGAATTGACCGGTGAAGCCATCTGGTCCTGGACTTTTACTTTTTAGTAGGTTTTTGATGATTGTTTCAATTTCTGTACTGCTGATTGGCCTATTTAGATTTTCCAGTTCTTCTTGTTTCAGTCTAGG
>NW_011888825.1:8886002-8886491 GCF_000151845.1 Pteropus vampyrus | reverse complement strand
GATCCATTCTGCAACTCTGTGCCTTTTTATTGGTGAGTTCAGTCCATTTACATTTAGGGTGATTATTGAAATATGAGATCTTCTTATAGTCATCCATTTTCTTCTGTGTATGCCTTATCTCCATTCTCCTTTGTGAATTTGGATCTTTAAATCTTCCTCTTTTCAGTCATTGTTATCTCACTTTGTCTCTATGTATGCTGATCATTCATTACTATCTTATAGCAATTCTCTTATTATTTAAGCTTATAATGCCCTGTTCTTAGTAAGGGTTGCAATCCTCTGCTTCTATTTGCCTAATAGTCACTTTACTCCTAATTATGTATTTTATTTTATTTTCTGTCATTTTATTTTAGGTGAGCTGACTCCTTTCAGTATTTCCTGTAATGCAGACTTAGTAGTGGAGAATTTCCTCAATTTTTGTATGTCTGGAAAGGTCTTAATTTCTCCTTCATATCTAAAGGAGAGCTTAGCTGGATACATTATTCTCGA
>NW_011888825.1:8884717-8885161 GCF_000151845.1 Pteropus vampyrus | reverse complement strand
GAGGGGCATTCTGGGTTGGGGGTTGAGGATTGAGGCTCAGTCTCGGTTTTGTAACCAGAGCCAGTAAAAATCAACTGTTGTCTCTCTGTGGTCTCATCCCACTTCTCTGCTTTCTGATGACTTGGCCCTGCCGCTGGCTGCGTGGAACTTGCAGCACTTCCAGGCAGGGTTGTTCAGGGAAGTTGCCACACCTTCTCCCCTCCCCCTCCTACTGCAGGGAGCTCCAGAAGCTCTGAGAGGCAGCTTCTTTATTTCTTCCAGTCCACCGCTCAACACCTGGGGTTCTGACCTGTGGTAGCTCTTATGTGCAGATCCCATGCTCAGACGTGGTGGCAGGCAGTTTGGGTGGTTTTTTGTTGAGTTTTAGATATTCAGCTTATTGTTGTTCCAAGGAGAGAGATCTGAGGACGTCTCTCACTCCACCATGTTTCCCAGAATCCTTCT